>NW_020664721.1:0-11797 GCF_002925995.2 Terrapene triunguis | reverse complement strand
TGCTCACCTCCAAGATGTGCTGGAGATTGTCTGTGCTGGGGGTTGCTATCAGCAAGCTCTTCAGCACGGCATCCATTTCTCTGGGCAGGGCTTCTTAAGAGCCTGTCAGCGGAGGGAGACCATGGGTCAGGGTTATGGAACCTAGAATTCAGCTGGCACCAGATGGATCAGACTGAACAGGTTACAAACCTCTCAGAGGCTCTTACCTTCTAAACAGGGACGTCTGTTTTATAGTAAAAGCAGTAAAAGGAAAGGACAAAACTCAAAAGAGGCTCCTCCTCGCACTCACGTACGTGAACCCTAATACTCTCTCAGTCCTCAAAGAGAGACCTTGAGAAGGAGACTTGCTGAAGCAAAGCCACAGGGATCTCTGAGGTTTCCCTGGTCCTGCGCCCCTGTCCTGCCTGGCTGATGTCAGCATCTCTCTGTGAGGTCACCACCACCCCACCACCTTTGACCAATAGGCTGAGGTCCTGCAAAAGACCTTTGTGATGTCACTGCCACACACACCCCTCCCCTGAAGTGCTAATGTCCTGCTGCTGGCCAGACACTTTGAAGGTTTGAGCTACTCTCTGTGGATCACCCCACTCAATGCATGTTCATTCTAGGAAGCAAGCCGGCTAGACAGTAAAACATAAGAGGCTGCTCCCAATGCTACACTCAGTTTTTCCAAACTAGTAGACTTTATGGCCAGAAGAGACCTTTAGAGCATCTAATCTAACCCCCTGCATGATCACGGGCTTTCTGTATAGTACAATAGTTACTTTTTGGACACACACATTCCAGAAAGGCATCTAGTCTTCATTCAATGACATCAAGAGATGGAGAATCCACCACTTTCCCTTTTAGTGAGTGCCAGGGGGCTCCATTTCCCCTTCCACTAGCTCCCCATTTACAGTGAGCCAGAGCAGTAAAAAATAAAAAAAAAATAAAATAAAATTAATGGAGATATCCTATCTCCTAGAACTGGAAGAGACCTTGAAAGGTCATCAAGTCCAGCCCCCTGCCTTCAGTAGCAGGACCAAATACTGATTTTGCCCCAGATCCCTAAGTGGCCCCCTCAAGGATTGAACTCACAACCCTGGGTTTAGCAGACCAATGCTCAAACCACTGAGCTATCCCTCCCCCAGTACCTGCAGCACGGAGCGGGAATTGCTGATGGCCTCAGAGGCACAGCCCCTGCAGTGCCTCAGGCACCTGGGGCAAGTGCCGGATGATGCAGAGCTGGTGCTTCACTTTGGCCGTGACGTCCTCCTGCTGCAAGGGAACGAGAACCTGTCAAAGACTCAAACGCTCCGAGGAATCAGGGGGAATTAAGAGCACCTGGAACCAGCAGCATTTCCACACAGCACCTGCCCTCCACTGAGGGATGGATTCACCTCCTGACCCCCAGAATGGAGTCTCGTTGTCCTTTCTAGTAACTTCCAGTGCCAAACCCCCTCCTTGAAGGGTGAGCTCCTGCCACCTCCCCCTCAGTGCTCTTGACAGCTGATCCACCTCCAAACCACAGCTCAAGTTCTCAGAACCCTCTCCTTCCACCCCCACCCAGGTTGGGCAGGGAGGGGCCTCTAGCAGGGGCGGGCAGGAGGGATTCTGGTAGTAGTGAAGTGGGTTGCGGGGAGGTCGAGATCTTGCCCCAAGTCATCACAGACACTAATGCTGAAGCCACAGGATGGCGGCCCTGGTGAATGGGGCAGATCAGCAGCCCCTGCTGACTGAATCCTCCCGTTCTCTCTAGGTGGTGGCTCGGGTGACACGGACACTAGGCCACTGGCAACTGGGTGAGGCCCTCTGGGACAGGAGAGGCTCGCAGAGGGCACTTAGGGGACTCCTCTGCTCTTCCCAAGAGCAAAAGCACCATGCCCTGAGAACATAAGTCCATGATGAGTTAATGCTTGTCATTAATTAGCCTTGCTAAAGAGCTGTGTTGGAGCTGCTCCGGGGACAAGCTGGTTCCCTCCTGCTCATGGAGGTGAATTCATCTCCCTTCCCAGTAGCACCTGCTCTCGCTCTCATTCCCCACCAGGCTCCTTGCTGCCAGGCCAGCGAATGGCGATAGGATGGGAATGAGGCCTGGGCCCTGCCCCAATCTCCTGAGTCTAATGCAGCTGCTTACCTTGTCCCCCATCACTTCTTGGGCTTCCCCCATGAGAGAGTAGGCCAGGACCAACCCTGCCTGGCTGACACACAGCAGGGGGTTGTGGATGGCCAGCACTGCCGTCCGGAGGAAGAGTCTTCTCTGCCCTTCCGAGAAGAACTTTCCGAAGACCTAAAACCAACAGGATATGAGGCATTAGCACATTGCCCAGAGCCAGGCTCCAAATCCTGGGGCTAGAACAGCATCTCCATCTAGTGGCCCCAGGAGGCAGCCACTGAGGGGCGGAAGGCTGAGGGTTCTCACCAGAGAGCCCAACGGTTGGCCCAGGTCACCAGTGGGGATCACTGTCAGAGGACTATTTCAGCCCCACTTTGTTGGGTGGAGCTCCCACAATGGGAGCTGCAGAGCACACACACACCCCGCGACACACACACACTCTACACCTCCTGGTGGTGGGAGGGGAACAGGGGAAAGGAGAAAAAAAGTAAGAGATTAAGAGAAAGGAGGGAGAGATGGAGGAAAAGGTAAAACAAAAAGGAGAAACCCTAATGTCCCCAGTGATTCTAAGGGAAAAAATCCTAGGTGGCGAATAAAATTCTGCCACCTTAAACTAGTGTTTTCCATGCCTAGAATTCAGCTGGCACCAGATGGATCAGACTGAACAGGTTCCAAACCACTCAGAGGCTCTTACCTTCTAAACAGGGATGTCTGTTTCCTAGTAAAATCAGTAAAAGGAAAGGAGAAAACTCGAAAGAGGTTCCTCTTGGCGCTCACATACGTGAACCCTAATACTCTCTCAGTCCTCAAAGAGAGACCTCGAGAAGGAGACTTGCTGAAGCAAAGCCACAGGGGTCTCCAAGGTTTCCCTGGGCCTGCGCCCCTGTCCTGCCTGGCTGATGTCAGCATCTCTCTGTGAACTCCCCACCTCCCCACCACCTTTGACCGATAGGCTGAGGTCCTGCAAAAGGCCTTTGTGATGTCACTGCCACACCCCCCCCCTCCCCTGCAGTGCTAATGTCCTGCCGCTGGCCAGACACATTGGAGGTTTGAGCTACTCCCTGTGGATCACCCCACTCAATGAGTGTTCATACTAGGAAGCAAGCCGGCTAGACAGTAAAACATCAAAGGCTGCTCCCAATGCTACTCTCAGTTTTTCCGAAATTAGCAGACTTTATGGCCAGAAGAGACCTTTAGAGCATCTAATCTTACCCCCTGCATATCACAGGCCTCCTGCATACCACAATAGCTACTTTTGGGCAAATACATTCCAGAAAGGCATCTAGTCTTCATTAAATGACATCAAGAGATGGAGAATCCACCGCTTTCCTTGGTAGCTTGTTCCTGTGGTGAATCATCCTCGCTGTTGAATAGTTGTGCCTTATTTGTAATAGGAATTTGTCTCTTTTCACCTTCCAGCCATTGGGTCTTGTTATGACTTTCTGTGCTAGATTAAAGTGCCCTTTAATACCCAATATTTTCTCTCCATTAAGGCACTTCAACATTTCAATGAAGTCAACTTTCAATCTTCCTTTGATAAGCTAAACAGGTTGAGATCTTTCAATAGGGCTCTAGAAGGCATTTTTCTCCAGCCCTCAGAACATTTGGTGGCTCTTTGCTGCCCCAGCTCCAATTTCTCAACATCTTTTCCAAATGAGGACACCAAAACCGGAAGCCGTATTCCAGTATCAGCCTCCCTGATGCTGTATTACCTCCCTATAGTACTCACGGCTCTGCTCGTATGTCTAATGATGGCTCTAGCCCTGTTCACCACATCATCACACTGGGAGCTCATGTTGAGTGGCTTCTCCACTATGGCTTCTAAATCCTTTTCAGAGTCACTGCTTTCCTGGATACACTTCCCCATTCTGTAGGTGTGCCCGGCATGCCTTCTTGCTTGGTATAGGACCTTGCATTTGGCTCTCGTCAAACTTGTTTTCTTTGAATGGGTCCAACTTGCTGAATGACCCAGATTGATCTGTATCACTGCCCTCTCCTCATCAGTAATTACCACTCTGCCAGTATTTTTTCACCCACCAGTCTTATCAGCAGTGATTGTATGTTTTCTCCCAAGTCATTGATAAAAATTATTTTAAAAAATTAGTCCTTGAGAGCTTCTTCAGACCCTTAGTACCCAGGACCTGCTCCCCACAGCACAGTGAGAAAAGGCCGTCCAGCCCTGCTGGTACATAGGGGATAAGCACAGAACAAACACACCTTTAGGAGCTGTCTTGTCCATAGGCTCTGAACAACATGTGGGGGTCAGCAGCTTACAAATGCACTACAGACCTGTAGTGTAGCCAGGTCCCAACTGTGTCTCAGTTTCCCACCCTGTAAAATGGGGACAACAAACAAAACCTTGATTAGCTCTGGTTGATAGTTGGGGAAACCGAGGCACCCAGCGGTGAAGAGACTCGCTCATGGTCCCAAAGCCAGGAATAGAAAATGGCAGGTCTTGTGATAGCCAGTCCTGGGACCTAGTCCCAGTTATCCTGGCCTTGCTGCCCTAACTTTAATCACAGCCTCCATGTCTTTTCCCCCATGTCCCTTAATCCCACGTCACTGCAGAAGAAATATTTTCTGTTAGCCAGCTGCCTCTAATGCATGTGGACGTCGTTCCAAAAGACATGCTCTGGCTCAGTCCCATGCTATGGTTGGCTGAAGGAACCACTTGGTGACATTCTAGGGCCTGAGTTATACAGGAGGTGCGACAAGATGCACATAATGGTCCTTTCTGACCTTAACGTCTATCAATCTCCACATTTTCTGCTGCTAGGAAGATAACTCTGGATCTATTTTCTCTCATTCACTTTCAGTTGGAATAATTTAAATCCAGGCCAAAGGATTTCCTCTTCCATTGTGTCTTCAGCACCTCTGGGAGCAAACAGTTACTGTTAGCCCACAGGTTTCCAGTTTCAACCTGTCACTGGGTGAGATGGCCAGGAAAGGGGTTGGTGCTCAACTGCACCTAGCCCAGGTTATGCAGCTCCCTAGGGTGAAGGGAATAAGTGTGGGGTCACGTGACAAGAATCAGCATGTGACTGGGACCCAGGCCTGCTGAGAGATATCAGGGCAGCCTGTGCTCAGCCAGGAGAGAGACCCCAAGGGGAGCAGGTATGGGGGGGGGGGCTTGGATAGTCCTTTAAAGGTCAGGGACAAGCCGGGAAGGGGTCAGGCTGAGCATTTAAGGCCCTAGGAGGAAAATACAGGGCAGTTTAGGTGATGGGGCAGATAGTCCAGTTGGTTTAGGCTCCCTGGGCCAGACACCCACAGGTGAAGGTGATTGTCGGGGCTTCTGTCCTTATTCCCCAGGGTAGATTTGATAGGGCAGAAGACTGATGCCGTAAGGGAGAAGTGAGTTAACCTCAAGGTCACCCAGTGAGTTTATATCACGAATGCATACTCGGAAGGATCCAATAGAAACATGGATTTTCCAGTCTCTTCTTTCTAGGAGTCCCCAGCGCTACGGTAAAACCCCTGCTGCCCCTCCCCATTCTGCTCACCTCCAAGATGTGCTAGAGTTTGTCTGTGCTGGGGGCTGCTGTCAGCAGGATCTAGAACTCGTCATCCATGTTCTCTGGGCAGGCCTTGCTCAGAGCCTGTCAGCAGAGGGAGACCATGGGACAGGGTTATGGAACCTGGGGCTACACCTGCAAGGATGACAGCTGGCTCTGCAGTTCTTGCCCAGAGCAGCTCTCTGCAGAGGGCCTGGTGCACCGCAGGGTAGGGAACAGCCAAGCTGCTAGGGATGGGAGCTGGGCCTCTGGGCAGAGTCCAGGAACCAAAGCACAGCCTGCAGAAAGAAAGGACTGCCCACGGAGGGACAACGTAATGTCCCATGGAGGGAAGAGGTTCTCCCTGCCATTTTTTAACCTCATGGGCTGTTCTCATGCTCTTCCAACCCCACCTCTCAGTAGCTCCAGCTGTCCGAGGGAGCAGGGACCAGAGGCCATCCTGCTGCTGGGACGGAGGTGGAGGTTGATGTTCTACCTGCATATGGGTATTGTCCTTTCTCATGCCCACGGTGAATCCACCATGCAAGGGAAGCTCTCAGGACATGCGATTCCAGCTTCAGAGCCAGGGGCAGCTTCAGCTTGCTGGAAGGAGACCGTATATGAGTCCTTGCAGTTGGGGGATGAGACAGGCACTAGCATAGATATGGAAGTTTGGGGAAATGGGGAAGAGGCCGGTGTTGGACCAGGAGGGCAGGGATTTGGGAAGCAAGATCTGAGGATCAAACACTGTCTAATTGTTGGTTAGGATTATCCCCACTTCAGAGAGGAGGAAAGTGAGGCTCCACAGGGAAGCAGGATCTGGACTATTGGGCTGAGTGTCTGAATAAACGCTAGAGCAAAAATATAAAAGCCATTAAGTGTCAGAAGAACATTCATCAGGGAATTGGAGAGTTCAAGGCTGGCCAGAAAATCTGTAGTATATGGCATAAACCAGTAGGCGCTCTGCCACCTCACTGGTTTTGGAGACAAGGGTACGTCTCTTGGAGAGAGGGGTTAGAGGATCTTTCTCTGAGACACACAACTGTCAATAGTTGGGAACCGAAACCCCATCTGTAATTTTGCTCACTAGCTCTGCCACAAACTCCACCTTCTAACCATTCTGAACCAGGACCAGGAACACCATTCCACTGTCATAGTTACATGTACCTGCACACCTGCAGACATAGCAGCTGGCACATGCACTGGTGCTGGCGCTGTGACATGACCTGGATGAACCACCCTGCTGGCCCCCATATCCTGCATTCTCTCTCTGAGCAATCAGTCCTGCTCCCTGCTCTTCCTCTCTTCCTGGACCGTGTCCCTTTCCTCCTTGGAACTTTTGAAAGCAACGTGCTCCTTGTTCCTCCTTGCCCCTATCTCCAAAAGCTCCTGCATGGTCCTCCTCCTTCTGGCCCACTGCTGGCCACTTGCAGCACCCGCAGTCCGAGGCAGCAGGCTTGACCCAGCAGGTGTGGAAGTGTCTTCCAATGGAATGAAACGGAGGGTATGTTCATTGTATTGCCATGGTGGGAGGGAGAAAGAATCCCCCACTTTGGTTTCTGTCTGTCCACAAGGCCATGATTTCCAACATTGTGGAATGCTTTGATATCACTCATAAAGTCTCATGTACACTCCATCTCACTTCTGCCCTTGGAGGATTCACACATGCACATCCTATGCAGGTGTGTGAGTAACACTGATTTTACTTTAAATCAATACCAAAGAAATTAAGAGGCTGGATCTCGCTGATGCAGGGTAGGCTGAAGTCGTGTTTTGGGGACATTTACCAATACTGACTCCGACTTTGTTTCATGCTCCATGAAAAACTTCCAAACATCACCTTCCAGGAACAGAAGGAAACCAGGACCCAAAGTAACATATTTTTGGTTAGAATGCAGTGTTCTGCAGGCAGCAGAGTGGAATCTCATCAACCCTCCTCCTGAATCCAGCAACAGAAAAGCCCGGACAACACAGGGCAAAAGAATGCCCTGCTGCACGAAGCATCATCTAAAGTCGCCATCTGCAGCATTAGATCGGCGTACCCAAGATAACAAAAAGCTCTCCTTGGAAAAATACGCCCTCAGGCCCTGCTAGGCCTGTTAGCTAATAAGAGTATGGAAAGCTATATCTTCAAGGTTTTTTCCCCTCTCTTTGGACTTGTGATTGGGAATACAAACCCCACACTGGGGAACAAGGGGTTAAGGAGCTGCTCTGGCCTCAGCCAGCCCAGCTCCATCACACCTGCAGGGGGTGCACAGACTGGACGAGGACTTGCGGGCAGACCAGGTAAGAGGAAGGACCTCTACGTTGCAGGCCCTGAAGGAAGGCAGGATCATTCCCTCAGCAACTGCCTGAAGGTCCCTCTCCCTGAGGGAAGGGAGGACCTGTTCCTGTTGTACCAGGGTGTGGTGTTCTGTCCCATCTAATGGCACTGAGACCACTTAGACAGAGAGTTAAATGAGTCTGCTCTATAACCTTAACTAAGAGCTAGATGGCTTTTAGCATATGCTATAGAGGCTCATGCACTAAGCTCTAGAGGTCCCAAGTTTGATCTTGCCCGCTGATGACTGGGGTCTGTCAGTGTTACAAGTGGGGGGTTGTGACGTTATTGACATGAACTGTTACCGTATAGATCATTGTTGCAACCAAGGTCCTATAGTTGCACCAAATCTTGTACAAGGGAGGTCAAACGAGGTGTCTATGAAAAGGTTGTAATTTGCTGGTTATGATTATGCTGTCTGTATGTGTGTATCATTTTGTATTTGAAGTTAAGAGTATTGGTTATGTATTTGTATCTCACTGTGTTTGATTCTAAGTAGCATTAGTGAAGCATTTGGTCAGCTTCTTGAGAAAGGAATTTTCAGATTAAATGCCCAATCAAGAAACACTTAACTGACAATGGACCTTGGGAGACTCCAATCCACATATGAGAAGCCTTCCTGGGAACGTTCAAGGTAGCATGTGAGCAATGGTTGTTCTACCTGTAAAGAACTGAGTCCTGCATGGACACGTGACTTGCCCATGTGACTCCAAAATCCACCTCGCTGCTGTGATTTTCCACAGTAAGAACAAAGGGGTCCTTCCACATGGCAGACAGGGCTGGCTTTAGGAAGTGTGGGGCCCAATTCGAACAGTTTCGACAGGGCCCCAGCAGGGATGACTAAAAAAAAAGCCACTTAAAAAGAACCCTTTCATTTCTTCCATGTATTATTTACTTTCCATGACTATATAAATAATAACAAAATTATATATTACTTACATTGCGTCATATATTAATTAGCTGATTTTCACTTTCATATTAGGAAAATAATTCATGTTTTGATAGTTGTACAACTGATTTTCTTCAATAATGTTTATTTTATTAAAATTTATAAAATATTTCCTTATTAATATAAAATTGTGCCCTCCCCCCCCCCCCAGCGCCTCCCGGCCCACGGAAACAAACCCTGCTTCCCCAGCGCCGCCCCGCCGAAACAGCTGTGGGCCGAAAAGGAAGAAAAGGAAGGGTTGGGGGGGGGGGTGACATAGGGTGACCAGATCACAGCAGTAAAATAGGACCCGACCCCTCCCCGCTCGGCCCCACCATCACACCCCTCTTCACCCCCTAGCCTCCCGCTGGCTTGCTGTGTCCCTCCTAGTCAGTCCCCCATGCACCACTTGCCTGCTTTCACCTTCTCCCTCCCCTGCCAGAAACCCCCATGCCCGCCCCTAGAACCCCTGCTGGCTCACTGCTTGCCTCTTTGCCCACCCGCCGCTTGCCCACCCGCTCGCCGCTCGCCCCCCCCCCCAAGTATAAAGCCTCATTCAAAGACCCAGGGGTCACTATATTACTGCACACAGTAGTCAATCAGTGCAGTTGTAGATAAATCTCTGCATTATGCATTTTTGTATAACTTTTATATGACTTTGTATTGAACCTTGGTAATGTTATAGCTGGCCCCTAAGGTAGTATAATAAGGTAAAAGAAAAATGTCTTTTTGCTAGAAGTAGAATAAGATCTTCCCCCCACTTTGTAATCAATTGACCTGTTGAATGAATGAGGAAGGTGTGGAAGGCAGGCACTTCCAGACAGCTGCAACCCTTGGAGAGGGGCTGGGAGCCAGCCAAGGAGAGCTTTGCCCAGGGCTGAGTGGGACAGAGTTTGGGTGCAGGCTTCGGGCTGGGGCACGGTGTGGGGTGCAGGATGGGTGGAGGGGTGCAGGCTCTGGGAGGGAGTGCGGAGGGGTGGGTGCAGGCTCTGGGACAGAGTTTGGGGGCCGGAGAGGGGGTGGTGGGTGCTGGGAGGGAGGGGACTGCCATCACATGTGGCTTCCTTCCTCCCCTGCTGCCCCTCACCATAGCCTCGGTGGTGGATGGGGCTGCCCCTTGCCCAGTGTTTGCAGGAGTGGTGGCTGGGGGGAAACCCAGTCAAACTCTGGTTTTACTCTTTCATTGATGGGTCACTTTAACCCCTTACAAACCCCTTCCCGCCTCTCTCACCCCCCTTTTCTACTGGGCTTGTTTGATCTTTTTGGTGGAGCCAGATGAAAACCACATACCCCAGCGAGAGCAACAGGCTGGAAGACTAGACTGAACCCACCACCCACCCAGTCCAGTCCATCCCAGAGCCCAGGACTGAGGGCAAATGTCCCCCCACCCCCGGGCCACCTGCTTCCACTCCTGGCCTCTCCTAGCGCCGCCAGAGATTCTGTGTGGCTGCATCGGGTGGGATTTCAACCGGATCCCCCCTCCCCCTGGTAAATTCACCCCTGTTTTGCGACCACTCTGCACCAAGAGCACCTTCCTTCCCTGCCCTAGAGCTGCTGGATGGCTAGAAAGCTGAGCTGGGTGTTTGATCGATCCAGAATATTATCGTGCCCCCCCCAAAAAAAACTTAATGTCCACAAGCTTTGGGGGGGGATATTCCTCCCCCCCAAAGCCGGTCTATTTTATTGTTGCAGGGCAAATGAAGGAGCCAGAGTTTAATGGAAATATTAAGCCCCTACAGTGGTCTTGCAGCAGGGGAAGCAGAGTTGATGGAAAGGGAACTGGTTTGGATAGGAGCCCCCCGTCCCCCTCCTTTGCAAAATAATTTGGGGAGGGGAATCAGATCACTCCGTGCCTCAGTTTCCCCTCTCTCGGGGGAGAAGGGAGAGATAAAAGTCTCAGCCTGCCGTGTTGCAGACCTTTCGCATTCTCCCCTCTTGATGTATTTGATTTCCTCGTCCAAACCCCCCCCCCCTCACCTGGAATTCACAGCACTAAGTACTGGCTCGGGGCTTTCTTCCTGGGTTACATGATCCCGAGTTTACTTTTGAAACAGACACAGGCAGGCACAAACTCACCCTCAAACAGCAACACCACCGAAAACCACAAAACCAACCCAATATTACAAACCTATGGGGAATCACGGGGTCAAACACTCACCGACCGAAGCCCCAGCAGCTGCTAAGGTGAGTGAGGTCCACTGCAGAGATTCCTGTCTCCCACCGGACCAGAAGCCCCCTAGGTGTCTCCTCCAGGTGAGTGCTGGGGAGAGGGGGAGGGGAAGGCTGCAATTCACATGTGCCTTCTCCTCCCCTCCCCCCTCCTGACCTGCAACAGCCGCTGCTGCCTCTGCCTCAGCCGCTGCTGCCTCTGCCTCAGCCCCCTGCCGGCCAGTGTCTCTCGTTGCCTAGCAGCAACAGCTGCTGCTTCCGGGAGAGCCACTGAGCTTTGCTTCAGGCAGAGACACTGCCCGATCTGCGCGGGGCCCTCTTAGGAGCGGGGCCCAATTCAGGGGAATCGGTGGAATCGGCCTAAAGCCGGCCCTGATGGCAGAGGATAGAAAAGGCCCAGGAAACACCTCCATTTTGTCTTCAGTCCTGCTTCTTACCTCTGGAGGAACTTTGCTACAAACTGAAGCTCTGAAAAATGGACTGAATGACCCATCCAAATCTGTGGATGTACTCCAGAGACGTGATTTGTGCCTGCAGTTTATTCCATCACTGCTACAAGCCTGAACCAAGAACTTTGCCATTGCTGTATGTAATTGTTCCTTCAACAATGTTAACTCTCATCTATATTTCTTTCTTTTTATGAATAAACCTTTAGATTTTAGATTCGAAAGAATTGGCAACAGCGTGATTTGTGGCTAAAATCTGACTCGTCTATTGACCTGGGTCTGGGGCTTGGTCCTTTGGGATCGGGAGAACCTTTTTCTTTTAATGGGGTATTAGAATCATAGAAT
>NW_020664720.1:164250-174322 GCF_002925995.2 Terrapene triunguis | reverse complement strand
GCCAGGCCCAGAGGCGCCGGGGCTGTGAACTGCCAGGCCCAGAGGTGCTGGGGCAATGAACTGCCAAGTCTAGTGATGCTGGGGCTCGGCCCTGGCACAAAGCACTGTCCAGCTGCCTTCTCCCTCCCCGAGCCCCAGGGGCTACAGGGACAGAATCCAGCTGCTCCATCCACCCCCGATCTCCATCCATGGGGCTACAGCCCTAGATGTTGAAGGGGCAGAATCCAGCTGCCTTTTCCCATCCCCAGCCATGGCTGGGGGAGAGACGGGCTCCCCATGTCAATAAAGGTCAGGAGCCCAAATACCTTGGTTGATCTAGGCCTGGGAGAGAGGGGACCAGTAGGAGTCTAGAGAGTGGAGTGTGTGTCAGGTTGAGAGTGGGGGAAAGGGGGGACAATTGAACCAGGACCCCAAGCTTAGGGGGCCACCCAAAACATCTGTAACTGGGGTGGAATGGAAGGGGGTGGGGTTCCAGCAAACATGATGCACCCCAGATTTTTCTCGAGACAGGCCTGTAGAGTGCATGGATGTGTGTCGGGAGAAGGAGATGTGACCTGATTTCATATTCTTGCAACTGCATCCATGTTTTCCTTAACTGTGGCCTCACAGCAGGTAGGAATTTCCTCCCTACGGGGAGCGAGTACAAGCCGGATCTTGCTGGGTAAAGCCAGTTTTTGGCCCCATCTTCCCACACTCCTGCTGCCTAATAAGAGAACCAGTCTAGACGCTCCCAGAGCACGAAAAAAAAATCTGAAAACTGCCCCCAAGGCAAGTTCCTTCCTGACCCTCACTAGGTTGGCTCGTGCCCTGAAGTATGAGGATTTATAGCCCTTCTCAAACTTTTTTAGTGATTACAAAAAAAAACTTCAGTATCTAACTCTGGATACTCACCTCACCCATATAAAAGTCCAATTATTCTGCGAATCTTGCCAAATTCTTGGCCTCAACAACATCCTGGGGCAATGAATTCCACAGGCTAATTATGAATTATGTAGCAGAGTATTTCCTTTTATAGCATCATCTGCTTTTCATCTAATCTTTTATTCCAGGTTGATTTTTAAAACCCTGATCCATTCCTTTTCTGCACAGCTATGTTCATGGCACATGCCTATGGACCCAGCTACGTTCCTCCTTCAGTCTCACCTGCCTCAGAGGGAATGATTCCTACCATCAATCCCGCATGGGGCTAACAGTGCGGCTCTCGCACAAGGGGCAAGGACTGGCTTTGTGTTCTGGGTTTGTACAGCACCTAGCACACTGGGGGTCTGCTCCATGCGTGCGGCTCCTAGGACCTGATGTAATAGAAAATAATAATAATAATAAATAAGGGGAAAGAAAAGTTTGATCGGATTCCCTCCTAAGCAGCTGGGAAATATCAGGCTTATTAATGTGCTAAAGAGCCTGTGATGGCTGAATTACACAAATTAAAAAAATGCTTTCGGAATGAACCCCTGGGTATTAAAAGTGAGGTGAATGACTTAGAAAAATGCTGTAATTTTCACTCAGTGGCATGCAGTGGGTATGTGGTGCGGTGCCACAAGAACTGCATACACAAGACTTCTAGATACTACCCCCCCACACACACAAGATCAGGGACCCCTTATGCCAGGCTGGGGAGCTGGTCCCCTGGCCTCCAAACCCCTCCACAAATGAGTTGTCAGTGTGTTGCCCTGTGGAGCTGTGCAGGAGATCCAGCTAGATGACCATGGTGGCCGCTTCCCCAAGGCGGGGAAGGGGCGGGGCCAGGGCCCGGTGGAGTGTCCTCTTTTTTTAATGTTTAAATATGGTAACCCTATGTAACCTCCATTTCTGGGTGGGATCTGGGGGTCCCAGCTCAGGGCCAGGGGGCACAGGAGGAGGAGGGGATGGTGGTGCTGGTAACAATGTAGACAGAGTATGCGGGGAAGGTTTCTGTCTGTAACAACCATAGCACAAAATGTCCACTGGAAAGTGAAAGTGACACAGGAACCGAAGGACGACACAACACATTGTTCATCACAGAGAGCGGGGTTCCCCCTGAAAGCCTCCTATCCCCACAGCCAGAGAATGGGCTGCATGCAGAGCAGACTCAGGAAAGGGAGTGGGGAGAACACGGGGGGAGGGGAGGGAGAGATTTCCGTTAGGAGTGGAGAGGAAGGAAAAGAATCGGGGTAGAAGCAGGGACTGGAGAAGGGAAGAGAGAAGAGAGGAGGGAGAAGCAGAAAAACCAAAAGAATCAGGGAGGGAAGGTGGGAGCAGCCCCCAGCAACTGCGGCAAAGCAAACACAGAGCTGGGAATGATCCCCTCAGTCACGGCCCCTGGAATCCGTGCACCTCTGAGAGGGGAAAGGAAACACTGATGGGGGGCTGGGATCAGATTGCACCCCTCAGCCTGGCCCCCCTCCATCCACCATGTAACCTAAACCAGCTCCCCACGTCAGGGAGGTGTTTGCTGCCAGACAGAGACACCCAGGTGGGATATGTTAGCAGGGGGTAGATCTGAGGTCTGTGATGCGTTTATAATCTATCATTTTAATACCTACCGCAGAGTGACTGACGCCAGGAACCAGGGTGGGCAGCAGAATAGGGCAGAGGTTGGGGTGAAATATAGAAACACTGACTGCACCCCAGGATCAGTGAGGTGGGGGGGGCAAGGCACCCCAGAGTGACTGTGCTCTGGGATCAGTGCACACGTGTGGGGGACTGTGCACTTCCACTGACTGTACCCCAGGATCAAGGCAGGTGGGGAGGGGGGCAGTGCTGCACCCCCACAGTCACTGCACCCCAAAGTCACTGTGTAAGGAGGCTGGTGCTTTTGAACTGTTGACATGAGCACTGGAATGTAACAAGGGCTTGAAGGCTCTGACCATAGCAGTTGCTTATGTTAATACTAAAGTACTGTAGCTTCAAAGTTCAGCCTGGATTGCACAATGCAATGTGTGTGTGACTGATACCACTACCTGCACTAAGCCTGCAATAACCACTGAGAGAGAGAGCCCTTGGCTGGCTGCCTGCCAAGATTTGGCAGAGTAAAACCCGCTTAGTAGAGAAAGACAGCTGCACACTGAGATCTGCTGATAAACACGAGCCAATGAATGTCCGTAAATGCACACTCTGAATGTAAGCTTCTTCTTCCAAGCCATGCTGCGCTGTTACTCCCAATAACTGGGCTGCCAGCCAACTAACAAGTCTCTGCTAGGGGCTTTTGTGGTTGGGAGGATAAAAGTGACTCAAGACTGTTTCACAGTGACTGCTTTGTGCTCTCTGTAATTCCCCTTTGCTTTTCCTCTTCTAAAGCTCCAACCAGAGACAACGATCAAACCCCATCTTGACCACCCCACATCTCTCTCCTCTGTGGGGCAGAGCAAGCAACCCATCAACCAGGACATGGGAGAGATGAGCCCTGCATAGATAGCACAGTGATTGGAGAAATTCATCCTGCAGACACTGTCCCCCCGCCCCCCCCCCAAAAATCAGTGAGGATTTGGAAGAGGAATATTTTGCAGAGACATCACCTGATGGGATACACCCTGCAGACAGCAGATGGGAATAATGCCCCCCAGAGAGTCAGTGCCGGCAGTGGTGATGGGGCAGGGCAGGAGAATGGATCCAGCAGTGGGTGCACAACAGCACAGGCAGAGGGGCAGGGAAATCACCCCAGAGTCAGCGAGCACAGGCCCAAGGCAGAGCCCAAAAGCAGCTGATCCCTGAATGACAGGATGGGCCTGTGACTCATATCCCCTGCCCTGAGCCTGGGAGAACCGCTCGCTGAGCTCTTTGCTGGCTGGGTCGATAGCAACATTTGGCAGGCAGCTGAAGAAAATTCACAGGCCCCTCCCCCAGCCCCAGCTCTGCCCATTCACCCTCCAACCCCCTTCCCCTGCTCTGTGCGTTCATCTCCCCCCAACCTCATAGGCACCTTCCCCATCCCTACCTGTCCCCCATACCTCTGCTGATGCGCTCCTCCGCCCTGTGCACCCCAGCTCTGCACGTCTCCGCCCTCTTGTTCGCCAACAACATAACAAACTGATGTATTTAGTCCAAATATAAACTATACATCCGTTCAAACTTGGTGCCACGGTTCCTCATGGGAGTTGTAGTTCAGGTGCCTTGTGCTCCCATTGTTTTTTATGCGCTAGGCTCTCTTGCCAGACTACATTTCCCATGATGCAGCATGGTCTCGCCTCTTGGCGAGGGGAAGTGCGTCACTGGAGGTGTAATTCAGCTGCAGAGTCAAAACTGTAGGAAACCAAACTACATGGGGCGAGCATGGTCACATACTTCATAGCTTGTGCAGCTCAAGCTCATTGTGTGCACCGGGGGACTCCTGGTATTTCCCCTTCCCCCATATCAGGGTCCACCAATGTTTTTTTCTAACCCCCATTTACCCCTCACTCATTCCAGGGTCCCTCCCTTCCCCCCCCATAGCAATAGCTCTGTGTCTTCTCCCATTCCCTCCCTGTTGTGATTGTGGGAATTTTGGTAACATTTTTATGAACCTTATGCAGGCATCAGTTTCCTTATGTGCTTTGTCCTGCCATACACAGAGCGTAGAAGGGAAGGAACAAGGTGTTTGACTTACAGTCACCTGGTTGGAGACTGGAATAATTAATGGGAACTGACTAGAGCCTACACATGTTAATGGACAATCCAGAAGTGTCAATGAGCTAAGAGCAGGACACACATAAACACAGCCTGGTTGGAGCTGGAAAACAAAGGGAGGAGGTGCCAGGTGACTGTTGCTTAAGGTTGTTGGCAGGAACAGAGCAGGGAGCCAGGCCAGAGAGATACTTGAAGATGAATCTCAGAGAATGAGAGCACGGCTTCTTCATGGCGTCCAACCACTAGCGTAGCTGGGGGGATCAGGGAGAGCGGCCGCTCCCCTGAGCACTCACTCGGCGCTTCCCAGCACGTCCAGGTCTTCGGCGGCACTCACTTCGGGCTCCGCTGCATGCATCTTGTGGCGGCGGTGGCTCCTGCGGCCGGTGCTTCTCCTGCTCCCCCTGCCCTTGCTTTGCAGCTCAGCCTGGCCCTGGGGAGCAGAGCCTGATCTCTGGCAACCTTCCGCTGCGGGCGGATCACAGCCCTGCTGCTGGGCTCCAACTTTTATTTCTTGTTCGGGGAGGAGGGGGCGGCTCCTGCCCAGCCAACCACACCCCGTGCTTTGCTGCTGCCGCCGTGTTTTGCATGGATGCACCATGGCCACGCTGGTTTGCAGGGTGCACCGCCTGCTCAGAGCCCCGCATAAGGTACAGGGTGGGTGTGGGGGCGGTGTTAGAAACCATCCCTACCCTGTTGGGGAGGGGAGGGTACAGAGAAACCTACCCCAGTGTTGGGGGGAGGAGAGAAGGAAGAATTAAACAGGGTCTGCAGCAGAGGGGCTTCACCATCTCCTCTGTTAAAGCAATGGAGCACACACTTCCTTAGCCAGGACTGCATTGGTGTATCTATTACAAACCTCTGGAGTTTAGCAAAATATTATTTGCCATGTTTTCCCTTGAGAAACTTCCCTGTTCTCACAGGTTCATGAAACTTTTGCCAGGTGGCCTGGAAGAGGGTAGCCATGCATGTGTGAGAGAGAGCGCCTTTACCCTCACACAGTGCTTTACAAACACGATTTACTCAGGTCATTTACATCATGACCTGCTGGATTACAGGGTGAGAGGCAGCAAGTGGGGGTGGGCAGGGAATGTGCTCGCACACATGTCTGCATTCACAGCACCATGGTCATGGAAGATGGTTAGTGTACGGCTGTATAGCACATCCTGGGCATTCGCTAAACAGAACAATCACCATCTCCACTGCAGCTTGGCAAGCAGATCGGTTACTCTCATACTGAACAGAGATACACAGTCTGTTGGCTCAAAAATTCACTGAATTGAATCCTTTAATGGCTGAATGTGGAGGGGGAAATTCCTGGGAAGGCCGCAGAGGCAAGTGCTCTTACTTGTGGGGTACCTACTGCAATGTCTCCTCTCCTGGTCTCTCGCTGTGCAGAGGGCCCCGCAAGCTTAGACATCACTTAGCCCTAAGGGTTCAAGTGGGACTTTGGTGTTATCTGCTGCCCTGTGCTGTACCAGTGGTGAGGATGGTGAATTCGCCCTAGGCTAGCCTGTTTTCTCCCACTTATTTAACGTAAAAGAAATCTTCCATTCCACCTTCTCTGCCTGGTGAGACAGATTATCCTTTGCCGTCACCTTTGGGCAGCTATAAAGCTGGACCTGGTGATCAGCACTTCAGATCTTTAGCCAATAGAAACAGATGTGCTCATCCCTGCTAACAAGGCCATGGACACAGTGCTGGCTTTCCAGCAACAGGGGGGTTGGATTCTGAGGCATCCTGCTGGCTTCAAGTTTTCACTGCTCTGCCCAGTCCATTGACCAGCAGGCTCCAGTGCCATAGCTCGACACAGCCATATCCTCCTGCTTGCCTCTTGCTTTTGGGTGTTTCAATAACAGCCCCTTGCAAAAGGCCCTCCTCTCATGTCCTTCACCAGTAGGTAGCGGAGGAAGGGTTTCAACCTACCAGTGTCCCGGGCTGGGGAATGTGGCAGCCACGTGATACTCCTCCCTGTGCCTGCTGTGGGGGTGCCTCCTACCTTGCGGCTCCGGCTGCACTTGGCTGAGGACTAATCCAGCGCGAGTTTCCCACAGGCAGCTCTGGGTCTTCAGCGTTTTCTTTTTTTTTCTTTTTTTCTTCGCTGCTTCGCAGTGGGTGGCGCCTTTTTTATATGTTTGCTCCCCCTGCTCTTAGAACCTGGCTACGCCACTGCACCCACCAATATGGGCTCGGGCTTAAGCTGATCTTTCCTGAGTCCTAAGGACTCTCTGGTGCTGGACTTTGCTCTGAGAAGTTGCCTCGCTCCCTAGGAAGGAAAAGCCTCTCCCAGGCGTCTGATCTCAGTTTGACTCACTGTTTACAGACATGCTGAGAAACGGGGTGCTGGAGCCCGAAAGCTAGGCTAGGAGTCGATGAGGCTGCATGGCCCTGCCCTTGTGGAAAGCATGAGCCCTGTCCCTGGGCTCCGGCAGCCTGAGGGGGTTACACCCAGGAGAACGTTTAAAAGCCAAAGCGTAGCAAGGCTGGGACACCCGCATGCCAGGGGCCCTGTGTGTCTGCCCTTCCCCCATGATAGGTTCAACCAGTCTCCCTCCACAGGGGTTCTGTGTCACCCCCCCATTCTCCCCTCGCACCATTCTCCTCCCCATGGCAAGGGTTCTGTGTGTGTGTCCCCCACCAGCTCCCCAATTTCCCTCCAGCAGGGGTTCTATGTACCCCCATTCCTCCTCTCCTTATACCAGGTTTTGCCATTCTTTCCCCCATGGCAGGGCTGTGTGTGGCCCCATTCCCCTTCCCACTCCATGCCCGGGTCCCCCAATCTCCCCCCCCAAAGGGGTTCTGTTTGCCCCATTCCCTTGTCCCCCATGCCAGCAGATCTGTGTAGTCTCCCTTCCCCTATATCAGGCTTCCCATTTTCCCCCAATATCAGGGGCTCTGTGTGTGTCCCCAAGCCTCCTGTTACCCCCTCCCCCACCAAAATAGGGTCCTCCAATCTCTCTTCTAGCAGGGGTTCTTCTGTGTCCCCTCCCCGTCATGGGTTTATGTCCTGGCCTTTAAACGGTTTCCTGGGAGTATCCCATTAGTGCCAGGGATGACAGAGACTTCCTAAAAGTGTGGAGGGGAACAAGGCCCCACCCCCTTTTTGGCCCCACCCTGACCCTCCTTGGCATGGCCAAGCTAAAAGCTGGAGCCAGGCCGGGAAGCCTGGACCCCTCCATCTGCCTGGGTTGGGGGAGGGAGGAGGCTGAGAGCAGCTCCTGGCCCGTGTCCCTGTTACCTGGGCACCCCGCCCAGGGCAGGTGGAGGAGCCTCGACATTGCTACCGCCTCCAGGTGCAGGACGTGCTGCGGCAGCACAGCCGTGCCAGTCACTGGGGTGTTTTCAGTGTGCACAAGCCCCAGGGGAGAAACAAACTCTCAGAACAGGGGGAAGAGAGAGAAACAAGGGAGGTGGGAGGAGACCAGACACACCTCCGCTCAGCGACTCAGCGCAGACACGCACTATAGGGACGTCGCTGTAGTTAATACACCTTCGAGAGAGGTGGTAGCTCGGCTGGCAGGAGAATTCTTCCATTGACCTCGCGCTGTCTGGGCTGCACTAACCACATTGCTGGGGGGAGGGGTGTGTGTGGATTTTTCACATCCCTGAGTGACATAGCTGGGTCGACACAACTTTTCATTGCAGAGCGGGTGTCAGAGCAGGACCAGGGCAGGAGGAGCAGAGCAGAGGGGGGAGAAACCGACTCTCAGAGCAGGGCTAGGACAGGGAGGATTGGAGCAGAGAGGGAGGAGCAGGCACAGGGCAGAGACACAGCAGGGAGGGGGGAGGAACAGACTCACAGGTCGGGGTGTCTCCTCATTACTTATGTAACCCTTCTGCCGGTCTGAGTTGGCAGCAACACGAGCGGGGTTCAGTATCTAGGGGTCCGTTTCAATAACACAATGCAAAACCGGCTCGAGCCCCCACCCAGTGACCTGGGACAATTACATACCACCCCCTGGGCACCTCTAAGAGGCAATACTTCCCCTCTCGCAAGCACGGAGTCTGAGTGTAGCAAAATCCTTTTAATAAAGGGGGGAGCCAATGCAGCATTATGTTGGGAAAACACCACAAACAGGGTTCATAGCAGAAACCATGAGCAAAGAGCTGCTGTGGGCTTATGCTAGGCGGGTGGGTGTGTGCCTATGCAAACAAGATCAGCCCCTGAACTTCTTTTGCACAACTCGCCACAATTTACCACCAGATGTCAGGGTAGAGCTCATCCCGACTCTGCTTACAATTATAAAGGACTGTCAGGGGCTACTGCACTAAGGGAGCGTGACCGGGTAACTCCTGAGCTCTTACCCAGGCGCTTTTCTCTGCGCTCCTTCTTCCCGCCTCCCCAGGGTGCATGGGGCGCTCGGTGCTCACAAGCTGCTGGCACACGTGGCTCCCATTGGTACTAGACATCACCCCTGGGACATTCGCTCTCCATGGACCTGACTGACCGCCACAGGCTGCGGCTGCTTCCCCGGCCCCGCTGCAAGGCAGACCGGGGAATGATAAACCCCTGGAGATCTGGGTCAGGGTCTGACTCTTTGACAGTGGTGGTTGGGGGATCTGGAGGAGACCTGCTGATCCTCAAAATTTCACAGACTTTGCAGTGAACCCCCCCCTTCCTCGTGCCATGGGGATTAGTCCAGCCTCTAGCTCCAACTGGAGACTCATTGAGGGGAGCCGCCAGGGCATTCCAGCCCCCCCGAGCCCAGCTCCTCCCTGCCCGCATTCCCCACCAGCTAATGTCTAATGTCTCTCCCGGCACTGACAACTCCCCTGTGGGTGCTGAATGCAGGCACCTGAGCAAGGCGCCTTCTCCCAGCCCAAGGGGCTGCAGCCCTAAGGGTAGGGGGTTAAAGGGATTGAGTCCTGGTGCTTCCCCTGTCCCCAACCATGGGGCTGCAGTTCTGGAGGGGACTGACAGGGACAGATTCCAGCCAACCCGCCCCACAATCACACACCTGCAAAGGGGGTGCAGTAAGTTGAAGGGACAGAGTCCAGCTGCCGTACTAAATTGGTAATGAAAGAGGTGCCAGGACTCAAGCAACTTTTTACATTCATAACTGACGCAGCAAGCCCAGAGGTGCCAGGGCTCAGAACAGGCACAAACTAAGCACTGTCCAGTTGCCTTTTCCCTCCCCCAGCCCCAGCGGTTAAAGGGGCAGAATCCAACTGCCTTTTCCCATCTTCAGCAGGTGCGGCCCCAGGGGCTACAGGGACTGACACCAGCTGCCCCACAAACGCAGCTGCAGTCCCGGGGTTGACCGGGGTGCAAAGCGTGCACCCAGCTGCTGCCTCCCCTGGTCCAGCCAGCGGCTGCCCTGCGCTCGGTACCACATGGACCCACTTCTCCTCTCGCGAAGGCTATGCCAATCACTCAAGAGACTTACGCTGCCCTGCAGTCCCTGCCCGCCTGTCTAGCACCCCATTCGGCTCTGCAGCACCCTGTGAGCTGTGCGAGAATAGGCCATGCCCCCTTCTTCAATGGGGGGGGGGG
>NW_020664720.1:142245-161250 GCF_002925995.2 Terrapene triunguis | reverse complement strand
TCAGCCCCAGGGGTTCCAGAAACTGCCCGGTTGCCTCTCCTGAGAGTGTTTCTGGTGGCTGAATCCCAGGCCTGTCTGGAGCAGAGCTCACAGTCAGGATCACTCACTCCCAGCCCCCCCCCCCCTTTCCCAGAGCCCCAGGCGGGAGGATCCCCCTCTGTAGGGCTGGGCCGGACTGGTCAGCTCCTGGCCAGTGGAGAACCTGCCTCTGCAGCTCCCCACAGCCAGTGGCTCAGTGGGGTGGGGGCTCCGTGTGCCTGCCGGGGGAAGCACTAAGGCTCTTGGGCTGTGCAGGGAGTGAGCTCTGCCCTTCCTCAGAGCAGCTCCTGCCTCTCTGGGGGTTGGGGGGCTCCTGTCTGTGTGGGGGGGGGGGGTCGCTCTGTGCAAAGCTGCTGGGAAGAGCCTGGCAAGGAGGTGCAGAGGTGCCTGCAAAGCCCAGGAGCTGCCCAGCCCCAGAGGGGAGTGGAGAAGGATGGGGCAGGGGCAGGTCTGTCCATGTAATCATGGATGTGGGGATGGAGACAGATGGGATAAAATGGCCTCTGAGCAGCCCCCGGCTCCTGCACATGTCCCCAGGCTCCCAGCTGAGCAGGCCCCAGTCTGATGGGACGTCCAACAAACCGGGATTCTCAGCCAGTGATTGGTTCACCAGCTGAAGCTGCTGTCACAGGAGTGGAGCTGCCAGCTCTGATCCCTACCAAACCTAGAAGGGGACCAGTGGAGGGGAGAACTCCTGCTGTTACTGAGTCCTGTCTTCATGACCCACAGCTGGCTCGTTAGACTGGGCCTTGTTCTCACACTCCCTCCAGCGTGGGCTGGGCTGGCGTCATCGGACCCGGGGCTCTCAGCTGGCAAACTACGGGTGGCCCATCCAAACCTGAACTTCTGAGAAGGGGCCACACAGAGCCACAGGGGCAGGCGAGCACCAGAGCCAGGGGCCGAAACATAATCGGACTTGTCTTATTTTTCAGGATTTCCTGCTGCCCTATAAGGGCTTCCTTGACCATTGGGTCGGCCTCCAGAGGGAGCCAGGCCAGCCCTGGATGTGGCCCAACGGCACCGAATTCGACAACCGGTGAGTCCCTTTCTGTAAGGCAGTCACAGCTCTCTCCCTGTCTGTCAGGGCAGGAGACCACGCCCCTTCGCTACGATGCTTCCAGAGCACTTCGGTTCAGGGGAAAACTGGCTCAGTTAGTGTCCCAGGCCTGCAGTCCAGCCGAGCAGCGATAAGGCTGTATGCCCGGGGCCCTCAGTCAGGGCGGGGCAGTGATCCAGTGGGGCTCTGGCCGGCTGTCCCTCAGGCAGGCGCAGAGAGTGTATTCGCCCACGGCCCCCAGTCAGGGCAGGGCAGTGATCAGCTCAGGTAAGGGGCTCTGGCCGGCTGTCATGCAGAGCCACACACCAGTTTAGGGGAGATGAGCTCTCTGGTGGGAGAGTCAGCAAACCATCTGGCGTCCTAGTTCAGACAGGTGCCAGACCAGTGCTGGTCTCCTGACCCCAAAGTGGGGAGGCTGCCACCCCTGACAGTGGGTGGGTAGGGGGACGGAGGCCCTCCCACTCCACAGCATCCCAGCCCAGGGCCCTAACAGTGGCAGAGTGGTCTGCCACTGAGTCAGCGGGGAAATCTGACCATAAGCTGGCCGGCTTGCAATCAGTCACAGAGCCAAACCCTCTTCAGCTTCCCTGGGCTCCTTCCTACACTCCCAGTCCAGGTACCTGCATTCCAGGGCTGTCGTCGGTCTTGCTCGGGTAAAGGGCAAGCGGTAGCCCCAACAGCTCCTCGGTGTCCCTGGTGTCTGGCAGCTCTGACAGCCCTTCCGGGTCTCTGGCACAGGAGCAGCCTCCATCAGGTCCAGGAGCAGGAGAGAGACATCCTGCTCCTCCGGCAGCTCTGCCCCAACTGAGCTAGTGGGCCGGCCTTATATAGTTCCTGTTCCTGCCCCGCCCCTCTGCTTCCGGAAGGGGTGGCCGCAGGTATCCCGGTTCGGCCCACCAGGGGGGCGGTCGTGGCTCTCTCTCCGCCCATCAGGGAGGGAGGCCACACCCCCTCGCTACAGTGTCCCTCCAGTAACATTTTCTGGGTTAGATCACAGGTGCCTGCCGTGCTGCCAAAAGACGAAGACTATATTTAACCAAGGTTGTTTGGGGGTGTGGGAATGTGTCTGGGCTCTTATTGGTATTTGGTTTTCATGGACTAAAACCAATATTCCAGCAGCGTTTGAGTCCCCCGCGCAGTGTTATCATTGTTTGTAATTTGTAGTAACGTAGCGCCCGTAGACCAGGGCCCCATAGTGCCAGGTGCTGTACGGTCACAGAACAGAAAGATGGTCCCTGCCCCACGGGGTTTACAATGCACCACAGTTCTGGGCACAAGGGAGGTTGCTGGAGGAGACACTAACCTGAGCTCCCCCATCCCCATTGGGTTGTCCGGGTGGAAGTTAGACTCCCTAAGCCCACTCCGAGGAGTGGTGTGCGGAGATGAACAGGGTCCTTCACTGTTGGGGTAATTTGAGGCTGTAGGGAGAAATCTCATTTCACTACTAACAGTCTGTCCTGACAGGCCGTGGGGTTTGAAACAGGCCCCCGGCCTCTCTGACAGTCCCCCAGCAGCCTGGGGAGGATCGGCTCAAACTCTTCTCCGCAGAGAGCTGCTGCTGCTCGCTGCCATGGGAGAGGCCTGTGGATTCTCTCCCCTCTGGGCCGAATGGGCCTGGAGAGAAAGTTGGGGCGCGGGGAGAGCGTCAGGCAAAGCTGAGCAGTGCGCAAGTCGTGCCTAATATCTACCAGCACAAAGACTTCTCTGGAAGCCCCAGCTGTCGTCTTCCAGCCCCACCTGCTTTCTCCTCTCCCTGCCCTGCAATAGCCACTACCTGTGTTTCCTACACCTTTATTTTTCCCCTTGTGCCAGGGAGGAGTCTAAAGTCCGGCCGATGCCTCTGGGTGCAGCTGCTCCTCTGGCTGCCCCGCCCGGTGGTGGCGTCTCCCCCTGTCTGTGACTGACGGGCAATGCCCAGCCCCCCCTGACTCCCACCCCTGGGGTCTGTGTTACAGGTTTCCGATAAGAGGAGGCGGCGACTGTGCTTTTCTGGTGGATGAGGGCTGGTTCGGCAGCTCGCGGTGCAGCACAGGGAGACGCTGGATCTGCAGCAAACCCGACGCCTGTACAATGGGGAAGGGACGTGCTGTGGAGTCAAAACTTGGAGACTCTTAGGAACGAGGCCTGGAAAAGCTTTATTGGGGACACACCTTCCACTACCTGTAGATGAAGGAGGCTGGGTCTGTCTTCTTTACAGACTCTCCCCAGGGCTTCCCTTGGGCAAATAGATCTCCAGAGTTAGATTCCTCGGGGCTAGATGATATTTTCCCTTTGCTCAGTTTAATGCCATTAGTTTGAGTTCTCTGCTCCCACCTGGGTTCTGCTTAACCAGCCTCTTCCCTCCTTGGGGTTCTCCCCTCTCAGATCGTGGCCCAGCACAGAGGTTCCCAAACGGGTACAGGAGCTCGTTGGAAGGGACACACAGTAACAAGCTGACCCTTTTAAATGACGCTGGTCCAGTGCCCCTGTGCTAGAACAGGTGATCCATGTTTGGCCGGTTAAGGGGTCAGGGCAGCGCTTGGAGCTGTAGAGGGTCAGGGAGAATCAGTGAGGAGGAGGAGGTCCTTGAAGGAAGTTACAGGATGTTGCTGGGGAAGGCTGAAGGCAGGGGAGTGGCAGATGAATTTACCCACTGATGTCCCCATGCTGGAGCCAGGGAGAGCTGAGGGCCAGGGGAGCAGTGGCAGGGCCGATCTGCTAGACATGAAAGGTAACAGAACAGGGCGAGTGCTGGATATTTCCCTGGTGAGGATGAACTCCCAGGGGAGAGGCTGTGGGGGTTACTGCTGGGAAGAGTGGGTTTGCGCTCCAGCTGGGGTGGCTGACCTGGCAGAAGGACAGGAGAGGACCAAAGAAGAGCCCAGGTGTGGTGGAAGACACTGGCGTGTGCTCCACTGATGGACCAGATGTCACGAGATTTTAAGGACTATATGCGCTGGGGGTGATAAATGGACTATGTTTTGGAACCTTGCCGTGGACTATTTGCGCCAGGTTTTAGTAATAAACTGAGCCCAGGGATGGGTCTCATCTGGGTGGATAAGCTATGACTTAAAAAAAAAATCAGAACAGATCAAATTTTGATTATTTAAATTAAAACAGGTTTATTTATTTATTTATTTTTACAAATAAACCTGTGTTGAAGCCTAAACACGTCTCTTACAAGAACACTGGAGGGTGCTGCACAAAGCGCCACAGGACAGCGGGTGCCCATTATTATTTCTTTCACTATGGGCTGAAGACATTTCACCAAAGACTGACTCTTACAGATCACCCTCAGTGGCCACGCTGGCATCGGCTCGCTCTGAGGCTTGGAGCAGCTGGGATCCTCATCCTGGCAGGTGCTGTGATAGTGACGGGTGTTTGGAGTAAGTAGTTAAAAATTAATTTGTGCAAAATGCTACACTCTAAAATCCCCCCCCCCATTTCCATGGTGATTCCATTTCGGATTCCAACGCTCTTGTTAATAATATCCTGGGCACTTCATGATTACCACAAAAGGAAAAATATTACACAACAGCGTGGTGCTATAGCGTGATACAGAGACCCCAGGTGATCCAGCTCTCACAATTTCTCTGTTCTGTGTGGGGAAAAGCAGAAAGCACCTTATGCTATGTAATGAACGAGATTTTCTCTCTCCCTCCCAGTTTTGTTCCATCTCTCTGGCCCGGTTCTGAATTTGATAGCGACAGTATGCAATGGTTTCTTACACACACCCTCATTCTCCGTTTGCTGATCCCTAAGTAGTAGTTGTGGTTCATGCTCATGCTGTTCTGAAGTTTTTCAGATCAAAGGATCTCTGAATTCACTGGAGAACAAGGGTACCAGGGAGAGAATCACCCATCAATGCAACAGCAGCACTGGCCTAAAAGATTTCCATTTCCACTTGAAACAATTTGTGTGTGAATCAGCTTACAGCACCTCAACAGGTAACCTCAGCGCCTTCTCTCTCTCAGCAGTTTGCTGCAGTGCAGTGACATCTAGTGGTCACTTAGGGTACCTCCGTGCAGGACACAAACCACTTCAATAAGTGCAATAAATATCCGATTGCTCAAAAAGCTACGGAGAAGGCACCTAACTCAAGCAGCAACAATCTGCCCTCTGGAATTTGCAATAATTAGCATTTGTTTAAAATTAACATTCCAGAATTGCAGTATCTTTAAAGAAGACATGTAAGAAAATATTTTACATTAAAAAGTTCCTTAAAGAAATCTATCCCTGAAGTGCAGCCTGCGGATGTGAGAATCGGCAGTCAGTGACCAGGGGCAGCACAAGTTTTGGCAGGGAGGGGAAAGAGGAACCTCCTGGAAAAAAATAAAATAAAAGTGTTGCAAGCTGTCTCTAGGGCCACATTGTCACAAAAGGAGGCTTCCAGGCACAAATTCAGAGGCTGGGTTTGCATGAAGACATCCACAGTCTGTATCTCACAGGGCAGCACAGCTGCATTGCTGGCTGTAGATAGTGGAGATGAACAAAGCTTGAAAGTGCCAACACCATGTAAAATCCAACACCCAGGGCCAAAGCCAACCTATGGCACCCCAGGGGTTGCAGTCTGCAGACAGGAACGTGTTGCGGTTTGTGGATACAGCAAGGAGCCATGACCCAGTCTGAAGGGTGCAAACCCCAGAAGTGCAAGAAATCATTAAAGGCCCCAGGGGGCAACTGGAGCCAATGGGATGAATTGAGCAAGGGGGGAAATTTCAGGCTGGCGCTGAAGAGATGATCCCCAGCAGAGGGTCTGGGAAATTGCAACCCCCTGCAGTCTCTTTGGGGACCAGTGTGTCAAATTTATGAATGGCTTCTCGATGCTTGTGTTCTACTCCATGGGGGAGGGTGACCACAGCTGTATTCACTATTGTAATATAATATTCACACCCCTACACACTAGTGTCATAATCTTTATACAAAATACACTTTTTAAAGGCATCATCTGAAAACTAATAACTTGCTGGTCAATAATATCATGGGGAAATGGATGTAGCAACATTATATGTAAAGTTATGAATTCTCCCTAAATGATATTGGTAGCACACATTCTGACACATATAGCCCTGCTTAGGAAGAACTGGTCAAGCAGATCTTAAACAAAGGAATGTGTGTTTCACTCAGTTTACATATACGTTGTAAACAGGGTCCTCAGACAGTGAGAGAGGGAAGACAGGAGACAAGGAAAATCTGCATTTCAGGAAACAGGAGAGAAGAAACAGCACAGAACTTTTCACCACCAGACATCATGTCATCTTCTTTACTGTTGGAATAAACTTTGCTTTGAGGGGGGTGTCCTTCAGGAAACTGCATCTCAAAGGGGGACTGGACTATAAAAGTGAGGGGCAAAAACACCCCATGTTCCCTCTCCCTACCCAGCTCTCTCTTTTCACCTAAGATAACAAAAGAAAAAGATGTTGGACTTTGGGAGCAGATCCTGGCTTGAGAGTTTGGTCAGCAACGTTACTGTGAACCTGTGGTGAGGGACATCACCTTGAACCAAGTCTAGGTTGTTTAGTGTAACTCTATTTAATGTAGCAGACTGTGTATGTTGCTCCTCTGTGAGGGGCAATGGACATAGTAGATCTGGGCTGTCCAGGAGAGGGCTGGACAGTGCAGAACATGTTCTGGGGGAAAGTCCAGGACTGGGAGTGTGTTGGGGTCACCCTGCAAGTAGTGATCAAGGCTGCTGGAAGCCAGAGTGGGGCTAGTGCTTGCTGACAGGCTGCTGGACCAGGGCTGTGGCTATCCACAGCCACTCAGGGTGTGACCTGCAGGCTGTTTGGCCCAGGTTGGGAGCTTCTGCACAGGATCGTGAGGCACGCCAGGCTGCAGGGCAAGCGGTGACACAGCCTCTCCCTGGTTGGGATCGCACCCTGGAACGTTTGATTCCCACACACTGGCTCACAGGGGTTTTTCCAGAGACTGCGACAGAACTTAGGACACACAAATGCTGAGTTGAAATAGATTCACAACCTTCATTTTGATTCAAACAAACAGGACCTGCTCTAGGCAGAGGGGCGATCCCAACCCCACAGGGAGGGCCTGGAAGGGTCGCTGGCTACTAGACTCCCCTCTGGGAGAGGGATGATTTCAGGTGTGTTTAATAAAACATGATCCCAATTCCCCCAGTCCCTGTTCCCATTCCCCGCCTTACTTACTGATTCCAGACTATATAGTAAAACTTGAGTTCTGCTTAGCTATACCTTAACCAATCATTTTACTGAAATTTAACTAACCAATCCTACCATACTGTAACATGATTAGCTAACCAATTATATCCCACCACCTTAATTAGTTTACACCCAGCAAAATTAATTATACAGCAGACAGAAACAATTACAGAACCAGACAGAGACCATGCAAATAAACATACAAAACAATACAGAAGTGAGGATTTCACAACGACATCTATACAGACATAAGGGTTTCCCAGCTGTGTCTATTGATAAGTGAGTTCTTAGCAGACAGAAAACTATCAACCTAAATTTCCTTTTACATCTTCTAGGCTCTTTCCTTTCTCTGGAGGTGATAGGAATACAATCCTGTCCTGATATTCCTAACAGCCCAATAGCATCTTATTTCCATGTGACACGTTTGGAATGTGAGGATGTGACCGTTCACTTCCCAGTTTATGGCTGCCTCTGCCGCTTAGCCGAAGGCCTTAGCCTAAGAACCAGGCCTCAGACTGTCACAGTGAGAGAAGGCCCTTACACATACAAAAAGTGATTTTGATTCTTTCTTTTACACCTCTATAACTAGCTAAGTGATAAGAATACACCTAAATTCTTAAAGTATAGGCCAGACTGCCTTGAATATCTATATCCTAACAGGTTTCAGAGTAGCAGCCATGTTAGTCTGTATCCGCAAAAAGAACAGGAGTACTTGTGGCACCTTAGAGACTAACACATTTATTAGAGCATTATATCCTAACAGTCTCTGATTCCCTTGAGCTCACGAATCCCCTCCCACTCCATGCTCCTCTCCCTTCACAGGGGTATCAGGTCTACTGCAGATCCATTTTCTCAGTGAGCTGCAGCTGGAGGTCATGACGTTGAGGTCTTCGTCCAGAAACGCACAGTCTGGTCCTCCTTGTATCTCAAACCTGTAACCCAGAGACAACTGGAGCTAGAGTCAGTGTGTGCCAGGCAGGGAGGGAGCTGCTGCATTCACAGCCCCTCAGGATCCCCCCCTCCCTGCACGAGCACCAGGCCCCGCTCCCGGCAAGAGGGGAAGTTAAAGCAGCCAGTGGGGCATTTACATCACATCTGACCAACACAGAGAAAAAGACTCACCGATGGTCAAACTCGGTCCCGTTGACCCATTTCCAAACCTGGCCCGTGTCCTTCCGGAGGCCGATCCAGTGGTCCAGTTTGCCTTTGTAGGGCAGCAGGGAACCCTTAGAAACCCAATAGACGCAATCAGCTGTGTTAGGCCCTGACTCTGTGCTGCTCCAACACCCACCAGGGCTGTGGGCAGCGGGAGATTTCTAGAGACTTTGGCCTTTGTTATTGGGTGAAGGGAACCAGTAAGTATTAACCCTTCACCCTCCCCAGTCTTCTTTTCGGGGCTGTGGCACCTACTGGGTGAAGCAGGAATTGAGCTGCAAGGTCACTGTCCGCCCAGCAGCCCCTTCTCAGAGCACAGCAGGGCCGGGGGGGAGGAGGGAGAAGGGAGCTGGAGGGTGAGGGCAGAGATATCCCTGCCACCAGGGCAGGGAAGTGAGGAGAGGACAATGTAGGGTTGCCAAGTGTCCGTTTTTTTACCAGAAAGTTTGGTCGAAAAGAGAAACGGGCAGCCTTTACCTGTAGCAACCAGCCTCCACCACCAGGGGGTGGGAAGAGCAGGCTCTGCTTAGCAGCTGCGACTCTTCCCATCCCGCAGCCTGATGGAGAGAACTTGCTGGCTGCTGGACCGGTTTCCAAAGTAGGTACCGGACCAGCGCCGTCTGAGGGGAAGGGGGGAGACTTGTCTGCCTCTCGCTGCCCTACTGTGCCCCAATTTCCCCAGCCCCTCGCTCCAGGGACTGACCCCTGCCGTGCCCCCCTGTGCCCCGATTGGGCAGGGGGACAGGCTCCATGTCAGCTCCTCCCAGCTCAGCTCTGCGGGCGGCAGGAGAGTCCCGGGGAATGGGGGAACGAGTGATTGGAGTGGGGGCAGGTGGGGTAGAGGGTGGGGCCTTGGAGGAAGAGGCGGGGCAGAGGGTGGGGCCTCGGGGAAAGGAGTGGGGCAGTGGTGTTGAGTTGTCAGGAATTAGAAAGTTGGCAACCCTAGAGAAGAGGAGGAATAAAGCCGGCCTCACCTTCAGCTGGATTCCCCCCGCCCCACCCAGGAGGGAACCCTGGGGCGGGGCTGAGCTGGGGGGGGCAGGTTCTCACCCCCTCCACCCCCCAGGCAGCCCATTGGCCTGGAGCTGACTGAGGCAGCCCAGCCCTGCACAGGGGGAGTCTCCCACCTGGGCTCTGGCAGATGCAGGGTCGAGGTGGCTGGAGCCCCAGGTCCAGCCAGGATTCAGCTGCCAGAACCGCACTGACTCTGGCCGCCCAGCCTGGAAGGCACCCGGGCTCCTCTCTGCCCTACAGGGGCTGAGCCCAGCCTGACTCCAGCCCTGTCTGTGGTGCCAGCGATCGCTGGGCTTGGCACAAAGCATCTATCCGGGCTTCTCACCAGCTGCTGCGGACTCTCAATCCCAGCCAGGGAGGCAGCGTGTGACGAGCAGAAGCTCCGGCTGTAGGTCCAGTTCCCTTCGGCCTTAGAAAAATAGTAACATTTCCCTTGGATCCGGATCCAGCCGTCCGGGCACCAGGAGGCGGCAGGGGGGCATGGAGGAGACGGCCTAGATTTTTCCACTGGAAAAAACAAAACACAAGGTGAGAGATCGGCCCGTCTCTCAGCTCTGTGGAGAACAAGCAGGGCCAGAAACAAGAACTGCCCGATGGGATCAGACTGATGGGAGAGAGGGGCCAGTCTGAAAGTGGTCAGCAACAGCTGCTTCAGAGGACATGGCCACCAATCCGACAAGCAGTGTAGTTGGAGTTTGTTATAACACACACACTGCGGTAGTGCCAGAGGCCAACCAGGCCACAGCCCCCATCGGGCTGGGGATGTACAAAGTGTGCAGTGAAGGGAATGGGGAAGGTGAGAGCCAGGGAGGAGTATGTCTGATAGGGGCGCTGGAACTGGAGTAGTAAGGGGGGCCATGCCCCCCCATGTTTTAACGCGGGAGGGCCAGGCCTGCCCACTTGTTAACCTGGGCGTAGAGTCTCGGGCAGGCACAGTGGTGGCGGAGGCAGGGGCTGCGCTTCACAGCTGGGGAGCTGAGAAGGGGGATCAGTTCCCCGCCATGACGCACAGCCCCTGCTAGCGGCACCAGCCTCATGGGGGGCTGAGGTGGGCCTTAGTTCCCCTCCCCCCACCATGGGGCCCCACCCTCTGCTCCTCTTCCCTTCCGAGGCTCTGCCACCTGGCCAGGCCAGAAGCCAGAGCTGGGGTGTGGTAAGAGCCACCCAGGGAACCCGGGCTGCTGTGGGGAGCCCCAGACACTCCACCGGCCCTGGGGGAAAAGGAGTGGGGGAGGCCTAGAGAGACTCCTGTCTGACCTGACTGCTAAAGCAGAGAGGCCAGGGACAGATGAGGTGGACCTGTGAGCCGCGAAGGAAGAAAGCTCCACACCCAGAGACTGAATCATCGGGGGTTGGGAACTTACCTATCAAAATTGCTACTAGAGCAATGACGACGACCGTCATAACCACGGTTATGGCTCTGAGGACAGCTGGACGTTCCCATACTGCAGGTTTTCTGGAGCTGGAATTAGCTGGATGACCTGGAAGATCAAAACCTGTTAATCATAGAGTATCAGGGTTGGAAGGGACCTCAGGAGATCTAGTCCAACCCCCTGCTCAAAGCATGGCAAATTCCCAGACTTTTTTTTTTAAAACCCAGTTCCCTAAATGGCCCCCCTCAAGGATTGAACTCACAGCCCTGGGTTTAGCAGGCTAATGCTCAAACCACTGAGCTATCCTGACTCAAACTAGAATTGTTTGCCATCAGGCTCTGATCTGACACACACCAGATATTTATTTTGACATCTTAAATGGTTCTGTCCCAGCTCTGGACACAAATATTAACTCGAACTCCCATTCAGACTGCAAAGGAGAACATCATGCCCCAAATCACCAGCTCAATTAATCCCCAGAAAGGACCCTGCAGAATTCAGAGGAGGATGATCAAGGGCCTGGAAAATCCACAACAAGAGTTTGAAAAGCCTAGGATTGTTCACCATAGATGGAGGTGAATGAGAGGGGACAGGATAAACAGATTCTAAAAGTTTATTCATAAAAGAAATATAGATGAGAGCTAGAATTGGTTAAATGGAATCAATTCCATACAGTAATGGCAAAGTTCTTGGTTCAGGCTTGTAGCAGTGATGGAATAAACTGAAGGTTCAAATCAAGTCTCTGGAATACATCCCCAGCTGGGATGGGTCATCAGTCCTTTGTGTAGAGCTTCAGTTTGTACAAAGTCCCTCCGGAGGTATGAAGCAGGAGGGAAGACAAGATGGAGGAGTTTCTAGGGCTTTTAATACTCTCTGCCCTAGGAGGACACCTCTTTGTTCTTACTGTGGAAAATTCCAGCAGCAAGATGGAGTCTGGAGTCACATGGGCAAGTCACATGTCCATGCATGACTCAGTTTGCAGGCTGAAGCCATTGTTTACATGCTAGTTTGAACCTTTTCAGGAAAGCTCAGATGTGGATTGGCATCTCCCAAGGTTCACTGTCTCTTAAGTGTTTCTTGTTTGGGCACTTACTGAGAATAGTCCCTTCTCAAGAGTTAGCTGACCAAATGTTTTACTGAGGCTTCTTAGAATCAAAACACCTTGATATACAAGTACATAGCCAATATTTATAACTTCAACTACAAAAATTCACACACACACACAGATAGCCTAATCATAACCAGCAAATCATAACCTTTCCATAGACACCTTACACAACAACCTTTGTATAATATTTGCTGCAAATATATAACAGTGGTTGCAACAATGATCTATATGGTCACAGGTTATGTCAGTAATGTCACAAGGGGATTATGGCAGGGCAGGGGTAAACCCCTTGAACACCCTGCTAAAATGCTGGCTAAAGCCCTAATGTCTGGTAGGAAGGCCAGGTGCAGGGGGCCCAGGTAGTCAGCAGAGAGCCCAGCTACAGGCCCAGATGAGGGCTGGCTCACTCCTATGAGTTGAGTTAAGTAGCGACAGCTGGGCTGAGGAGGGCTATAAAAGCCCTGAGGAAAGCTCAATCAGGAGGCTAGCCTGGGAGGGTTACATCTCTGTCACCTCACCAAAAGAAAGGAGCCTCACGGGCCAGGAGACCCTGGGAGGGTCTGACTGGGGATAGCTGTTGGGGGAGAAGGGGAGATAACACTGTTGCACTGTAAATAAAGACACAAGGGTGAAGCACTGAAGAAGGCGTGGGGACTCTTTAGTTTAACCAGCCAACACAGGGCCCAGACATGAGAGAGTGGAAACCTGTGTAGACCCTGTGACACTGGGGGCTTGTCCAGGATCCTCCTAGCCATCGCTAATAGTGGCTGCCGGCATGGAGGAGACCCTAAAATGGCTGGTGACCACGGTGCAAGAAATGCAACAGTCCCAACAGACAGAACGGCAGGCCCTGATGATATGGCAGGCAGACCAACAGCAGACACTCCAGGAGTTTATCAGGGAACAGTCAGCGACCCAACAGATCCTCCAAAAGGTGGTGAGTCTGGCACTGGGGGACAGGACCAGGATGCCGGGGTGGGGCTCTGCAAGATGGGCCCCACAGATGACCCAGATGCATCCCTGGGGACTTTCGAATGGGTGGCTACAGCGGCCGGCTGGGTGTGGGCGACCTGGGCCCTGTGGCTAGGTGAAGCACTGAAGAAAGCCAACACAGGCCCCTCCCATGGGAGAGTGGAAACCTGTGCAGACCGTGTGACAGGGATATTCAATTAGATTAAAGAGTTGGGAAAGGAACTATTTTTTCCAGCCAATGTATAATTAGACTGTGGAACTCACTGCCACAGGAAATTGATGGAAAGAATTTAGGAAAGTTAAAGGGATTGAGCATTTATATGGTTAACATGAATATCCAGAGTTGCCATAATTAACAACCAAAGGTTGGCAGGAACGTTGGAAGAGCGCCTGCGTCCCAGGGAGAGTGAATCCAGGGAACCCCTGCTGGAGTTCAATCTTAGCAAATCCTCTTCCCTAGCGCCCAGAGACATCTGAGGGCATGATAAATTCACTGGCAAAACACAAGTGAATGCGCTGTGGCTACAGGCAGCTACACCTGCTCCTGGCCATGCACGGAGGCAGGCTCTGCATACAGGGCCGGCTCCAGGGTTTTGGCTGCCCCAAGCAGCCAAAACGAAACAAAACAAAAAAAAAGCCACGATCGCGATCTGCGGCAGCAATTCGGCGGGAGGTCCTTCGCTCCCAGGCGGAGTGAGGGACCGTCCGCCGAATTGCCGCCGAATACCTGGCCGTGCCGCCCCTCTCCGGAGCGGCCGCCCCAAGCACCTGCTTGACAAGCTGGTGCCTGGAGCCGGCCCTGTCTGCATGGGTTATGAGTGCAAACACCTCAACTCACACACTGGAAGGACAACCAACCAGAAGGAAAGAGCAGTGACAAGAGTGACCCAGGAAGACATGAGCCAAACGTTTTCAAGGGGGTAGAACATGTGCAGTCCTAGAAACCATACGTGCACCTGCCACACAAGAGAGCATGTGCAGCACGAGCCGAGTCCATTGGAGCAATACAGCCTCTGCTGCACGGGGCGGGGGTGGGTGGGAGGAGGAGGAAAGACAGCTACACCCACCCCTGAAAGGCATCTCCTCTCTCCAGCCTGTTCCTAGGCAGGGAACCTCCAGTTACCTGGTTCTCCTCCACTCTTCAAGTCTATGGCATTGGTAAGAGGCTGTCCAAGGGGATCTGCTTCCGCTCCCTCCCCCATCTCTCCTCTCAGTGAGGCAGTGGTGGGTGCTGGGCTCTGATCAACTCGGAGCCAGTTGCAGGAAATGGCTCTACGCAGCCATGGCAGAGTCGGTTCCAGACAGCTAAAGTGTTCCTGGCTTTGGCTCCTCTCCCAGCTGACCTAGAATCTGCAATGACAGAGTCAGGACAGTATAAGGGTCAGTGGGGTTTGTCTGTGGTGTCCCATCCCCCCCGTCCCTCAGAACAAAAGCCCAGCACAGTGTGGTACATAACCCCCTCCTGTGTCATCAGGCCCCTCATTGAAGATTCCCCATTTCCTCTCACTCCTCAATTGGGAGTTGGGCAGGAGAGGGACACACGGACGCTGGGTGTGGAGTGCAGGCTGGGATGTGCACACGCCGTTTATGTCTGGAGTGAGGGGCACACAATGCAGAGCTGTGTGTAGTGCCTCCCCCTGCACTGGCAACTCTGGGAAGTTTGGGGTGGGGGGTGAGTTTGAGATGCAGCTTTGAGAGGGGCACAGACACAGCACCTTGGAAGGACTCTCAGGGACACAGTCTCCCCCTCCCCCCAGTTGGATAAAAATCAGTGGTTTAAAATTTGTTTTTATTTAAATAAATACGGTTTTAAAAGAAACCAATTTAAAATTAAACTTGAAATAACAGTATGTTAAGGCCTAAACTTACCATAATCCATTAAAATAACTTAAATTAAAAGGAATAATATTCCAGCAGAACATGTTTGCTGATGAAGTTTTGAAGAAAGTCAAGTCACTGAACTGGTGCCAGTCACTGGCTAAGCACCGGTGACAGAGTTTGTTAAAGCAGCTTTGGACAGCAGTAGCCTCTTGTGCAGGTGCAGAGACTATTCTCTTCATTTCAGTTTATTCAAAGTTAAGAAACCGACTGGGAGTTGAAAAAGCAGCAAAGCTTGTTTTGCTCGTCCAATCTATGGATGAAAACTAGGTGTGAGAAGGGGAGCTCTATAGCCGTGGTTCTCAACCTGCGGCCCAATTAGCACACGGCTGCGGCCCATGCGACACCTCAGGGCCATACAGATACTATTGGATGTGGCCCACAATGGTAAATAGGTTGAGAGCCACTGCTCGAAAGTCCTAACCAACATGGAGTGGGAGCCACAAAGGACTCAGGCATTGCCTCACAGCTCCTAGCTTTTAGGCGGCTAGAAAATCCAAGAAACACCAGTGTGATCCACAAAGCTGATTTAGGCACATAGGCTCCTATAAAACCAATGTGATATACGCCATCATGTGCCAGCAATGCCCCTCTGCCATGTACATTGGCCAAACCGGACAGTCTCTACGCAAAAGAATTAATGGACACAAATCTGACATCAGGAATCATAATGCTCAAAAACCAGTGGGAAAACACTTTAACCTGTCTGGCCATTCTATGACAGACCTGCGGGTGGCTATCTTAAAACAGAAAAACTTCAAAAACAGACTCCAACGAGAGACTGCTGAGCTGGAATTGATATGCAAACTAGACACAATCAACTCAGGATTAAATAAGGACTGGGAATGGCTGAGCCATTACAAACATTGAATCTATCTCCCCTTGTAAGTATTTTCACACTTGCTTCTTATCAAACTGTCTGTACTGAGCTATCTTGATTATCACTTCAAAAGTTTTTTTTCTCTTACTTAATTGGCCTCTCAGAGTTGGTAAGACAACTCCCACCTGTTCATGCTCTCTGTATGTGTGTATATATATCTCCTCAATATATGTTTCACTCTATATGCATCCGAAGAAGTGGGTTGTAGCCCACGAAAGCTTATGCTCTAATAAATTTGTTAGTCTCTAAGGTGCCACAAGTACTCCTGTTCTTTTTGCGGATACAGACTAACACGGCTGCTACTCTGAAACCTATAAAATGAATGGGGAGCCAGTCTGTTAGGTGGGGAGCCACCTAAGCCAATCAATGGGAGATACTTACCAGTGGGGTGTGTCCTAAACCCTGCCCCTCTCTCAGCAATAGGCACCTAAACCACAGGGAGGCTACTGACCACAAAAGCCAGAGAAAGAGGAGATGCCACATTATAACTTCTAGTCCAGTGGTTAGGTCACCACCTGGGATGTCCAGATGAGTCCCAAGAGGCAGCAGTGCATGTCCTCAAAGGCTAAAACAGACACCTAGAGAACTTTTAGTCTCATAAACTTAGGTGCCAAGGGAGTTTAGGGGCCTATCGGGTTCATCTGAAGTTTTGTGGATTGCAGCGCAGACGAAACTAGGATTTAGGCATCTAAGTACTTTTGCTGATCCCACCCATGGTGACTAAAAACAATCAGTTCAATTCATTAACTACAGGTAATTATTACCTTGTTATTTATTTATTTCTATCATCATAGCAGCTAAGATCCCTGGTCATGGCCACGATACATGACTTTAAGTAATCAGTTTTAAATGCAAAACATGTTTTGATAACCTTTTTTCCCCCTAACGTATCCAGCATATTTAAGGTATTTTTATTTAAAACATTTAAATGCTGAATTTTCAAGTTTAATTGAATTCTGATTCCATCCAAATAAAGCTTGACCAAAAACAAAAAAATTCACAAGAATTAAAAGTTAAAAATCTGAATACTTGTACATGTAGCTTTATTATTTAAGCAATTAATATGTATAGATACAGTGTATCCTCCTGGTTAAGAAAAAATATCAAATTTACTGTAAACGCTTTATTTAGATGTAGACCTACAGGTTTTAATGGTTATCAGTTTATGAGAATCAGCCTCCCTTTAGGAAAAGTAACTAAAAAGTAAAAATGGCAAACTAGATGAAAACTGTCAGTTTAAGTGGAGGTACCTGCTTGCTGCTTTAAATTATGATTAACAATGGAAATTTAAAATCTGGTTAATTTAAATCAATCTGCCTTGCTCCCTCCCACCCATATACTGACAGCTCTGAGGGGTGGGGATCTGCATGGAGCTGGGGGGTTTCACTCCCCCCCAGCACTGACAACTCTGGAAGTGGGGCGGGGGGGCTCTGCATAGGGCAGGGGTGGTCCATTATTTTTTGTCAAGGTCCACATTTCTTGGTCAAGGTGTAGTAAAGATCCAGACGCCAGAGAAAATAATACCAAAAAAAAAATAACTGTAATGATAAGTAAATAAAAAGATTTCACGGTCCATTCAAAAAAGTGTTTGGTGGCCCGGATTGGCCCGTGGTTCGCCTATTGACTACCCCAGTGTAGGGCTTGGAGGGACATCAGCCCACCCCCACGCACTGACAGCTCTGGGGGCTAGGTGTGGGGGGAGGGGGCTCTGCATGGGTTGGGGGGGCAGACTCCCCCTCCCTGCACTGAGAGCTCTGGGACCGGGCGGGGGCTGTTTGGGCTCCCAGTTACGCACACCCAGGGCTACAACTGCATGTCCTGCCCCGTGCTCACGTGCTCCCCCTGAGTCCCGGGCTGAGCTCTCCACGGCCGCCACAGAGGTCGCTGGGCCAGGCCCGTGTTCCTCCGCGGGCGGCTCGGGGCTGTTCCCCTCCCTCACCAAGGGCCGCCATTGCTCCAGAAGTTCCGGTGCCCCACAGGGAACCTGTTTCCGCTTTCCTTCCCCCCTTCCAGCCCTGCCCACTGCCGCCATGATGCCGGGGGGTGTGGGGGAAGGGAAATAGCTGCAACCCCCCTCCAGCTTCCCCCTCTCCTGTCTCCGGCGGGGTCCTGCTCCTGCCCCCCCCCCACCCCACATGGGGAAACCGGCACCTGCGATAGATGCTGCAGCCCCAGCCCTGCTATCTCCAGCTGGTTGCGCCGCCAACCCGCCAGCAGCCGGAGCCAAAGGTTCACCAGGAAGGGGAGAGGGCAGTGCCTGGGGGTGGCCGCATCCCTGGAGCTGACTCAGCGCGTCCCTGACCCAGCTCAGAGACACGCGCTGCCCGGCCCTCACCTTAGACCCGAGCCGGCGGCCCGAGCCCTTGCAGACCTGGAGCCTGCGCAGTACAACAACCGCCTCCTGCGTGCGCATCCCCAAGGAAGCGATTGGCTCCACAGACCCTCACTCCCCTTTCTGATTGGCTCGGCTCTGACGTGGAGCCCATCAGCGCTCGTAGGGGGGACCCCACGCCTAGGAAGGACATCCCGCCGTTGCTCCCTACCAGGGAGATCCCCTGACTCGGGGACAAACCAGGGCCCACACTGCAGGATGCCAGTGCAGAACCTGCCTTCCCCGCCCCCAGCCGTCTGTCTGTGCACACTGAGGAAAAGGAGGCAGATTGGAAAACAATCCCAACTACACATATCAAATGATGGGGGTGTAAATTAGCTGTTACCGCTCAAGAAAGATTTTGGAGTTACTAAGCAGATGTTTTCAAAGAACTAGCTACAATGTGCAGCGGCCGTCAAAACAGCTAACAGACTGTTAGGAATGGGAGAGATATTTTCTGTCTTATCATAATGCCACTATATGAATCCAGGGCACACCCACACCTTCCGTACTGCATGCAATCCTGGTAGCTCCATCTCAAAAGTGATATTTTAGAATTGGAAATGGTACAAAGGAGGGTGACAAAAATGACTGGGATGTGGAACAGCTTCCATATGAGGAGAGCTTAAAAAGACTGGGATTGTTCTGCTTTGGAAAAAAAAACAAAAAACAAAAAAAAAAGAGAGAACTAAGCAGGGATATGATAGGGGTCTATAAAATCATGCATGTTGGAGAAAAAGTATTATTTACCCCTTCGCATAATACAAGAACCAGGGGTCACGCAATGACGCTACAGGCAGCAGGTTAAAAACAAACCTAAGGAACTACTTCACACAATGCATAGTCAACCTGTGGAACTCATTGCCAGGGGCTATTGTGAAGGCCAAGACTATAACTGGGTTCAAAAAAGAATTAGATACATTCATGGAGGATGGGTCCATCAATGGCTATTAGCCAAGATGGTCCGGGACACAGTCCCATGCTCTGGGTGTCCCTAAGCCTC
>NW_020664720.1:121344-127245 GCF_002925995.2 Terrapene triunguis | reverse complement strand
GGGGGGAGCTGGGGATGCAAGATTTTAGGCATAACAAAGGATTTGATATCTTACTAAGGTACTGATTTTGCTTAAAACTAGTTCATCAGATAGTCAGAAGTAAAGAAAGGGAAACTCTTTGTCCCGCTATCTGGAAGCAAAGGACTGTTGCTTCCTTCAGTTGTTGGGCGGGGGGGGAAGGGGTGGAGAGGGGGTGAAGGGAGAAATGGATGGACAGAAAGGACAGGAAGACTTTGGAAGTAAGTTTTTTTACTATAGTAATTAAAATGTATATTTTAGATAAGGGAGGTCTTTTGAAGAATTTATTTAAAAAACCATATGTCTGAAGATCCAAGCATTTAAGGCTAATTGTGCATCTAAAAATCTATGCAAGGATTTTTAGAGATGTGATTTTTATAATCTTCACCAACTCACTAATGAAATATTTTTAAAGCAAATTTTAAACTAAGGCCCTGTAGACTGACATGTTCTGAGTAAATATGACAGTCATGCACAACTGTTTTTGTCAGGACATTCAGAAACTGACAGTAGATACCTGGGGGTTGGCAAATGCCTCTTAAATTTCTTCATTACACTTTGAGTGGCTCCTTAACAGTTCCAGTGTTGTGCTAATAGGTCTGGCAGGCTGGAGACTGTTTCTCTTTTAACGACTAGATCCCCTTCCCAAGAAGACTCAGAGCCTGCAGGAAGGGTCAGAACAGGGATAGGAAAACCAATAGGGTGGACACGAAGACCGAGTGGTGCCCCAAATTTTCAGGTGCCCCACCCAGCTGCCTATGCCTAACGACGGCCCTGGGTGCCCCCAAACACTTGCCGCCCTAGTTCGCCTAGTGGTTGCACCAGCCCTGCATGTGTCTCTTCTCCCCCCCACCTCCCTACATGTCCCCCCAGTTCCCCTACACCCCAGAATGGGGCTCTGCCAGCCCCCTGGCTGTCTCTTGGGCTGGGACTCTCCCCCTCAGAGCCTCACCCCCCCTTGCCCCGGCCCAGGGGACACAGACACTCACCAAGAAGGGAGAGCAGAAAATTGAGAGGATCCTCATGAAGGCACAGCCACAAAGCGAGAGTGATGAACTACAGTGTGGGATGGGTTTTTATACTAAATAACTCACAAGGCAGAATTGAGAAGGAGCCAACTGCAACACAGAGTAGACACCTGGCATGACGCCAAGACATGTACACACCGCAGTGAGTGCTGTGTGACTCATTCCGACTTGGAGATGTGGGGAGGTTCCCTCCCACACTCTGGGCAGCAACCCCAGTCTAATCTCCAGGTTTCAGAGTAGCAGCCGTGTTAGTCTGTATCCGCAAAAATAACAGGAGCACTTGTGGCACCTTAGAGACTAACAAATTTATTTCAGCATAAGCTTTCGTGAGCTACAGCTCACTTCTTCGGATGCATAGAATGGAACATATAGTGAGAAGATATATATACATACAGAGAACATGAAAAGGTGGGAGTTGCCATACCAACTCTAAGAGGCTAATTAATTAAGATGAGCTATTAGCAGCAGGAGAAAAAAAACCTTCTGTACTGACTCAGAAGAATTCTTTTGCGTAGAGACTGTCTGGTTTGGCCAATGTACATGGCAGAGGGGCATTGCCAGCACATGATGGCATATATCACACTGGTAGATGTGCACTTGAACGAGCCCCTGATGGCGTGGCTGATGTGATTAGGTCCTATGAAGGTGTCACTTGAATAGATATGTCTATATCTGCACATCTACCAACATGATATATGCCAGCATGTGCCAGCAATGCCCCTCTGCCATGTACATTGGCCAAACCGGACAGTCTCTACGCAATAGACTAAATGGACACAAATCTGACATCAGGAATCATAACATTCAAAAACCAGTAGGAGAGCACTTCAACCTCTCTAATCACTCATTGACAGACTTGAAGGTGGCAATTTTGCAACAAAAAAGCTTCAAAAACAGACTCCAGAGAGAGACTGCTGAACTTGAATTAATATGCAAATTAGATACCATTAACTTAGGTTTGAACAGAGACTGGGAATGGTTGGATCATTACACTAATTGAATCTATTTCCCCATGTTAAGTATCCTCACACCTTCTATGGGTCATCTCGATTATCACTTCATAAGTTTTTTTTCTCCTGCTGATGATAGCTCATCTCAATTGATTGGCCTCTTACAGTTGGTAGGGCAACTCCCACCTTTTCATGTTCTCTGTATGTATATATATCTCCTCACTACATGTTCCATTCTATGCATCCGATGAAGTGGGCTGAAGCCCACGAAAGCTTATGCTCAAATAAATTTGTTAGTCTCTAAGGCAGTGGTTCTCAATCTTTTCAGTGTGCCAGGCGCCTGACGACTAGCCGCCGAGGAGCGTGGCCGCTGGACAAGCATCACCACCAAAATGCTGCCGATAAGCGGCCATGCCAACAAGCGTTGCCACCGAAATGCTGCCAAGAAGTAGCATCATCAAGAGGCAGCGTCGCCGAAATGCCGCCAAAAATCAGCGGCATTTCGATGGCAGCGCTTCTTAACGTTGCCACTTCTTGGCGGCATTTCGGTGGCTGCTTTTCCGGTGGCCAGTAGGCAGGCACACATAGATGCCACGGCGGGCGCCATGGCACCCACAGGCACCGCGTTGGGGACCCCTGCTCTAAGGTGCCACAAGTACTCCTGTTCTTTTTGTGGATACAGACTAACACAGCTGCTACTCTGAAACCTGTCAAACTAACATGTAAACAATGGTGTTTGCCTGCAAAAAGCTGAATCATTCATGGACGTGTGACTTGCCCATGTGGCTACAAACTCCATCTTGCTGCTGTGTTTTTTGCACAGAACTACAAAGGGGTTTCCTCCTGCAAGGCAGAGAATATAAAAGCCCCTGGAAGCCCCTCCACTTTGTCTTCAGCTGGCTCAAGAGATGGCCTCTCCACCCCAAAGAGATATCTGAAAGAAACTGGAACAAAGGACAGTAACCACAGGGATGAGAGTGATTGCTGGACCCAGGCCATAAACCACAACGTTGGTCTGAAAAGAATTGTACCTGAAATACTAACAGCTGGGGTGAGAAGTTATTTGTAACTAGATCCTTAGTGTATTAAGTTAGCCTTGCATTTATGATTTATTTTACTTAGTAACTTATCTGTTCTGTCTGTTATTACTTGAAATCATTTAAATCCTACTTTTTATACTTAATAAAATCACTTTTGTTTATTAATAAACCCAGAGTAAGTGATTAATACCTGGGGGGGGGGGGGCAAACAGCTGTGCATATCTCTATCAGTGTTATAGAGGGTGGACAGTTTATGAGCTTACCCTGTATAAGCTTTATACAGCTTAAAACGGATTTATTTGGGGTTTGGATCCCAGTGGGAACTGGGTGTCTAGGTGCTGGAGACAGGTAACTTGCTGAGCTGTTTTCAGTGAAGGCTGCAGCTTTGGGAGCATGGCCCAGACCCTCTCTGGGTGTGTGTGGGGGTGAAATTTCTCCCTTCTCCTAGCACCCTATTGAGCCCAGTAACTGGTGTTTGGCTAAGGCACATCTCCACTCTATTTTCAATGGGAGCTGAGCTCTTTTGACAACCTGGCCCTGTCAATGGGTGCTGGGCTGTTCTGAAAATCCAGGCTGTAGTGCAGTGTGGAGAAACCAGCCTTGGAATCACACAGCAGCGACCCCACCCAGTTCACCCTCCCTGTGAGGAACCTGCTAAGCAAGAAACTCCCTCCCTGCTGCACATCCCCGTCCCCTGGCCAGTGAGGAGGCAGGGCCCAGACCCAGGGAGTGGCCGGTTCTTGGGAAAACAGCAGCAGGGAAGCCAGGCGCAGCGGGGAGAAATCCCCAGGGAGCTGCATGCCGAGCAGGCTGCAGGAGCTGTGGCGGGGAGCAGGGTTGGTATGACTCGGTTCTGGCTCAAGAGGAGGCGGTTCCAGTCTTGAAGATAACCCGCTACCGGCTCCGCATTGAGTCATTGTTTCCAGCAGTGTCTGGGGTTGTGAACAGAAGCGCTGCAAGCCTGGGCCGGGGCCAGGACTCTGAGCTTCCCCGCTCCAGGCTGGGTGGAAGGGGCCGGGCGCTCAGTTCTCTGGGCAGGGCGGGGCAGGAATGTATTTGTTTGGGGGAACCAGGCTGGGGTAGGTGGATTTTGTGCGGAGGCTCGTAACCAGGCTGGCTGGGTTTGTTTTCTGGAGGCGAACCAGGGTGGGGGGCAGGCACTGTTTCTATATCGTGATCAGGGCCGGCTCTAGGTTTTTTGCCGCCCCAAGCAAAAAATTTTTTGGCTGCCCCCCCCCACCATACCCCCTGTTGCCCCAGCCCTGGGCTCCCCCTCCCCAAACGTGACCTCCTCGTTCACCACAGCAATCCCCGTTTACACTTGCAGTGGGGATCAAACTGTTTCTCCTATTTTTATTTCACTTTAGTATAAATCTCGCCCCTGCAACCCCATCTTTAGTGCTCCAAATGCACATGGAAGGCATAGGGACTAACCCTCAAACCTTGTACCCGGAAAGGGATGGGGAGCTAGTAAAGAGGGTTCAGGCAGAGGAGCGGGTGTGGGGGTGCTTGGGGGCTCTACACTGTCAGAGAGTCGGGGTGTGATATACTTGCGGAGGAGGAGGGGGGTATCAGGAGGGTTGTGGGAGAAGAGGTGCAGGGGAAGGGGGAGGTGCGGGAGAAGAGGGCTGGGGGAGGGTACAAGGGGAGAGGTGCGGGTGAAGGGACAGTACAAGGGGAGAGGTGTGGGTGAAGGGAGAGGACAAGGGGAAGGGGTGCGGCGAAGGAGCGATGGGGGGAGGTACAAGTGGAGGGGCTGCGAGCGGGATGGGGGGTACAAGGGCTGAGAGAGTCAGGTGCTGACAGCTGCTTCCCCAGCCCCGTGCAGGCAGAGCCGAGAGGACGGACACTGACCCCCAGGTGCCTGAGCCGCGGGGGTCCCCTGGCAGGGCAGTATCCCCCGCTGCCCCGCTCGGAGCCGGGCTCTGCCTCTCCCCGCCCAGGGCAGGCAGCGCGGGGCTGAGGTGGGGGAGGTGCGCTGCGGGCTGGGTCCGGGGGCAGCGGCAGCTCCCTGGCAGCTCGGGCTGCCCAGCCACTCGCCCTGTCAGTGCGCGAGCCGGGATCCGCGCCCCCTGCCCAGCCCGGCGGCGCCTGCACAGCCCCCTCGGGCGGGGAAACGCCGCGCCGCCCTGGGGAGACTCAGAGCAGCAGCGGCAGCAGGACCCCTCCCCCTCCCTGCATCCCGGCCCCGCTTCCCTCCCTCCCGCCCCGGCTCCTCACACCCAGGCTGGGCTGCAGTTCAGGCTGCCCGGCCGCTGGAGAGCCAGAGCATCATCCCCCGGAGCTGAGCCCCTCTCGCCGCCGCAGCCGGGCTCAGCTCCGGGGGATGATGCTCCGGCTCTCCAGCGGCCGGGCAGCCTGAACTGCAGCCCAGCCTGTGCGACTCCGGCTGCCATGAGCGCCATCTAGTGTCTGCAGCCAGAACTGCAGCATCAGTTCCAGCGCAGCCTGAAAGCCTCAGCTGACAGGGAACAGCTTGGTTCAGGGCCGGCTCCCGGCTATTTGCGCCCCAAGGGAAAAAGAAAAGGGGGGGGGGCTGGAGTGCTGCCCCTTGGAAAGTGCCGCCCCAAGCACATGCTTGGAGCGCTGGTGCCTAAAGCCGGCCCTGGGCTGGAGCTACAGGCACCAATTTTCCAATGTGCCATGGGGTGCTCACTGCTCAGCCCCTGGCTCTGCCACAGGCCCTGCCCCCACTCCACCCCTTCCCGCCCCCTCCCCTGAGTCTGCTATGCCCTTGCTAATCCCCCCCAGAGCCTCCTGCGTGCCATTTAATATTGGGAGAAGTCTGTGACGCTGTAAGAGAGGGTTTCAAGGTAGCCAACACCCTGCTCTGAGGGACTGTGTCCCCTTTGCCCCAACCCCTGC
>NW_020664720.1:99796-121334 GCF_002925995.2 Terrapene triunguis | reverse complement strand
AACCCTCGCACTGTGCCCCCTTTGCCCCAACCCCTGCAGTCTCCTCCTGCACCCCAACCCTCGCACTGTGCCCCCTTTGCCCCAACCCCTGTGTTGAAACGGGTCGTTAATGGCCCACGGCTGCGCAGATTGTTACTGGCACCAGTGAAAATTCAGATTCCATTTACTCAATGCACAGCAGTTTATTTGAGAATCACATAAGCAGTAAAAGGTTGTTGTGTGCAGCACCAATATCGCCGTAATGTGCGGATGTGCGGCACCCGTACAAACAAAAAAGCTAGATATCTATTTGTAAACAGTTCGTAGCTCTGTAAGAAGAAAGAATATTAAAACAAGGAATAATTAAGGAGGGGCTCGGCTTAAGATGTTTGTTTAATATGAAATCAAATAAAAAGAAGGTTCACACTGCCCTTGGAGTACATGGCTTTTATCATCCTTTCCAACAACTCAAGCTTGTAAACACACCAAAATGGGGCACACTGAAAACAGCTGTGTAAATAAAACAAACATGGCCATTAAGTGAAAGCATAAAAAATATGCACCAGAGGCCCAATTGAATAACCTTCTCCTACCATAGAGCACTAAACCTTCAGGGAAAGCTGCTCTTGAAAAATGAAGCATCTGCCAACACACTAGCATGTTATGGACTTTTGCAGGTCACAAAACTATCCCTCCTGCATGCAGAGTATCTGCACACACAGCTCAGCTTTAAGATGCTAATCAAATCTGAGTCAACTGGAAATAGTCACGCTCTCATCGCAAAAATTAATGCAATATTTTCTGATACTGGAAAGGACAGTAAAAGGCATTCACTCAGGCTTATGCAATTTCTCTGAGATGTCCACTCTAAATTTGATTAATACGTCACACGTGGAACAGGAACAATAAGTAATAAAACAACACAGAGAGCAAACAAACCCACAAACAAACAAGTGACACCACTGAGAATACGGAGGGAAGTAAAACATCAAGTGGTTGGTTATGGGGATTTTACTTGAGTGTTTAGGACCCACGCTGTGCAAGTGCAGCAGAGCCCTGTAGAAACAGGCAAAGTTCTCCTGGTTTCACATTGTGTGTGTGTGTGTGTGTCACCAACTCAGAGTCGACTCATTACGTTTTTACAAGCCCCGGAGCACATTAACACATGGCCTCAGAGTTTGCAGACAGATCCCCGCTTCAAAGAGTTTGCAGGTAAGGTCTTTATCCTACAAAACACATAGCACCAAACCTAGTACTGCTTGCTCCTTGTGACTCAATGGAAGTACTCTGAAGAGCCAGAACTATACCAGCTAGCAAAGATCTGGCCTTAATGGTTCCCAATACCTCTCCCCAAACAAAAATCATGGAAATCACTTGTCTGGAGGCGTCTCTCTGGCCACCAGCAGGGTGACAAGTGATTTCCATTCAGTTTTAGAATTTGTTTGGGGAGAGGATGGGAGGAACAGACTGAGGAGTGCAGGGGGTTGGTAAGCGGCTCAGAAGCTGCTGCACACCTTCCCTGTCAGAGCCCTGATACCTGTTTCTGAGAGAAGACCCCGGCTGCCTGTAATTGCTCTTGTCCCACTCCCTCCTGCTTTCCTCATTTGGAGGGGAGTCCTGATTGCTGTCAGGCCCTGTCACTTTCAGGGTAGCAACATCCTGAGAAGAATCACAGGAAATCCACTGAACTCTGCTTTGTGAGGAAAACAAAGACAGGAAGGAAGGCGGCAGGAAGGCAAATACATGGCTAGGAATGTCAGGAGCTGGGGTTGGGAAGGGGGGGGGGAGTCTTACTCCTGCTGCAGCAGCCCCCAAGCTGGAGCTGGGAAGGGGGGGGTGTCTCTCCCCTGCTGTGGCAGCCACCGAGCTGGGGTGGAAGGGGGGGTGTCTCTCCCTGGCCGCCACAGCCCTGCATGCCCAAAACTGCCCCCACCCCCACACCTATCTCCTATTCCCCCCAAAGCCACCACCTCACCTTAAATGTGTGTCCTCTCCAGGGTCCAGGCACCTAATTAGTGGAGCCACCACGTCTGCAGGGCTCCACTAATCAGGTGTGCGGCCCTTGAAGCCCTCTTGTGGGGCTGCCCAAGCATGCACCTTAGAGGGACGCAGAAAGGGGGTGGGGAACCCGCGGGGGCCAGGGGCAATGGAGGGGCTCCCATGGAGGCCAGGGGCAATGGAGGGGCTCCCATGGAGGCCAGGGACAACGGAAGGGGGGGGTGCCATGAATACAAATTCACCCAGGGTGCCATTTTCCCTAAAGCCGGCCCTGCACCTCCCCTTTTCTGCCTAGGACTCCAGCCCCATTGGACAGTACAGAAGGGAGCTGGGATCTCTTACCTGAAGTGGCAGCAAAAAGCCCAGACAGGCTAGAACTAAGAGCCCCCGGAACACACCGACCTACCGCATGGCAGAGAGGAGACAGGAATGGCAGCGCCTGCGGCAGCTGAGAAAAACACACAGAACTTTCCAAGGGAAGTTGAAAAGGAAGTGAGGTGGAAGAGGGGAAACTTAGCTATACGGCCAATGTATTAATAAATTATTTAGTTGTAAATATAGAAGAGTTCCTATAATGAGTGTTGCACCTGTACACAATGGGGTTCCCAACCATATAATAATTGTATTAATACTGGGCCTGATCTTGGGCCAAGGACCTGTCTACCCTTATAGTGAGAACCGGGAATTCTTATTCATAATCTGTAGATCAGGCTACAGTCCCACCCCCTCAGGCTGAGAAGCAGCTAATTAATTATGGCACAGGTGGGGCTGGTCCCATTTCCCTTTAAAGGGGCCAGTCAGCCTGTGACAGGCTACAGTGCGGCCAACCCCACCCATTCCAAAATCATGAGCTGAATTTCCCCCTGCCCCCCAAATCATGAGATGTGATTTTTTCAGTCAAAGATTTTAAATTTGGGGCTTTGAGCCTCCCCAGTACACTCAGCTCATCTTCTCGGGCCTTTCTCCCCACCACAAAGACGAGACACCTGCTGTTAATTGAAAGCTGCAGTTCTCTAAACATCACATGACTCCTGGAGCTGAGGCTTGAGGGAAAGCACCAGATATCACGAGACTGTGATGAGCTGCCACACTGTGTGTGTCACAGCCTCCTGACGTCTGCTGTCATTTGAGCCAGGGGATATCAGCTCAACAGACAGCAGCCCAGAAAGCAAAGGAAGCTGAAGCTGCATTGAGGATCTGATCTATTGTCCTTACTTGAAACTTTCTTCTAGAGGTGGTCGAAAAACAAACATTTCTGCAAAACATTTTGAAATTTCAAAGTTATTTCAAATCCTCCAAAATTGACCCAGTTGTTCTCTCTCTCGCTCACTCACTCTTTTTCGCATGCAGTATTTTTTTAACATTTGCCCCCTAAATTTTTAAATCCGCAATTTTATTAAATTTTCCATCAAAAATGTGATAGAGAAGATAGACAGATGATATGTATGGGAACACATGGATAGCTAGAGCTAGAAAGTGCCTATGGGGGTGGATGGGTAAATATCTAACAACTGGGCACAATTTTGGCATCTCCCCACCCCAACCTCACAGTGAGTCTCCCATAGAGCACAAAGTAGGGTTGCCAACTCTGACTGAAGCTATTCCGGGAGATTCACCCCCCCCCCCCCCCCAATATGACGTAATGTCATTTCTTAAAATATCCTATTAAAATCTCCGGGATTGCTTTCAATAGTCACCGAGAGATGGATGCTGATTCCGGGAGACTCCAGGCCAATCCTGGAGGGTTGGCAACCCGAAATGGGGATAGTCTGAGGGACAGTTATGGGAAAGCTGAATCATGCTCTCCGTGCACAGGGGGGACATATCTCTGCTCTTCTGAAAAGCAGTGGGAGCATAAAATAAGCCCGCTTCTTCCTCCCTCTCCTACAAGTCCTGTGTGCAGTGGGGTGTGGGTGGGTGACTGCTCCCCCCGAGAGACCCATCTACCCTGTTATCATTTGGATTGTTTACTACAAATCAATGCCAATATTTCCCCATGTTTCTTTCAAAAATGCCCTGAATCCTTTGTCTCTCTGGGTCCGCACGCCCGCTTCTAAATGGAAAAGCACTAAGTTAAAGATGGATTCCAGTATCATGTGACATGGTCACATGTCACTGACAGATTTCATTCTCCATTCTTCCCGGGCTGGCCCGCACACACCCAGGAAGGTTTGCAAGTAAACAGACCATTTACAACCAATTGTTCTAGTCAATGGGAGCCATCAAGTTTCCAAACCACCATTAATGGCCCACACTTTGCATAAGTACAATAGAACATCAGAATTATACTTCATATTTCTAGCTTCAGTTACAAGAATGATACATTCATACAAATAGGATGGACACACTAAGTAGACTATAAGCTTTGTAATGATACCTTACAAGAGACCTTTTTCATAAAGCATATTCCAGTTATGCTTATGAGTGTGAATATAATGTATTTCCATAAAACATTATGGAGTGCAACGTCACAGCCTCATTCCGGAGTAAGAGTGCCTTATTTGGAGGGCGCCTAATTCCGAGCTGTGGATTCTGCTGGGTGGCTAGGCCCCTACATGCTAGGTTTTGAAACACTGAGCGTTGCAATGCCTAAGACCCTCTTTGGTCTGGGCCTTATAGCTGTGCAAGCCCCACTGAAAGAATGGGGCTGCACAGAGGTCACCAAGGCAGTATGGGAAGAGGATTGGGGAAGGAAGTTGCCTGAGGGAGGGTCACTGTGGGGAAAATTTGGCTTGCAGTTTTTCCCTTGTACGTGGGGCACATTTGATAGATTTGCTGAGAAGTAATAAGCCTGAAGCCTCCAATGCCAGTTTTTTAAATCTTATTTCAAAGCAGAGCTGCAATTTGAACCTTCAGACTCTCGAGTCCCCCCTCATATCAGTTCCCTTTGCATAGGCATCGGGTTTGCTGCAGATCCAGTTTCGCTCAATGTAGCATCTCGAAGAGCTGACGGTGTCTTCGCTCAGGAACGTGCAGTCCGATTCCCCTCGAATGACAAACCTGGAACGAACAGGTGAGATGACGCTAAGAGAGGGACACTCCACGCTTGTGAGGTTAGACAGACACAGCACTCTCAGGCTCCTCCCTGATAGGAGGGAATGTAATGTCTTGAGCCAATCAGGGGACAGAGAGTACCGAGGCAGCATTTTCAAAAGCACCTAAGCCCCATTTTCAAAAAGGGACACCAGCACTTAGGTTTAGATCCTCAAAGCTGTGAAGGCTCCTAACTTCCATTTATAAATACCTTTGAGGATCTGGGCCCTAAATGTCATTGAAAGCTAATGACATTTAGGCTCCTATGTCAATTTTGAAAGTGGGACTTAGCCATCTAAGTCACTTAGGAGCCTTTGAAAGTTTTACCTTAGAGCTAATGAAAAAAAATAATAATGAAAACTCAGGTTTCAGAGTAGCAGCCGTGTTAGTCTGTATCCGCAAAAAGAACAGGAGTACTTGTGGCACCTTAGAGACTAACAAATTTATTAGAGCATAAGCTTTCGTGGGCTACAGCCCACTTCTTCGGATGCATATAGAATGGAACATATATTGAGGAGATATATATACACACACATACAGAGAGCATGAACAGGTGGGAGTTGTCTTACCAACTCTGAGAGGCCAATTAAGTAAGTGGGAAAAAAACTTTTGAAGTGATAATCAGGATAGCCCAGTACAGACAGTTTGATAAGAAGTGTGAGAATACTTACAAGGGGAGATAGATTCAATGTTTGTAATGGCTCAGCCATTCCCAGTCCTTATTCAATCCTGAGTTGATTGTATCTAGTTTGCATATCAATTCCAGCTAATTCCAGTTAATGAAAACTCAGTTTCCTTCCCCCAAATTTTTGAGCTCCTGACATTGTTTTCATTCCCCAGGGCTCAAAATGGACCTGGTTTTCATTTCTTTAAAAAGTTTTTGGTCACATTTTTCCCTTCCAAAAATTGTCATTTTTTTAACAACAACAATTTTGATTTTCAGAACTGACTGGGAAACAGGACGCAAACAAGAAAATGGATCAAAAATTTCAATACAAAGTTTCAAACATTTACAAAAAGAACCACGCTGGACATTTTTTCACAAGTTTTCCATTTGGAAAAAAGGGCCATTTTTTAACACACACCCCCACCTGCAAACTTTTAATTCTAAATAAATTTTTGTCAGCTCTAGAAATGGAAAGGATTTAAAGCTCTACAGCCCATTTCACCCCGGGGTTGAAATCAATGGAGTGACACCCCAGTCTTACATCAGTGGTGAATCAGGCCTCTATTATTAGAGTTACCCCCTCAGGGTGCTACTCTATGTGAGACGTTTACACTTAATATCCCCAAACTCCACACCGCTGACGTCTCCTCTGATAAGAAGCCAACTTGCCAGGTCCCAGAAATCCATTCCCACCCAGCAGGGGAGAACATGGGTGGCAACAGGAGACACAAGATAGGTTTTCCACATTTCTAAATTGTAGGTCAAGAACCCTGGCTGGCTGCCACCACCGCAGCTGGCATTTTACATGGCTTCGACCAAAAGTTTTGACAGTCAGTATGAAGAGAAAGAAAAGGACTCACAAGTTGTTGAATTCCAAACCGTTGGGCCATTTCCACCCCTGACCGGGTTCCCTCCGGAGGCCGATCCACGGATCCGTTCTGACTTTAAAGCGCAACATGAAAATCTTACAAGAAGAAAAGCAAAGGGGGAAGCAGTTATATGCAAAGGCCACAGACAATCCCACCAAGCATTATCTTCCTGCATTACTGTAGAAGAACAATGAGGACCCCATGAAATCTGCAGCCACGGAATTCACCGCTGGAGGAAGAATTGTGTTCTACAGTGTCAGCTTTCTTGCCTGAGTCTGCAGAGAGCCTGAGACAATAGCTCTGAGATGGGGGAGCTGCCCAGAATGTGACTTATGCCTCAGTCTACAGAGAGTCTGATCTAATAGGTCTGAGAGTGGCATGAACTGTCCTGTGCACCACCATGATGTGTCAACTCTGAAACCTAAAGATGACTGTGACGTCATGGAAATATGACGAGTGTAAATCTGATGTAACTGGAATATGCTTTATGCAAAAGGTCTCTTTTAAGGTATCATAACAAAGGTTATAAACTACTGAATATATTCCTCCTATTTGTATGAATGTATCATTCTTGTATCTGAAGCTAGAAATATGAAGTATAACTCCGAGGTCCTATTGTAATTATGCACAGTGTGGGCAATTAATGGTTGTTTGGAATCTTGATGGTTCCCATTGACTAGAACAATTGACTGTAGATGGCTCTGTTTACTTGCAAGCCTCCACTGCCTATGTGCGGGCCAGTCCTGAAAGAATGGAGGGGGTCTCACAGGGTATGTGAACATATCACATGACACTGGAATCTATCTTTAACCTGGTGCTTTTCCATTTAGAAGGAGGGGTGGGAACCCAGAGAGAGACAAAGGATTCCCGTCTTGTGCCAAAGCTATAAAAGGGAGTGGAACAAAACAAAAGGAGCGGCCAGTCATGGAGAAATCCCTTAGTTACCATCTGAGCTGGAATTAACAATGATTATACCAGGGGAAAGGATGGGGCCCAGACTAGGAAGGAGTTTAGTCAGTGAAAGAAGCTTTTTGGAACATCTCTAAGGGTGAGATTTATCTGTATTCAGTTTCTTAATGTATTAGGCTTAGACTTGCGTGTTTTGTTTTATTTTGCTTGGTAACTTACTTTGTTCTGTCGGTTATTACTTAAATCCTACTTTTTATACTTAATAAAATCAATTTTGTTTATTAATTAACCCAGAGTAAGTGATTAATATCTGGGGGAGCAAACGGCTGTGCATCTCTCTCTATCAGTGTTATAGAGGGCGGACAATTTAGGAGTTTACCCTGTATAAGCTTTATACAGAGTAAAGCAGATTTATTCAGGGTTTGGATCCAATTGGGAACTGGGTGCTGGAGATACGTGACCTGCTGAGCAGTTTTTGTTAAAGTCTGCAGCTTTGGGGGCATGGTCCAGACCTGGGTCTGTGTTGCAGCAGGCTTACGTGTCTGGCTCAACAAGGCAGGGTTCTGGAGTCCCAAGCTGGCAGGGAAAATGGCTCAGAGGTAAATTCAGCATGTCAGGTGACAGTCCCAAGGGGGTCTCTGTAACCAAACCCGTCACTATGACAATTTAGGCATTGTCAATACATAAGATGTGCAGCAGGTCAATCACCTTCTCGCAAGCAGCCTTGTGATTTGGGGGAAAGCTTCTTATTCTCCTCCTGCACTAGCAACTAGACTCTTTGGGGCTGAGACCAAGCATGAAAAATGATGTGCTAAGATTTTTTTTGAAGAAAGTGAGAAGGCATTTAATTGGGGGAGGGGAGAACTAGATTCATAATGGGGCAGGGACAATCTTTTCATTTTGTGTTTGTACAGCACCTAGCACAAAGGGGTCCCAGTCTATGATGAGGGCCCCTAGGTGCTACAGTAATAAATATTAATTATTATTATTAATTATTATTATTAATAGACATGGCCTGTCAATCTTCTGTGAAATCTCTGCCACGACTTCATTAAAAGAGGCAGATTCAAATTCAACTACCAGAATTTCCATTCCACTTGGTCTCCTGCCACTAGAGGCACCAGAGGCTTTGCTGAGCTGTGCATGACTCATTCCTGACTATTATAAACTCCGTGTGTTGTGGTTGCTATAAAAAAAAAAATCTAAGCATTTGTTTCCTTCTTACCAGGTCCTGCTCACTGTCAATCACAGCCAGGGAGGAATTGAGTGCAGAGCACTGGCTCTGGCTGTAGGTCCAATTCCCTTCCATCTCTGAGAAATAGTAGCATTTTCCTCGGTATCCGATCCAGCTGTCTGGGCAGGAGGGGCCTGGACAGGAGACTGGATACGAGGCGGCAGGGGAAGGAGAACTGGTCACGTGGGATTTGGTTGTCAGCACTGAAAGTGAGAGAGTGAGAACAGTTAGATTCTCTCCTCCACTTCTGGACTGGGAAGCAGAATAAGCCCCAAATATTCAGGCTTCCAAATATTGTGGAAGGAAAGAGGTAGCCCATGGTTTCAACTACAGCTGGTCAGAAAATGGGTTTCCACCCCCTGCAGAAAACGCTGAATTTTGGGCGATCAAACTCTAAGATATTTTGATGTGGAAACGCTGCTGCAGTGTCTCATGGGAGTTGTAGTTTGGGTGCCTCATTTCCCCATTCTCTATATTCCAGGCTCCCTGGTCAGACTACATCTACCATGATGCACCCCAATCTCTCACCTTGGTGATGGGAAGTGTTGCATCACGGGAGTCCCTGGCTATAACACATTATAGGGATGTAGTCCAGCTGGCAAACCCAGTCCATAAAGGAGAACGTTGCCAGGTATCTGGTTAGTCCAGTCGAAAAGGGACCCATGCAGTGTCCAGTCAGCACTGCTGACTGGACACCAAAAATACGGTTACCGCAGTAACCGCGATTGGTCTCTACCACCAGGAGGGTGGGAAGAGCAGCTGGTGCTGGAGGAGGAGGGATCCTGACAGTGCACAGTACTTGAGGAGCGGGGCCGGCAGCCAGGCTGGCTGCCTGTGATGGCCCATCCCACCTTCTCATCCCCCCAGGGCCCTGGCTCTCTCCGGCCCCTTGCTCCAGGGACAGACTCCCCCTCCCCCAATGCCGCTGTGCTCCAATTGAGCAAGCAAGCAGGCTCCGCATGAGCTTTCAGCTGAAAACTTTCTGGTTTTCCATCATTTGGTTTTGCAATGGGGGAGGGGGGGAGAAATCAAGTTTTCTATAGGAAGCAGACACTTTTCATTAAAAATTTCATTTAGGCAAAATCCCATGAAATAGGCAGCATCTTTTAGCAGATTTCTGTAAGAAATCAGGCTCTGGCAGTTAGGAACAAACTTTCTATAATTCCCTACTGCAGAGTTTGTTACATCTTTCTTTGAAGTATCTAGCCATCTTCGGAGACTGGAGACAGGTGGACCTCGGGTCTGACCCAGTCTGATAACATTCCTAAAGCATTACAAGGTGCATTACATCTGCAAATGGACACAACAGTTGGGGGGGGGGGAGAGATGAACTGGCTGTACATTAGGGATTAGGTGGAGGATGGGGAACAGCCTCATGGCCGTATACCCTACAGAAGAAAAGGGATAGGTCAGGGGAAGATGTGACTTAGCTAAAGCCTTTTTGAGAACTGCTGGAATGGGAGAGACTGGTCCTGTGATCAAGGCTCTGGGCTAGGACTTGGAAGCTCTGGGTTCAAATCCTCTGTCTGCCACTGACTCCCACAAGGGAGACCTCTGATTTTTCGGCTGCCTGACTTGAGATACCTCAGCAGGGTTGACTCCCGTGGGCCCCATAGACTTCACGGTTGTGGTACCCAGCACCTTTAATGATCAGGCCCCTTTAAGTGGTCTCTAGTCAGCCAGCCAAACTAATACAGTTAATCAGAGGCCACTTTTGAGAACTACGGCTCTAGTCTCTATGTCTCGGTTTCCCCACTTCTAAAATGGAGACGGTAATAATTTCCTGGCCTGGGGAAGGGCGGCGGGGGACAGGACGAATGTCCCTGGTTAAATCCTTCACTCCCTGGGAGGCGCTCAGCTACTACCGTGCCAGGGCGGAGCAAAGCAGAACCTCCACAGCCAGAAGCCATGAGGACAATGTGTGAGTTTGTAGCAATCCCAGCGCTCAGAGAACGCAAAGACTGGGGGAAGTAAAGGTGGCCACACACCTGCTAAAATGATGAGAATTATAGCCACAGCTATGCCTGCGATTCCAGCTACGACTTTGAGACAAGTGGCCTTCCCACATGTACACACAGGAACTGAAAGAGAAAGAGCCATGAATCCCGAGGGCTGTTCTAGTGGAGGGACTAGCCAGTCACTAGACTTATTAGCCAACAAAACAAAAATAAAACCTGGCTGATTTGCAGTTAACCCTTAACATTGAGAAAGGGGAACAAGAGTGAAAATTGGATACAGGCCACTCAGCTATCAATAGTAGAGCTGGTCTGGAAATGGCTTTTTTAATCCCTTGGATAGTTGAAAAAAATAGAAAAAAAAAAGAAGTTTTAATCAAACTTTTCCAAGGAAATTTTTGATTTTTCACTCCTCCCTCCCCACCCCACCCCCCCAAAAAAATATCAACAGCAAAACTATTTTTATTTGGAAATACCATCATAGTGACTCATGGGTGTTGTAGTTCAAGCATCTCATGCTCCCATTTTTCTCTATAGGAGGTGCTCCCTGACCAGACTACAGCTCCCATGATGCATCAGGGTCTCCCTTCTTCGCAAGGGGAAGTTGTGCATCAGGGAGTCTCTGGCTGTGGTGCATCATGGGAGATGTAGTCCAGATGCAGAGCCCAGGCCATAAAGAATGGGGACATGAGGTAACCAAACTATAACTCCCATGAGGCACTGTGGCAACATTTCCAAACGGAAATCTATTTCCAAAGGAAGCAGACATGTTTAGCGCCAAAAAAAAAAAAAAGTTTGTTAAAAGACCCCGGTTTAGATGGAAAATTTTCCACAGAAAAATTTGATTCTTCATCAAAAAACTGAATGCCTGAAAAAAGAATGATTTTGGTTTGGAAATGCTGCTGCAGCGTCTCATGGGAGCTGTAGTTAAAGCCTGGCCCATGCAGGAGAATGGGCGCATGGAAGCACTCGATCTCCCCTGACGCACCACCTCCCCTCTCCGAGAGGGGAGACCACAGTGCTTAATGGGAGATGTAGTTCAACCAGGCAGCTGGGCCTATACAGGGGAATGAAGGCATGAAGTACCCGAACTACAACTCCCACGAGGCACCATGGCAGAATTTCCAAATCAAAGCATGTTGGGTTTTGATTTTTTGCCTCCCACCCTATCCCCCCAAATAAAAGGTCTTCTGCTGGGGGGTGGGACCCAAAGAAACAAAAACACACACACCCCACCTCACACACCCCACCTCACACACACACACACACACACACACACACACACACACACACACATTTTCCAAGTAGCTCTAGTGCTGAGCTCTTCTGAAAATCTGGCTGAGGACCATTGAAAATTCTGGCCTAAGCACTTCTCTACTCTTATTTTTCCAGGAAAGTAATTGCTGTAGTTACCACAAGGATGTTGTGGGATTGTGTTTGGGCCAGGGAAACTACAAGATACTCTCTCTATTAAGAGATGGTCCGTGCTCCAAGAGTGTGAGAGATGTCCCTGACTTACGACATCTCAACATTGACCCTGACTGGCGTAACAAGAAACATTTAACATTCAAATGAGGAACTCTCGTTTTGACATCAACGCACACAACGCTGCGGGTTATTGCCAGAGATAAGACATGCAAAGCGTGCAGCCATTGGCCTAAATACTTATGTTGTAATTTGGCTTACCCTCTTGGTCACCATACAGAATGCTTTCCTTTAGCTGGATGGGTGACTTGGTGCTTTGGGTCTCCGGCCAAATCAATTTTTCCCCTGCCAAGGTAAAGACAAGTCCCAAGTAGCAACAAATCACAGCAGAAGGAGACATGGACTCTAGACTTTTACGCCAGCTGAGGATCTGGCCCGAAATATCCAACACCCTTTCGTTCTGTGGTGTCTCTGTTCTGTCTCAGCGCTGTCTGGAATTCTTTTGGCTTACTTTGAAAGGTGCTGAGACACTGCAAACTCCCACAATGATTCCTCACCCCTGTGAAAGTTGGACCCATCACTGACACTCAGGAACCGATCCCGGCTGAGACCACGTTTCCTCCCCACCCCCAACAAAGAAAAAGAAGAGGCAGGGGGGACTGTCAAATTACCTGACTCCTGCTTCTCTAGGTCCAGATGTTGATGTTGAACGGCAATCGTCTCCATTTTTGCTCTCAGAACAGAACTGGCTGGGAACCAAAACGTCCGTGTCTCCTGACCAACTTTTCCAGGTCAGCTGTAACAATCACAGCTCTAGGTTCTTTCCTTTCAAAGGCTCCTCCAGTAGGTGGCAGTGTCTGACCAGTTCTTATATGCCAGGCTAAAACAGGATGGATTAAATTAAATTACAGTGACATTTCAGAATAGGTGGAAATTATTCAAACTGCCGGAAGTCAGCATACTGCCACAATGGCTCAGGAGAGTTTTGTGGCTGTATCTACGCTGTGAGCACTCCCTCGCGCATCTCATGTGTAATAAATAAGTCCCCACTTTGAGCTACAGCTACAGCCCTTAGGGGGCATTTGGGAGAGCTCAGAAAACAGATAAGTAACTCCTCACTCAACGGTGTAGTTCTGTTCCTGAAAAATGCGACTTTATGCGAAACTATGTTATGGGGAAATTGGATTCACTTAAGAATTAATGTAAATGGGGGGTTAGGTTCCAGGGAATTTTTTTTCACCAGACAAAAGACATTATATACATATACAGTATAAGTTTTAAGTATCAGAGGGTAGCCGTGTTAGTCTGTATCTACAAAAACAACAAGGAGTCTGGTGGCACCTTAAAGACTAACAGATTTATTTGGGCATAAGCTTTCGTGGGTAAAAACCTCACTTCTTCAGACGCAAGTATAAGTTTTAAACAATTTTAAACAGTTTAATATTGTACACAGCAATGACGAGTGTGAAACTCGGTTGAGATGGTGAAGTCAGAGGGTGGAAGAGGGTGGGGTATTTCCCAGGGAATGCCTTGCTGTTAAATGATGAACTAGCACTCGGCTGAGCCCACAAGGATTAATAGGCTGTTGTTAATGTAGCCTCACACTCTACAAGGCAGCCTGGACTGAGGCAGGAGGGAGGAAACACAATAGATGCAGGGCAGTAGCTGCAAACACTTCCCTGCAAAAACTGAGCATGATGATGAGCCCAAGCCATCCAGCTGGAGCGCACCACTCCCTCCTCCTGACAGCACATGCACGGCTGCACAGGTGCTGACTTTCCAAAGTGCTGGGGGGGACAGGGGGTGTGCATGAGTGAGAGAGACGTGCATTGCCTCTTTAAGTACGCTGACCCCACTTCAAGTACATTGCCCTTTTAAGCAGATCAGTCAGTTCAGACAGGAAGCAACAGCTTCCAGCAAGCTCCCCCCCCCCCCTTCCCGAGCCCTGTCCCCTCCTCTGCTTTGTGGAGAGGGGGTACAGAGCAGGGGGACATCCTGACATCAGCACCCCTTTCCCCCCGTCCCCTAGCAAGCCGGAGGCTCCTGGGAGCAGCTCCGGGGCAGGGCAGGAGCAGCGCGGCAGTGGGGGGAGGGACAGCTGAACTGCTGCTGGACAGCTGCCAAGCCACGTACCTTGGCTTACAGGGAATTTAGGGGAGCTGATATGTGCACCCCCAAGTTTCACCTCACTTAAGATACTTGCTTACAAAATCAGACATAAAAACACAAAAGTGTCACAGCCACTGTTACCGACAAATTGCTGACTCTCTCTTTTTTACCATATAATTATAAAAAAAAAAAAATCAATTGGAATATAAATATTGTACTTACATTTCAGTGTGTAGTATACAGAGCAGTGTAAAAAAGTCATGGTCTGTATGAAATTTTAGTTTGTACTGACTTCGCTAGTGCTTTTTAATGTAGCCCAGTGGTCCCCAACGCGGTGCCCGTGGGCGCCATGGCGCCCGCCGGGGCATCTATGTGTGCCCGCGTACTGGCCGGCGGACGAGTATCCGCCGAAATGCTGCCAAGAAGCAGCATCATCCAGAGGCGTTGCCGCCAAAATGCCACTGATTCTCGGCGGCCACACCTATTGATGTTGCCGCTGCGCCTCCGCCGGCCATGGTCCTCCGTGGCTCGTCGTCCGGCGCACACCAGATGAAAAAGGTTGGGGACCACTGATGTAGCCTGTTGTAAAAACAGGCAAATGTCTGGATGAGTTGACGTACCCCTGGAAGACCTCTGCGCATCACACGTACCCCTGATTGAGAACCACTGCGTGTAGCTAATCCACCTCTCCGAGAGGTGGTAGCTAGGTTGACTGAAGAATTCTTCCGTTGACCGAGCCATGTCTACACAGGGTTAGGCTGACATAACCACCTCACACAGGGTGTGAAATTTATCACAGCCCTGAGCAACACAGCTAGGCCTGATCATTCTTAAGTGTAGACCAGTGCACAGTCCCAGTGCAAAAACGCCAAGTGATGACGAATTAAGGTGCTCACTCACCTGTGCACTAGCTGATCTTTTCCACACTGGAAGTAAAGGCCTTTTTGATCTTGCAACCTCTGTGAGGGAGCGCTGCCCCTGGGCGGCTGCTAGCTACCCATTTTGCTGTAATAGGTGAAGCCCCCACAGCACTTCCTTCCAGGGTCGCAGTGTATTGTCACAACTACCAAGGTTCTTGGATTTCCGTGCGCCGACTGCTCGCTTGCGATCAAGCCTGTTAGAGACAAGAGAGTGGTTGGCTGGAGCAGCTTTCGTTATCTGTGATTCGGTACAAGCCCAATTTGGGGTAAGAAGTAAGGGAGGAATTAAGAGACATGCTGGATAAAAAACAGCCACATTTTCAGCAGTGGCCTCTGATTTTGGCGTGTCCAATTTGAGACGCCATGGACGTCATTTCTGGAGGTGCTGGACATTCACAGGTCCCACTGATTTCCCTTGTGGGCGCTTATCACTTTCTGAAAATCAGGCCCCTTTAAGGCATCTCAAACTGGGCACTCACAGGTCAAAATATCAAAAGAATTTTGCATAACAAGTACTCCTGGGGGAATTCTGCCCCCCAAAATTAAAAATTCTGCGCACAATATTTTAAAATTCTACAATATTCTGCATATTTTATTTGTCAAAATAACACAATATAATCACACCCGTTTCAATTATTTCGGTCATTTATTTCAAAACATCTGTCAGCAAGTACTGCTGTAACAATACAGACAAAAAAAAAAGATTCTGGTAATTATTTTTTTTTTGACAAATAGATTCCTTACCAGGCATATTAGCACAGAACTTTGAGTAATTTATTTAAATTACAGTACAGAAATGTATTTCCCACACCCGTCAGAAGTAGTGCAAAGGCTTGGGGGAGTCAGGGGTAATGAAGGAGCTGAGGGAGAGGGAAGGATCCTGGAGTGACCCGGATGGTTGTTGGGTATGAGTGGGAGAAGTATGGAACAGGGGTTTGTTTGGGGTGTTTTTTTTGGGGGGGGGGGCGGGGATTGTTAGAGAGTTGTGGAGCCTCCCCCATGCAGACCCTGGCTGACCCCAAGCCTCTGCCATTCAGTCAGGCACATCTTCCCCTGTCCCGGCACTTCCCATCCCTATATGTCTCTGCAGCCTCCTCCCCAGTCCCCATGTGGCCCCACCCTCATTCAGCCATTGGCTCAGTGCTGTCACCCCACTAGCTCCTAACACTCAGGGCCTGATCCATGGCTGTCCGCTCCTTGTTCTCTCTTCTACACAGAGCAAAGTGGATATCCAAGGGTACCACACCTGCCTGGGGGCCCTTTATTCTCACTTTGCATTAAAATAACCCCCACCACGAAGCACAGGGCAAGAGAAACCAGGCCCAAGGAAATGAAGTGCTCAAACAACTAGTATATCCCCTTAGAAGCAAATTCCACTATTGGTGACAGGTTTCAGTGGTAGCCCTGTCAGTCTGTTTCAGCAAAGAAAAAAAAAAAGGAGTCCTTGTGGCACCTTAGAAACTAACACATTTATTTGGGCATGGACTCCTCGGGGTTGTTTTTTGTTTGTTTGTTTTTGTTTCCCCCTATTGGTGTTTCTCATGAAACAGAGGAAAAAATCCACAACCTTGCTCCTCAGACGCTCACAAATTCCTTAATATTGAGCTGACATTTATCAACACACCCACGTTACCTCCACCAGCCCCCACCTTCCTCTGCTAACTTCCAAACAGCATGAGGCCCCTTCTCCGCCTAACTCGACACACAAATTTGCACTGGATTAACAACCACTTCCATTAAACCAGTGTGAACGCCTGTGTTAACACCCTATTAACCTGTTCCCAAAGGAGCTGAGCTAAACCAGAAAAAAAAATCTGCTTTTAAACCAAACTAAGAGCATTTGCAGGGGTTTAACAAGCTGTTTAAATTCACGCTGTCGGTGCCATTTTCCTACACAAACAAGCCCTGAATCTAGGCAAGCCTGAGTTTTTGTTTCCTGTTTTAGCTCGCGGCCATTAACCAGCAACAGAGTCAAACAACAAATGACTGGGGAGAGTCTGGACCCCGACCCCCCTTTGCAGATCGGTTGGCTTAGCTCAGGGGTCGGCAACCTTTCAGAAGTGGTGTGCCGAGTCTTCATTTATTCACTCTAATTTAAGGTTTCGCGTGCCGGTAATACAATTTAACGTTTTTAGAAGGTCTCTTTCTATAAGTCTATAATACATAACTAAACTATTGTTGTATGTAAAGTAAATAAGGTTTTTAAAATGTTTAAGAAGATTCATTTAAAATTCAATTAAAATGCAGAGCCCCCTGGACGGGTGGCCAGGACCCGGGCAGTGTGAGTGCCACTGAAAATCAGCTCGCGTGCCGCCTTTGGCACGCGTGCCATAGGTTGCCTACCCCTGGCTTAGCTAATCTGAGTTGACTGGCAGTCAGCTAACAAGTTAAAAAGCCTATAAAGAAAACAAGGCCCATGGGTGCTCAGAGCCACTCTGGTACCAGCCCCACACGCTGCCTCTCTCCGTGCCCTAACAGCCCCACACCCCCCAGCCACCCTGGCTGTCTACGGAGCTCGTTCTCCCCTCTGGTCCCTCCCTAGGCTGACTGCCCCTTTCGCCCAAGCCCCTGTAACAGCAGAGCCGCCACTTACCCCAATCCCTGCAGCCGCTCTGCAGAAGAGAAACAAACACACAGGATGACCTACTTATGTCATCAGTGACTGCATGGGAAAAAACAACTGATCTGCATAGCCCCACCCCTTATATCCCACCCCCACGGGTCACAACAGCCCAGATCTGGGGCCCTTCCTACCGCAACTGATCGTCTGTCTGAAAGGGGCGGGGGTATTGGTAAAAAATAGTCTGTCAGGGGTGTGAAAAATCCACACCACTGAGAGAAAACAGCTACACCAACCTAACCCCTGTGTAGACAGCGCTGTTCTTCCATCGACCTAGCTATCGCCTCATGGGGAGGGATTGCCTACCCCAACTGGGGAACCCTCCCTTTGGCATAGGCAGCGTCTACACTGACCTGCTGCCTGTAGAAAATGTGGGATCTGCGATCGGGGGATTTTCCCAATTGAGTGGGTCAGGTGCCTGCTATATCAGTGACCCTGCAGAGGAAGTGTTGCTGCTTCACTCAGTATTCACCAGAGCTGCTTGAAAAAATTAATGATCTCAGTTTGGAAATATGTATGCACGTGCTTAATTTATACTAGTGCAAGTAATTCCACTGATGTCCTAGGGGCTGTTCCCAGGAGTAAAGTTAAACACGTGCATAAGTGTTTGCAGGATCTAAAAAGTGTTTTGAGGGGAAAAATATGTCAGAGACATTGTTTGCAATTTTTATTTTTTGACAACATTTCATTTTGAAATTTTTCTTTTCTGTATGGGGGGTGTGTGTGTGGAATCACACACTTTTAAAAAAAAATTTTCTTTTTTTTCCAAGGTGCAAAAGAGCTTAAATGAAGTGAGAGAAAGTCGGGAGGAAAATTTACTCACTTTTTTTTCCACTGCCCTTAAAAAAATCCTTCCCTTTTTTTTTCCGGCTAAAAAAACAAAACAAAACAAAACAGAAAAAATGGGATTTCTCCTCCAATTTTGCAATGGGAAAACCAATTTTTTCTTAAATGTCATTAAAAACAAAAAAAGATGAGAATGAATGTTTCGGTGAAAAACATCATCAAAACCCCATTTCTCATTTGAAAAAAAATTCAGCAGGGTCTAATTTGCAGGCCTTGATCTCGCAAATACGCAGCTTTACTGTGGTGGCATTGAAACCGATGAGATCCCTGACCCGAGGAAATTGTGAATGTGAGTTAGCGTTTCCAGACTCCCAGCCTTACCTTCAGGGATTGCCTAGGGCGCCAGAATTTGGGGGGGCGGTGACCACGGTGGCCGGATCTTCGGCCGCCCCGGTTGGAGGCAGCATTTTGCCGGCGGGACCTTCCGCCACCCCTGTTGGGGGCGGCATTTTGGGGGCAGGACCTTCCGCCGCCTAGGGCGGCAAAGTAGCTGCCGGCGCTCCTGCTTACCTTGCACTTCCCGTGTGGCTGTTTTCAAATGCACAGTGACCCAGAGCTATGGACAGAGAAGCAACCGCTGGGGGTGGAGCGTGGGTAAAAGCAAACCCCAACCAAATACATAATAAATGTAATATTCACCCCTCCCCCACAGAGCAGAGCTAATGAGAAAGCCCTCTGATTTCACACCGCACAACCCCCATGCAAAAAAGGAAGCTGTGGAAGACAGCTAAAGCCACCGGATTCAGATCTGTGCATTTAGTCTGTGTGTATTATGGTAGCATCTAGAGCCCCCCACCAGGTATTGGGGAACCATGGTGCTGGGTGCTGCACGCACGTTGTATATAACAATAAGACCATCCCAGCCTACCGCTGCTCACAGCCCAGGGCCCTGATCCGGCAAAGACCTGTGCACGTGCTTAACGCTACTACCATGAGTAGTCCCATAAGATCTGGGCAAGGGGAGGTGCCTGCATTTGGGGGAGGTGCAGGTGGCAGGGGGAGTTCTTCATTAGAGGGCTTGAGGGGGCATCTGGGCAGGGGGTGTCTCCTCCATTGAGGGAGGGGGGACACAGGAAGGAGGGAGGTTCTGGTTCTCCACTGGGCAGGTGGGGCGAACAGGAATGTGGGCAGGGGGGCAGCCTCCTCTCTTGGACACTTATGCTCTGGGAGCCCCAACCTAGACCCCAGCATCACCCCCCCATCCAGCACTAACTGCAGCATCAAGGCCCCAGCTCATCCCTCTGCAGCCGGCTGCTCTGTGCAGGATGGAGCACGCGCCGGCCTGGGGATGGGGTGGGGTCGCTCCCTTCTGCAGCTGCCGGCTGAGCACCGGGGACACACAGAGGCCCACATCTTGGGGCGGGGGGGGGGGGGGGGCGGCCCCCCCCCCCCTTGGGGCCGCCCCGATGCCCATTGTGCAATCGCTACGCCCGGCTGTTGAGCCGCAGCATTGCTCAGGGGGGATTTCCTGGCAGCGCCGCCCCTTGTGTCAGACGGTGGAGTTACTCCCACACCGCGGGTCTGGCCCGTTGTGCCTTACAAGAAGAAAAGCTAATCGTGGGATCTGTCTGCCTTGGGCAGCTGTTTAGAACTAAGGTGCCCTGTGCTCTCTGGGCTCCGTACGGTCCCTGGGAGGAATCCCCTTCATGTGACAGTCCTTCTCGGGGGTCCACGCCCTCTCGGGGGTTAAGCCCTGCGCTCCAGCACCTCCTGGAACCACACCTCTCTGAGCTTTCTGCCTGCCTGTCTCTCGCCTGGGCCCCCTCCACTCGCTCTGCACCCCGGGGGCCTCCACCCGCAGAGGGAACAATGCAAACCTTGTCTCTAGCCCGCAGTGACTCAGCCAGCGTAAAACAACAGGGTTTATTGAATGCCTCAACCCAGCACACGGAGTTCTCAGGTCTTTTGGAGCTAGAAACGCCCGGCCCCGTCCATCTGGGTCTGTCCCGCGTCCCAGTGGCTCAAGCTGCTCTTTGGCCCCAGTCCAGCAGCCCCCTCCTTCCAGCCGACCATCCTATATCATCACCTTCCCCAACAGCCCCTCCTCCGTCCTTTGTCTTCAGGCCCAGGCAAACAGGTCACCTGGGCCCTCTCTCTTCCATCAGCCTTTGTTCCCACCACTGGCCAGAACCGGCTGCCTTCCAAGATGGGATGGGCCTCCAATCACCAGTTGCTAGGGTACCCAATCTCCAGGCTGTTGTCCAGGGCGATTGCTAGGTGAAGTTACACCAGGTCCTTGGCAACAACAACCCCCCTCTCCCACCACCTCGTTAAACATGTAGCACACCGGGGAAACTGAGGCACACACAGTACTCATGCAGAACACTAAGAAAATCCCCCACTGTGTCACACTCCCCAAAGAGTTCACATGAGTTCCCGTGTGATTGTTGCTGCTTCAATATGTATGGGAGCCGTGGAGTATTTATGGCACCCGAGCTGGCTCCCTTCCAGCTGCGTTGCATGGGGGCAGGGAGGGAAGGGAAGGAGATGGCTGGCTTTTTAAAAGACTGCAGTATTGTAGGGATGGTTGGAAATTTATCGTTGATGTTTTTAAATGAAAAATGACTTTTTGAAGGAAAGAAGAACTTTCGTTTGCTGTGAAGATTTCCAACAAAAAAAACCCCAAACCCAAACATCTGGTTTTTTTTTTTTAAATGAGAATGACTTTTTTTTTTTTAATTTATCTGTAAAACTGACTTTTTCCATCTTCTAAATTTTTTCAGGCTGGGATGCCCAAACTAAAACTCCCACGAGGAACCGTGGCAGTTCTAAATTGCACTAGTTCAGTGCAAACCATTCTAAATTGCCAGTTTTGGTTGGGCATTTTCCTGGAGGTTTCAACACAGGACATAATCTTTAATTCAAGGTTAATCTTTAATTCCTGCAGCCTCCAGGACCATGCTGGAAGGTTGGGAACCCTCATTCAGGCTTCAAGTTTTTCACCCAACATTTGAAGTTTTCTGTTGGGAAAAAA
>NW_020664720.1:57987-99786 GCF_002925995.2 Terrapene triunguis | reverse complement strand
TTATCTGTATTGTGGTAGCACCTAGGAATCCCAGCCGTGGGCCAGCACCCCACTGTGCTAGGTGCTGCACAAACACAGACTATGAAGATGATCTCTACCCAAAAACCCCACAATCTAAGTAATGGCCCATAGAGAAGGCTTAGCTCCCACCCACAGTGAGAGACAGTCCCTGCCCCAGCTGAGATCAGGGCCCCGTTGTGCTGGGCGCTGCACAGACACACAGCGAGAGACAGTCCCTGCCCCAGCTGAGCTCAGGGCCCCATTGTGCCGGGCGCTGCCCAGACACACAGCGAGAGACAGACCCTGCCCCAGCTGAGCTCAGGGCCCCATTGTGCAAGGCGCTGCACAGACACACACTGGATACATCCACACTGGAGCTGGAAGATGTAACTGCCAGCTTGAGGAGACATACCCACTCTTGAGCGCTAAAAATAGAGAGTGTAGCCCTGGTGGTGGGAGGGGCTAACTGCCCAGAGTACAGTCCAGCCAAAACCCTGGATAGGTACTTGAGTTGGATGGTCCCTCCTGCTACCACAGCTACACTATTTTAGCATGGCAGCTCAATTGCAGCTAGTGTGGGTATGTCTGCTCCAGCCAGAAATTACACCTTCCAGCTCCAGTGCAGACACACCCAGCCCCTGCTCTGCAGAGCTCACGGTCTAACCAGGCAAACTGTCCCTATTCCACAGATAGGGAAACTGAGGCACAGTGAGAGGCAGTGACAGGGAGTCTGTGGCAGAATGGGGAATTGAAGACAGATCACCTGAGTCCCAGCCCAGTGCATTAACAGCAAGACCAGCCTTCCTCAGTCTCCTCGATCTCCAATCCGTGTCTCAGCCTCCTCTTCCTCCTTTCCCCATTCAGCCTTTTCCCCCCTGTACCCCCCTTCTGTCAGTCACTTGCCCTGAAGCAACTTAAGTGTTCCTCCCATCCCCTGCTTCAGGCTCAGGCCAGCCTTTGGCTGATGGGTTGAGACAAGACTCTCCCTGGGGGCAGGCTCTGTCTACATGGAAAGTTGTGCTGGGATAAGTGGAACTGGTCTGGTGAAACCTGGGGCCCAGAACAAACCCCTGACTGGCTGGCTGGCTCTTACTTTGAATGGCAGGGTTTGTTTTTGGTTTAGCAGATATTTCCTGGAAGCAGGTTTAAACTAACCTGCAAAAGACTGCTCTTAAGCCAGATTAAGCATGTCCAGACAACGATCAGGGAAATTGTACCAGTGTAATCACTGCCGGTGCACCATTAGCCCAAAGTGAATTCAGCTCAGCAGTCTGTAACCAGACTCCTAATGAAATCAAAATTAGCTCTGATATTCCACAGTAGAGAGATGAAAAAATGCAATTGGTGTTTCACACCTTCAAAAGGGACCCATACCATCAAGTACAACTATCTATCCCCAGCCTCTCTCCATTCACTGGGTTTTGGAACCATGTCCCCTGTCTAGCGAGTGCTACTTAGTTGATGGCGAGTCCCTCTGTCATAAAACAGTTCCACTGTCCTTGATCCACATAATCAGGGTAACAAGACTTTATTCTTCCTGCCCCAATAACAGAGAAACTGGGGATCCCACAGCAGCCCAAGTGACCATTTGGGCTGCTGTGGGCTCATGCTAGGCGGGGTGGGTGTGCCTATGCAAATAATATCAGCCCCTGCAGTTCTTTTCCACAACTCGCCACAATTCACCACCAGATGTCAGGGTAGAGCTCATCCTGACTCTGCTTACATCTACAACTGCCTAGTGGGGTCACATGGGCCCATATAGACAAGGCGTGTGTGTAGAGCAGCCTCTGGGGACCTGGGCCCGTCCACGTCTCACTGGGACAGTGGCTTCTCTAAGGGCTAATGGCGCTCAGGCCCCACCAGTTCAGTCCCCTCCTTTTCGGCTTTAAACAACCTATCAAGGAGGGGATATAACTGCAGGGCCCCAGACTCCTTTATGGCTGCTGCTTCCATCTCCCCCCTTGGCCAGCAGCCCGGTGGGGTGAGCAGCAGGGGGGTGGCAGAGACATGGGAGAAGGCAAAGGTTTTGGCTCTGAAGTTTGAGCCCTCCCTTGACAGCACAGAGCAGAGCTGGCCATGCTCAGAAGCTGCCTCTCCCCAGAGTCTGAAGACCCTGAGTGCCCCAGCCTGGAAGCAGCATCAAGGGGCCAGCAGGGGGAAACTGAGGCAGAAGGGCCCAGACCCTTCTATCTCCTCAAGAGGTATTTAAGTGCTTAACTCCTACTGGGAGCCAGGCACCTAACTAGCTTTGACGGTCTGGGCCTGAGTCATTGTCTGGTTCCTGCAAAGAGGGCTACGTAGGTGATTAAAGTGAAGCACACGTGTCAGTCTTTGCAGGTTTGGGATCCTATGTTCCAGCTGAGCACTTAATAGAAAATAAAATACAGGCCCCTTTAAAAATCTCAGCGCTGCACATTAGAGCTAGGGGTTGTTACCTCTCGGCTCTACAACTGTAGATTGCCACAGCCCTGCACAGATACAAAATTTATATCTGCATCCGATCTGCAAAAATAATGCATGGATATAAAGCGGATCTCTGCAGATTGGCAGCGCTCTACAGATCGCTAGTTCCGCTGTCTATTTGGATGGCGTCCTTCTGGCAAATCCATCTGTATTCACCGCTGCAGGTTTCCGACTGGATCTGACTCCCTTTGATCACCCCACAGCTGTTCTCTTCAGCAGATCCTTTCACGGGGAACCTGCCGGACCAAGGGAAGAGTCATTGGTTGCCCTCATGGCACTCAAGGTGTCTTGTTAATGCAGGTCACTGACAGCAGAGCTGTTCTGTGTGTCTAGACCCAGTCTGGTGTTGGTGAAACCTTGTCGCTAATTGTAACTGGAGCACAAAGGATCTGGAAATCACAAAGACAAACCTCATGGAGCCCTGGCACATTCTCATGGGGTGGATCTCCCCGTTCCAGCATCTTCTGACTGAGAATGGCGGCTGGGGGGGGGAGGGGCGGGTCACTCAAAGCTCTTCCCTGGGATGCTGCATCTCAACCTTCCTAAGAGTTAGGGCCAAGGTGTAGCATCTTCAAATGGTGCCCAAGTGATTTAGGAGCCTACGTCCCATTGATGGTCAATGACACTAAGTGCCCAAGTCACTTGGATGCTTTTGAAAATTGTGCCCTAGAGTTTCAAAAACGGGTTGAATGATTTTGGGGCCCCAACATCAGACCCCTGTTTATCAGACGGAGGGTGCTCAGCACCTACCGGCAACTGGGCCGTTTAGGCTGCCTCAGCTGGGCCCCCAAAATCACTCATCACTTCTGAAAGTCTTGGCCTCAAATAATAAGGCGACGCCCGCCCCCTGCCTCACATAACTCAGCAACCATCCAGAAAAGCAACTCACAGCGTCTGATTTAACAAGGATCCATCCACCCAGGTCCATTTCCTCCCGGTCACGTTCGCACTGAGGCCAGTCCAGACGAGGTACTTCTCTTGAATGCTGTTCCCCAGGAACTCCTGTAAGTAGGAGAGAGGCACTTGTGGGAGAGAACCCGCTGGGACTCCCAGCTGCTTTGCAAGCGGATTTGGAACACATTCACATTCTCCATGGATGAAGCACGGAGGAGGACACGTAATGACAATGGCCAGCGGTTTACGCTAGCACCTGATGTTCGATTGCTACCTGAGCACCAGGTTAAATTCTCAAATAGTATTTCCCGGAGCCCCCCCAAGTCCCCTTCCTCCATTCGGGGCTCTGGGCTTCAGCCCCCCCAGGAGACACCGGGGCTCGAGGCTTCAGCCCCAAGTTTGAAAATATTTACAGGCCCTCCGCTCCGGACAGCTCTGTGGGGGTGTGAACTTCCCCAGCCATCTCAATGGTACTGACAGATACCAAGGACGATACTTTCCATGTCAGCAGTTGATCACTATTTCGCTGCTCAAAGCGGCGAGGGAGAGGGGACAAGCATAGTATGGAGATCTGCACAGTCCACTCTGAGTCAGCTCACGCCAGTGCCCCCAGGGGTGGGGAAGTGATCACATGGAGGGTTTCCTCCCTTTCCAATCAAGAAAGAGCCAAATCCATGCAGCCCATGGGCACATCCAACCCCGCTGCAGGGGAGCTGAGTCCAGAGCCCTCGCAAGCCATATCCGGCACAATCAGCATCTCATTTGGGTGCAGCCTGAGTGTGCCACTCCCAGCTCATCTGCTCGGCTTTCCAGGGCTCAGTCACACCTAGGCTGACGAACTCAAAGCTGGGGGGTTTTCAGTGCGTTTCCATTGGGCATTTGACAGCACTTGGTGTATAGTCAGGTTCACTGTATCAACCTGTAGATCTCAGTTATTCAGTTTCCTGTTTAGAGCTTCTTTCCCCAGCAACAGGAGAGAGACGCTTTAAATAAATGGATAGGAAAATGTGATCGGAAACCCACAAAATCTGGCACAGGAATTTCGGTGGGACTAGTCCTAGGGTAAAACTAAGTGTGTGCACAAGTGTGTTTGCAGGGTCACGGATTTAGCTTCTCTGCAACACATTAGGGACATAATCCAATAGAACAGTTGACAAACAGACAAGCGAGCGAGGACATTCCCAAATAGGTCAACGCTGGGTTATTGCTTTTTTAAACAAAGACAATAAAATAAAGTGGAACCTTGGGGTAATTTTATCATTTTAAAAATCAGCGTAAAATGGATATTCATTGACACCCCCCATCTTTCCAGGTGAAGATTAACACACACACCCCGCCACCGCCTGTTTCTCACTTTACCATCTCATCCTGCTCCTGGATCACCACCATGCGAGCGCTCCTCGCTGAGCAGTCCTCGCGGCTCCTGGCCCAGATTTTACTCTCTGTGGAAAACCAGTAGCATTTGGCACCATGTGGCAGCCAGTCCGGGGGACAGATTTTGCAGCCAGCGCCCTCTAGAGGAGACAAGCAGGAGACACCGTTAATGGCTGAATTAGGTACTTCCATTGAGAGGCTGCCTGGCGCAGCAGCTTGGACAACCGACTGGCTCTCAGGAAATCTCTGTTCTGTTCCCGGCTGTGCCACAGACCCCCGGGTGACCTTAGGTAAGTCATGTCCCATCCCTGTGCCTCAGTTCCCCCTTTCACTGGGTGCCTGAGCCATGTAGATTGCCAACTCTTTGGGGCAGGGACTGTTTGTGTGTCTGTGCAGCGCCTGGCACAACGGGGCCCTGATCTCAGCTGGGGCAGGGACTGTCTCTCCCTGTGTGTCCGTGCAGCACCCAGCACAACAGGGCCCTGATCTCAGCTGGGAGCGGAGTACTAGCAGAACTCCCTTGAGGACAGTGGAATTACACCAGGGATGACCAGCCCCTTTTCATTCTCCCCAGTGAAGCTATTAGCATTTGCACACCCTGTTACACATGATCGGGCACACCACTGGCACCCGCCCTCACTAACGCTATTACATGGTACCATGCACTCAGCTAGTAGGTGTCACTCAACCACTGCTTGAAAGTCTCTCTCCAGGGGCCTTTAAATGGAGCGGTCAATCCCAGAGAAGGAGGAGCTGGGGTTACCCAGGGAGCTGCTGTTGATGGGCGCACACAGAGCCTGGCTCAGGCGTGACACTAGGTGGCTCAGACGGGCGCCGCATTCTGCCCCGTTTCCCTCTTCCCACTGGGCACCACGGCTCGCGGGGGCATTGGGCGCTGCTCCTGTCAGTCCTTCGTGAGATGAACCTTGAAAACAGCCATGAGACCTGCGGTTAGAGTTCTTGCCTGGCAACAACAGAGTGAAAAATGAGCACCAAAGAACGAGGATCATGGGAAAAATCAAGGGGAGAAGAGAGAGAAAACTAATTCACTGGGAGGGGCCAGGCCAGGGAGTTGGGGGTTCTATCCCTGGCTCTGGGGGCGGGTGGATTAGAGCAGGGAAAGTTGGGTGTCAGGACACTTGTGCTCTGGTGTTGTAGCTGACTCATGCTTTGGCCATGGGCACATCACCTCCCATCTATGGGCCTTAGCTTGGCCCTTCTGTAGCACAGGAATTACGACCGTGCCCTGTACAGCCAGCATGCAAATGAGGGTAATTAACCACTGGAACCATCTGCCAAGGGGCGTGGTGGATTCTCCATCACTGACAATTTTATAAATCAAGATTGGATGTTTTTTCTAAGAGACCTGCTCTAGGAATTATGATAGGGGCAGGTCTCTGGCCGGTGTTATCCAGGAGGTCAGACTAGACGGTCATAATGGTCCCTTCCGGCCTCGGAATCTATTAAAAGCCTCTGGGATGAGCTGCTGAGACATGGGGAAGTTTACAGGCCGTCCACAAAACGAACAGGATCTAGACGCTCACCCAGAATGCTCAGCGTGATCACAGCCAGCGTCGCCACAACGCTCCAGACCCCCAAAACGCCGATGGTGATTTTATACCCACGCAGGTTCGCAGGAGAATCTGTGAATTCGGATTTGTCAGTCAGCCTCAGTGTCTCCCAGGCTGTGTGACAAGCATCAGCATAACCTTTCATAGACCCATCATTACGGGTGAAAGAAGGAGGCCAGGAGGTGCTCTGCATCTGCTCTCCATCTCAAACGCTCCTCAGCAGAGGTGGGTCACAGCAGTCAGAGCCACGGGCCAAGATCTTAACATAAGAACAGCCACACTGGGTCAGACCAAAGGTCCATCTAGCCCAGTATCCTGTCTTCCGACAGTGGCCAATGCCAAGTGCCCCAGAGGTGTCATCAGCTGGAACCTAAAATCCCTAATTAATTTGGGATATTAACTTGTGAAGGCCAAAACTATAACAGGGTTCAAAAATAACTAGATAAGTTCATGGAGGACAGGTCCATCAATGGCTATTAGCCAGGCTGGGCAGGGATGGTGTCCCTAGCCTCTGTTTGCCAGAAGCTGGGAATGGGCGACAGAGAATGGATCACTTGTTGATTGTCTTGTTCTGTTTATTCCCTCTGGGGCACCTGGCATTGGCCACTGTCGGAGGACAGGATACTGGGCTAGATGGACCTTTGGTCTTACCCAGTGTGGCCGCTCTTACGTTCTAGAAACAGATGGCTCCTGCCCTGAAGCGATTACAGTCTCAGAGGAGACAACACGTGGATCCAAACAGGGGAAGCAGAAGGAAACAATTAGAGTCTGCTGATCAACATGATACGGTGCAGTCACAGCATTTTGCTTTTCACTTCTCTTCTGTCCCCCTGGGAGCTCTCCTGCTGCAGGACAATTTTACTCTGCATTTTGGCCAAGATTTCTCAAAGTAACTGGTGATTTCCCCCTCCCCTCCCAATTTGAGACCACTTAAAGGAGCCCTGATTTGGGGAAACCACTGAGCACCTGCCCTCTACAACGCTTGTGGTGTCCCGAGTTGGTTCCCCAAAGCAGCCACCTCTTTGTCCGCCATGCAAACACTAACCGCCAGCCCGGTTCACAGAACTCCCGCTGCAGGGAATGGGGCGTTTCAGTCTGGCTTTCTGCGACGCACGGCTGGAAGGGGAGTTAGTTACAGCATTGGAACATCAGGCTGTGGGGGTGAGGGAAGGAAGAGTTGGAGACACAAATGAGAGGTGGGCACCCAACTCCCCAGGGGTTTCCATGGGCGTTAGGAGCCTGACTGCCCTGGTTGACTTTGAAAATCTCGCCACAGCTGGTAGAGAGAGAACGAAGCGAGACAGGAAATGGAGGTGAGAAACGTTTATTAGATGAAATCTAACAGGACACTAAGCATCCGAGGCAGGTCACTACAGAGTCAGAGGCAGGACAGAGACACAAGATGTGGTGTTGCATGTGTTGTTATCCATATTACAGTAACGCCTGGAGACTCCAGCTGAGACCTCACTGTTCACAGACAAAGGGCAGATGGTTCCCTGTCAGTAACAGGGAGATCATCAAGGCCCAAAGAGATGCACGGACTTGGTCAGGGTCACAGAGTCTGGGGCAGAACTAGGAACTGGACCCAGATCTCCTGGGTCCCAGCCCAGTGCATTAACCATGAGTGCAGCCTGCCCCTCCTCTCTTAGCCCTGCTGCTAGGTCGTGACAGTAGAATGTCAGACTTGGCCCAAATTGCATTCAAAACACCGCCAACGTCCTTTTGCTACGACCCACGTTTGCAGGTCAGCGAGAACCTCACTCCACTTAGTCACCGTATGATCCAGGGCCTGGACAGGGTGAAGCCAGAAATAGCACCAGGCCCTTCCCCAGAGTCACCTTCTGTAAAGGCTGACTCTGCCCGGGGCCCAAACCATGGACAGCAATAGCCCCCCACTGGCTGCTGGGTTATTCACATTATTAAATACCGTTCTTACTGCGGCAGGACCTACAGGTGAGCCTAGCGGGCCCCGTTGGGCTGGGCGAGGCACAAAGACGTCAGTGATCCCTGCCCCCCTCAGCTCATCGGCTCAGCTAGAATTCTAATTGCATACAAACTACGCAGGACATACAGCCAAGCTCTCCAGGTCCTGGCTCTGACGGGAGTGCAGGGACTCTGCCTTGCAGAGACCAGCAGAGTGAGAATGGTTCAGGAGTAAGGTGCTGTCCAATAACCGCCATACGTGCACATGGCTGTCCGGAGTTGAGCACGGACCTGCTCCAGCACAGAGGCTCTGGATACACTGCTCTGATATGCCCATCACACACACACTGTCCCCCACTTTGCCGTTCTCCATCACCCCCATATGAACATCCCAGTAGCTAGAACACACTTTTTAAGTGCCTCCCACACTATCGAAGCATCTCACGGTCTTTATTGTATGTGTCCTCCCAACCCTCATGAGGCAGGACAGTGCTTTTATCCCCATGTCACAGATGGGGAAACTGAGGCCCAGAGCAATGAAGGGATTTGTCCCCAGGGTCACACAAGAAGTTCTTAGCAGAGCTAAGATTCGAACCCAGGTCTCCCACATCCCAGGCCACAGCCTGAAACACAACATGAAGTTGCCCCCTGCCTGCTTCCCATCCATCCTTTCTCAGACCCCACTGAAAGCACAAGCCGGAATTACTGTGACAGATGAGAGAGCCTGCAGAGACTTTGGAGCGATACCTTGGATCCCGTCCGCAGACGGGCGGCTGGCGGTTCCCATCTTGGGCCGGAGATTCAATACCGTGTAACCCTCTTCGTCCTGCATCCTCCAGAGTCGCTGCCTTCGTCTCCCAGCAAATGAGAAGGAGCGGGGAAATCAGAGAGCGACCCCGAGGGACGGGGGTGAGACTCGGACTGCTCGGCTTGTGGGGCTCCAGTGTGCAGAGGAAACGGCCGCCTCCCCTGGCCGCACACTTCGAAACCACACAGGAAACATAACTCGCACAGCAAGCTAGCGAGGGCACTAGCAAGGGGCACAAAACACGGGCCTTGTGTCCTATGCAAAACGCAGCCTCAAAGCTCTTCCGCTGCCTAAAGGCGCCGATTCCCGGCTCATTCCCGTGGCCGGCCCGTCGCCGCAGTGGGATACAGCCAGTGTGAGGACAAAGCACCAGACCCTAAATGCAGAAGCCAGGCCCCTGGGTGCTTGGCAGGTGGGAGGACTCGGGCACTCTCTGGAGAACCTGGCTTGTGACCTCCCCGTTCAAGGCTGACGGCCTAGTGACAGCTCGTGCAGCCGCAAATGAGCAGGGAGGGGGATCTACACTACAGCTCTGCTCTCCCGCCGTCAGGGAGCCGAGCCCCAATTCGCCCCGACGAGAAGTGGGTGCGGCAGCCACTGGGGGAGAAGTTCTCTTCATCTCCAGCTTGGGGGGAGTCCCGAAGGTCGTCCCTCTGCAGGCTAGATAGCTGCACCCCTCAGGGGCGGTTTGCTCGTCGTTGGTCCCAGCGACGCCCACGATTCTCACTCGTGGCTCCAAGTACCTGCTTGTGTTCACCGCAGCACCATGGCTCAGGCCTTGCCTGGTGGGCTAAACCCAGCGAGAGGAGCGAGCGCCAGCAACTGCCAGACAAGGGCACGTCCGTCCCTCCAAGTGCCCGTCAGGGAGCTGGGGGATGAACCCATGGTGAATATTAGGCCATAGATGGCAAACGAAGCTGGAAAGGACGGCACTGGGCCCCCTGAGCATGATCGCGCTGATGGAGAGGAATCAAAGATTGAGCCTTTTACCCCGCCCCACCAGACAGGAAGCTGAGAGCCTGGAGCTATTCAGTCGCTGTAATCGATGCAGCGCACAAGGGGACCAGAGGGGCTGTTCGTGGGGCCTATTTCCTCACATCCTGCCTTGAACCAGAACGCTGCACTTTCTAGGTCAGGCTGAAACGTGACGGCCCAGGCAGCCCGGCTCCCGCCTCAAACACTGACCCCTGAGCGAATGGAAAGAGCCGTGGGCGAGAAAGGGCTGATCTGAGAGGCTCGCAGAAGCCATGTGAAAACACCAGCACTCAGGCACCGTGGGGCTTGCTGGCCAGAAGCCACTTCCTGTAGGTCAGCATCACACTCCTGCCTTTGCAGAGGTGTGCAAAGCCTTTGCAGAGGTGTGCAAAGCCGGTCTCTGATTGGCTAGATCTCTCCTTCTTAGTCTTTGAATCTACAGGACTGAACAGTGAAAGCACCAGATATTAGACCACGTGGCTGTGATAACTCCTAGTCATGGTGCATTCACCAGGGAAATCCTCCCGTTGGAGCAGAGCCCACAGCCTTGGCCAAAACTCCACCAGAATATTTTTTTAAATAAAAAAAAAAAAATTGTTTTGGACAAAAATAAAAAAGTTTTCCAGTTTTGGAAACTGAACGTTTTGCGGTCTCCCTCCCACCCCAACTTCCTTTGCTTTTGCCACTGAAAAAGGGCCGGGGGGGGGGAGGAAGGGAGGGAAAAAGAGAGAACAAAGGGGAAAATCCAAACACATTTTGGTTTGGTCCTTGTAAGTTTCCATAACATGTTTACCATATTTCCACCAGCTGTGGGGAGAGCGCTCCCCGGCCGAGTTTGGCTCAGGTCCGTGGGCCACGCGGGGGCGGCTGGAGAACCTCCGTACCAGTTGAGTCCATGGAACGTCGATCCTTGCTTTGGCGACTACTAAGTCTGGGGTTGGGGTGGGATTTTGAGAAGCACAAACCCCAGTGGAAAGGCAGGAAGACTGGGGCACCTAACTCACCTCCAGGTGGCCCAGTCATAGGGGGGAGAGCAGGGGCCCACCGCTGGGTTCAGATGAGAAGGAAAGAGGGCGAACTCCAGGTTACTGAGCTGAGGGTGTGAAAAAGAAAGCAACTGCCCCCCCAGCCAGGCCAGGGCGGCTGGAACAATTTGTACAGTGAGGGGCTTAGAGCCACTGAACCAAACCATAAACCCGGTATACGATGGAAACCACTTCAAGCCAGGCGGTGTGGCAGTTAGTTCAAAAAAGAACTAGATAAGTTCATGGAGGATAGGCCCATCAATGGCTATTAGCCAGGATGGGCAGGGATGGTGTCCCTAGCCTCTGTTTGCCAGAAGCTGGGAATGGGCGACAGGGGATGGATCACTTGGTGTTTACCTGTTCTGTTCATTCCCTCTGGGGCACCTGGCATCGGCCACTGTCGGAAGACAGGATACTGGGCTAGATGGACCTTTGGTCTGACCCAGTATGGCCGTTCTTATGCCCCCCCAACATCCCAAGGTTGTGCAACACTAGGAAACAGGCGTACTGGTTTCTCCACTGGTTGGCTTAACCCACTCTACTCACTCCTAAATTTAAGAAGCTGGTAACCCAATCCTAAATTCTATCTTCACTCACCTCAACAAGACAAAGGCTGGCGTGCGTGCAGGCCTGTGTGTGTGGTCTTGACTAAATACTTTTCTCCATTTTGATCTGTGCAGCTCACCAAAAGTTTAGAGTCTAGTAGATTGTCTCAGTTAGGAGACATTGGTGAGAAGCCACTATTTATTTGAGGCAGGTTTGTTTCTTTACGAAGACCATACAAAGGACCCGTTTCCCTCAACCCAGAAGAAAACAGGTAATAGGAAACAGCTTATTTTGGTCACAGCACCAAAAACACATTTTTCAGCCCGCACCTCTGACCCCAAAAATCTCACCCCAGGCTCAGACGCCGTGCGTTCAGCTGTTCCTTCCAGCTGTCTGGGTAGCTCTGTAGTTCTCTGTGTTCTGCACTCACCCCTCCAAAAATTGGCAAAACCCTGTCACCCATTCAGTACGAAAGTCTCATATAGGCTCACGTACCCTGTGTGTGGGCAGGGGGCTTGCAATTACAGTGAAACCCCGCTATACCGTGATGTTTGGGGTCCAAAAAATTACATCACGCTAAATGCGGGGTCGCGGTATAGCGGGGATTCAAGCCCGTCAGTGGTCCCCAAGGCGGTGCATTGATGTGCGCCGCCTAGTGCCCCTAGTGCCCAGCAGCGGAGAGAAGCTGCGGCCCCGCGCCTGCCGGGGACAGGGAGCACTGGTGCCCGCAGCCCTGTTGTTCTCTGTCCCGAGCAGGTGCGGGGCCGCGGCTCCTCTCCAGCTTGGAGAGAAGCCGCGTCCCCGTGCCTGCCGGGGCGGAGAGCTCCAGGGCTGCGGGCTCCTCCCCGCCCACGGTTCCACCTCTTTCTGCTCCTTCCCTGGGGTGCCACTCAGGGTCCCCCCATTCCACCCCCCCCCCTCCGCCCCCCCACCCCTTTGCCCCCCTTTTTTCCCCCCCCCCCCCCCCACTGTGACCCCAAGACGGGAGATGCCCAGTCCCCCCCATCACAGCCTGAGGCCGCAGTGGGGAGTGAGTGCCCCCCAAACCCCCAAGCTGTGAGGCTGCCTCCTGGGACCGCAGTGGGGGGGGGGTCCCAGTGCTGGGGCTTCCCCCGCCACCCCCTGTGCTTCTGCCGGGGATGGGTTGGAGCGCTGGGGACTTTCCCTGCCCCCTCCCCACCTTCAGCTGGGGACATGGTCAGGGAGGCACGGGGGGCCCCCAGTTGACTACTGCCCCTGGGCGCTTCGGCCGCTTTTTTTCTTTTTCGCGCTTCCGCGGCGCTCCGGCCCCCCCCCCCTCTTTTTTTTTTTGGCTTGGGGCAGCCGGGGCCACCTTTTGCCCGCGTTACATCCGAATTCGCGTTATCGCGGGGCGCGTTATACCGGGGTTTCCCTGTACCTTATTCTGACAGTTATGTTAATTGAAAGGTGCATTCATGCCCGTCAGTCTCAATGAGGTTTGTGCAGCCATCAGCACCTCTCAGCATAAAACTACAATTCAGGCATCATTAATCTTAACACTACCATTAAGTTACCTTGCACTACAAGTCCACCTCCAATGAGAATACTTCATTTACAGCATAGTATAAATACTGTGCAAAAAAGAGCGTCCAAAAAAAAATATGGCTCAGTGATAAATAGCATAATTAAGTAAATCACAGTTTACAAAGATTTAGAAACAAACGGAAGAGGAGTCCGTGGCTCAGCAGTAAGACAGTCGAGACAAAGCGAGCCTGTCTCTATGCAACACTCAATGACAGTGTTTATGATGGGTATAAACAGATACCACGTCTGGAGAGTTTGCACCTGCAGCAGTCGGTGCCTGGAATGATTCTGGCTTTCCGGGAAAGTCTGGCGGTCACAGCAGACATAGTGCAGGCGAGAAGGGGTCTGTCCGAAGGACGCTCCAAGTTGTACGTGAGACTCGTGACGAAGTGGGTTCCACCCCCACGAAAGCTGATGCCCAAATAAATTTGTTAGTCTTTAAGGTGCCACTGGACTCCTCGTTGTTTTTGCTGAAACAGACTAACACGGCTTCCCCGCTGAAACTAGAGACCAGGGCCGTAGCAACAAAGAACGTGGCCCCCTCTGAACGGTGGCCCCCTCCGAACATATGTCCGGGCGGGGCCCCTTACAATGCAGAAACTGGAATGCAGTATTTATTTTGCCACTTTTAGGGGCCCCCTTCCTTGCGGGGCCCCCTCCGGTCGGAGGGCGCTTGCTATGCCTCTGCTAGAGGCAAAGACGCCTCCGCTTTGCTACTTATTTGGAAGTTGCTACCAAGTTGTCTCCCCATAGGGGGCGTAACCATTCACTGTTAACATCCCTCTTGCTGTCTGTGCCACTGTGTAACCGTCAGGTATGTTCTTTACACTCATCCATTCACTGGACTCTCTGCTGCCTTCTCACTGTCCCTTTGGAGACACACAGATAGCTCGGAGGGGGAGCAGGGAGAACGCACTGCATTCACTCGCTGCATCAGATCTCAGAGGCTAATGCCCCGTCCTTAACTAGTCCATTCATGGCTGCTGGATCAACCCTCGCTTGGCCCTTTGTACCTCGTGCCCGGCTTCCTTTCTGCAATTCCTGCCTTCGTTCTCCTGGCATGCCAGCGTCACCCGCTTCCTGCCACTCTCCCCTGGAAGCTCACCGCTGTGCAGCCCGCGCTGGTAGGCGCGCTCGAGCCCTTCAATCCCGTATAAATAAAAATAACGCTCCCAAGACGGAACCGTCCTCCGGGCCACTCGGTGCACTTCGGGTTGGTCTCAGATTGTCAGCAGCATGAGACGAGACCTGCTTTCTGCAGCAGCTAGTAACGTGCAGAGGTAGGAAATCAAGCGGTTGCATGGTTATCCAGAACCACCTCTCAGCTTCCCGTTCTTCCCAAAATGGAATGTCTGAGGTTTCGAGGTCACAAGGAACATTATGACCATCTGGCCTGACCTGCAGAACACAGCCCAGAGAAACTCACCCAGTGGTTCCTGCGCTGAGCCCAGTAACTTAGGCTCTAGTTCAGCTAGATCAATTGGAAAACTAGGATACATCTCCCCCCTCCCCTCAGCAGTGGAGGGGCTGGTATGACCCATGGTATCGTCTCGGGTCATTCTTGAGCAGGGATTGCTGCCCTGCAAAACATTCCTAGGCCTGAGAGAGACTAAGGGCACATCTGCACTACAAACGTAAGTCGACCTATGTTGGCCCCTGGCTGAAGAACAAGGCACATCCCGTCCGTCAGCGCCTACCGCAGGCCAGAGCACTGGTGCACGGATGCTGCTTCTGGCCTAGTGTAACGCTGTCAGCGGCTGTAAGCGCTTGAGCTGAATGCGTGAGCTAAAAGACACAGCGCTCTTAGCTACGGCTGTAGCAGGCTCGTCAACCCTGGCTGACCTAGCCACCACTTGAAGGGTGCAGAGCGCCACAGCGAGCAGGCCTGGGTTATGCTGGCATCACAGAAACACCTCCACTCTCCTCCTTCTGTGGGTGGTGTGTGTCCTCAACAGGAGCACTTCCCCCGCCGTAAGAGGGGCAGCGTGGGGGGGCTGAGAGCCAGGCTCCTCACAGGGGTTCCTGCTGGGCTCTTGGCAGCCCGGCTAGGAGCAGGAGCCCTCCCACTTGCCTCCCTAGCTAGGAGCCAGATACAGGTTCACAGCAGGGAGGCTACCAGCCTTTGTCAATTTCATGGCTCCCTGCCAGAGCTATGAAATTGACAAGAATGAAAGCTAAAAGCGGATATAAGTAACTCCGTGTCTACATGGGCACTGCATCGCTAACTTAGTGGTTCTCAACTTATTTATCATTGTGGGCCGCATGTGTTACCTGGGTTGCAGGGGCCGGGTGGCAGGGCAGTGGCAGCCTAGACCCCGACCCCGGAGGTTGTAGGGCCGGGCGGCAGCCCCGGACCCCACTGCACCAGGCAGCCAGGAACCCAGACCCTGCCACGCGGGCCAGCCTTTAGCACACAGCTGATCTGGGCTGCAGCTGTGTGCTAACTGGGCCACACGCGGCCCATGGGTTGAGAACCGCTGCTCTAACTACACGGACATACGCCCTGCGTCTCTCGTCGAGGTGAAGTTATGTCAGTGCAGTAGGTAGGGCACTTACACTGGTGGGAGCAAGGCTGTAGTGTGTACACACCAGGCGGCTTTATTATAGCTGGAAGTGCTGGTTGTGGAAGTGATGGCTGGTGGCAGGTCTGTGGCTTTGGAGCGGCTCAACAGGAAGATGAGATCAAAACCGCTCCCCGAAAGGTGGCCCAGGGCTGGGTCCTTATTTGCCGGTCCTAGTGTCCAGACGTACCAGAGGAAGAGGCCTCAGGTGAGAACCAGCTGGCTCAGGAATCCCCAGTTCATCCAGTCCAGTCTCCTGTCTGAAGCACAGAGCAAAGGGCAGGACACCCAATGGCCAGTTACGAGATCACTCGCCCACAGGGGAAAGTTTACTCCCAAGGACAGGGAGCTCATGCCCTGAAGCAGGAGGGTCTGACCCATCTCAGATGCTTTTTGGTTTAGTCCTCACTGGCATAGCTGTGAACGCTCTCATTAGCCAGAAAAATGTCCGAGCCCGTCAGCATCAACAATGTCCTGTCTCTTCCAGGCTGAGCCTTCAGCCCCCTGCCCAGCGCCGTGCTAAACCTTTGCACACACGTGGGGTTTGCTGCAGATCCAGTGTCTCTCCATCGAGCACCGCGAGGAGCTGATGGCTTTTGTTTCCTTCAGATACGCGCACTCCCCTCCCCCTCCGATGTGAAACCTGCAGGGAAGGAGCAAAGGGATTGTCAGCAACGGGGACTGGGGGCAGAGGGTTCCCAGTCACACAGCAGGGTCACAGCACATAGAAACCCACAGACAGTCACACCGCGTGGCAAGGGAGGTAACCGGGATTACCCCCATACCACAGATGGGGAAGTGGAGGCACAGAGATGAAGGGACCTGTCCCAGGCAGCACAGCAGTTAGTGACAAAGCTGGGATCAGACCCCAGGTCTCGCTATTCCCTGTCCCCTGCTCTAGCCACTGGGCCATGCTGGCTCTAAGGGGAGGCTCCTTCAATCACAAGGTGATTATTCACCTGCACTTTGGGTTGGGGGAAGATCAGAGCAGCCCTCCCACCACGGACCCACGTCTAACTTGTTCCTGACTCCTGGTGGGTAGAATCAGAGCAGCTGTAATGGATTAGCTCCCCCCCCGGCTAGGGAGGAGGGCTCTGCCTGCCCCGCAAAAGCGGCTAAGACCCATGGCAGGAGACCGGTGCAGAGGGAACCAACCCCTCCCAGCCCCATGGCAGGAGCGGAGATCTCTCAAGGCAGAGAGGAATCAGCACCATGCAGGCCTGGGATCGGACAGCCCAGATCCCCCATCGCTCCCCTATGCTTCCCACAGGAGGTAGTGCTGTGGACAGACGCAGACATGGGGAGCACATTGATGTCACTTTGTCATACAAGACTCAGGTTTCCCTTGTCGGCGAGGAGTCCTGGCTCGGTGAGAGTCCAGGACGTCAGGCGCCCACGACCAAATACTCAGGGAGAGGTGAGAACTCACCAGTTGTTGAATTCGGTGCCGTTCACCCATCTCCAGGGCCGGAGGTCCCGCTCCCTCCAGAGACCGAACCAGTGATCACGGGGGCTTCTGTAGCGCAGCATGAAGTCCTTTAACAAGAGCAGCAGGAAACCGTACATGACATGGCTGATGGAGCTCCCAGCGAGACAGGTTTGAGTCTACGGGCTGATAGACAGGGCAGGGGTAGCCCCATCCCCCAATCCAGCAAATGTGTTCCATGCAGTGTCTACCACCAGCTGCAGACAGCACGTGGCTTGCAAGAGATTATTCTAGTGTGACATGATCTGGGGACCCTGTCAGAGGGCAGGTGCTCAGCCCCCCGTGATAATCAGCCCCCTTAGGGAGGGTCTCACTTGGGCTCCCACGTCACGTCAGAAAGACCTGGACACATAGAACAGGTCCCAGCCTAAGAGCCACAGGACGCCGGGCACTCCAGGGATGAGAGGCCCAGAGGAAAGCAGCAGGGCTGGGGCTCAGGGAATCAGTAGGGCAGGGAGCTGTGACAGCTCAGGCCAGAGAGCGTGGATAGGGAGGAGATCTCAGAGGACAGAACCGGGGAGAGTGGAGGGGAAGGGACTGCAGTAGCCACGGCTGGAGGGGATGAGATGGGGAGGAGATCTCAAAGGACAGGGAACCGGGGGCGGGGAGGGAGACAGGGAAGCCATGTCTGACATGGGTTGAGTCTCACGAGTTGCTGCTGAGAGTCTGGAAGCCGGACGCCCTCAGAACAGGCGCGGTTGGAAACGCTGAACCCCCTCGGGGAATCGCTGAGCTGCCCAGCCCTTCCCAGCAGCCCCTGGGGCGTGGTGCCCAGAGGTAAGCCCTGGTTCGCCAAGGCAGGTGTCAGGCTGCAGCCTGGCAGCGTCTCACTGTCGGAGGTGGGGGAGGAGCTGAGTTTGGGGAATGGAGGCAGACGGGCAGCCCGCCGCGAGGAGGGAGCTGGAGCAGAGCCGGCTGTGCCCACGGAAGCGGGACGTCTGCCTGGGACAGGGACGGTTAGATCGGCACCGGGCTGGGACCCAGCCTGGCCTCCCGTCATGCCAGCTCCCACCCCACCCCCAGGGTCTGAGCCCTGGCACTGTTCCAGCACCAGCCACCAGGCCACGCCCGGCCCATTACTGCTCCACGGACTCACCATGTCCTGCTGGGTGTCGATCCCAGCCAGGGAGGCGCCGAGGGAGGAGCAGTTGCTCCAGCTGTAGGTCCAGTTCCCTTCAGCCTCTGAGAAATAGTAGCATTTCCCTTGGAACACGACCCAACCATTGGGGCAGGCAGTCTCCCCTCGTACCCCCAGATCAGCCACATGTGGCTTAGATGTTACCACTGGAGGGGAGAGAGTAAGAGGGCGAGTCTGTCCCTGTTTCCTTCCCTGCCCCCCAGGCAAAGAAACCCCCAGCCTGAGTAGAGCCGGGACCCCACACCAGAGCCAGTGACTCTGAGCCTGAGATAGATCCCGCCCCCCGCCCTGATGGGTATAGTGGGGACAGGCACTACCCCTGCGTACAGACTGGCAGGCAGGACTCCTGGGTTCTGATCCCCCCACCCTGCAGTCCTAGCCCCATGCGACCCCCTCTGTAAGAAAGGGAGTTGCCTGCCACCCCTGGAGCGGAGAGGGGAGATGGCCAGACAGCGCTCAGAGAGTTCACTGAGCAACAGGGAATTCACTTGAGTCAGTACCATCCTCTCACTTTATCCCGGGGGCCTGGCAATACAGAAGGGGAGGGGCTGGCTCCAGGTCACAGGGAGTCAGTGGCTGAGTTGCGATTCGAACCCAGGAGTCCTGGCCAGTCCTTCGCTCACACCGCACCCCTCCCGAGTCCGGGGGGCTCACACAGGTGTCGGTTACGGCGCTTTTGTAAGATGAATTTCCGGGGCGCGCTCAGCCCATGGCACTAACTGGACTCAGAGGCGGGAACTTGAGCACCTCGGCCACAGGGTGGCACCAGCACCTCAGCCATGGGAAGCTGCTTCTGTGTTGTGAAACATATCTGGCCAGGGCAGTGACGGGCCGGGGCACAATCTCCAGGCACTTGGCACACAAATCCAGCAGTTATGCTGGGTCTGGCTCTGCAGCAGTTTGCCCCAGACGGCCGCATCCGGACACACACAGGTGCTGCCGTCACTTGTATAGGCCAAGCTCAGGCATCCCTGTGATGGGTGTAGCGTAGATGCCTAGACAGAGGCACGAACTCCTGGCTCACGCTTCCTATTTATAGGCCTTTCAGCATGCACACCCACCATAGCAGCACCCGAGTTCCCCACAAGCATGGGTTGATTTTAGTCTCACATTTCCCCCCGCCCTGTGAGGTGTGGAAGTGCAATTAACCCCATTTTACTAAGGGGAAACTGAGGCACAGAGCAGGGAAGCATTCTGTCCTGTCACCCAGGGGCAGATCTGGGAACAGAACCCAGGAATCCCAATGCCCGTGCCAATGTTTTAACCTCAGGCCTGACCCTCACCTGGCTGCTGCGCAGAACTGGGACTCTCCACCTCCCTAATCCATATGAGCAGCGCCAGGGCGGGCTTGGAAGGGGCCTGGTGCAGTGGTTTGAATGGGGTGAGTAACAGAAGTTACATTGGGGCCGGTCCTGCCTGTCACAGCGTAACCGGCCTCCAATGGCAATGGGGCCAGCCCTACCTGTCACTCATTCCACCCTCCTCCCCAGCTGGGGAAATTACTGAGGGCCCAGGACAGGCGGTCACGGGTTAAAACCCAGTCCAGGCCTGGCGATAAGAGAAGTTCCCGGAGAGGCAGCGGAGAACCTCCGAGGGAGAGGAGGGCTGGTTGTCTGCGGATCTCCGCAGGGAAGGAGAGTTGGAAGGGGCCAGCTTGGAGAAGCCGAGGGAGGGCCGCAGCCGGCCTGAACAAGCAGCACAGACCCCAGAAAGAGGCTCAGAGACTCCTGATCCGAGGAGAGGAATCTACCCAAAGTATCACACAGGCCCCAGGAGGGCTGGGTGGGGGAACAGAAGTTAGACTTGAGGGGCGAAGGAGCAGTTTGATTTGCTGCACAAGACTTAATGAGACAGCAGAAAAGGGGAGGAATCTTAATTTAAGGTACTTGGTACAAGACACACAAGAGGGAGCTGTTTCAGAGTAGCAGTCGTGTTAGTCTGTATCCGCAAAAAGAACAGGAGTACTTGTGGCACCTTAGAGACTAACAAATTTATTAGAGCATAAGCTTTCGTGGGCTACAACCCACTTCTTCGGATGCATATAGAGGGAGCTGGAGGCAGCACACCTGCAGGGCCATGTTAGGCCACAAGGGGGCACCCTGAGACAGCTCCCTGTTAGACGCTCTGCATTGACTTCCATAGGAGCTGGGATAGGGTCACGGTGCTCAGCCCAAGGACCCTGATCATGTTATTTAATTCCCTGGCTTGCCAACAAGAGCCCAGCAAGCATGGCAGGGCTATTAGAGACATCAGGAACCAAGCACTGCAGAGTTCAGGTTACTCCCCTCCCTAGATCACCTTAACTCTGCCCCCTTGTAGTGACACTGGCCTGCTCCAGTCACATGCCGAGTAGGGAACTAAACCCCACTTTGCATAGCACACTAATCCTGTGTGTGTGTCTGAGCCCAAGCAGAGGAGCAGGGGTCTCACATGGACAGTGCTGCTTTCCAGGGGGATGTCCCGGGCAGGGGGAGGTTGGATATTTAGACTCCCTGCAACTGGGCTTAGTGACACAGGGAGAGTCGGCTGCCTCAGAGAGCCCGAGGGCCCCAGCATGTGAGGGGCTGGGTAGCTGCCATGCCAAGCCCTCTGTGCCGGAACAGAACGGGTCCTTCATGAGGAGCGGGGGTCTGATCGCCCCTGCGCGGCACTGTGTCCAATCTAGACGGTAACGATACTGAACACTAACCATGCATGAGCCTCCATCAGGCACCACACCACATTAGGCTAGAGAGGGCAGCAGCCTGTTTCCTGGGCTTGGCACGGATGGAGAGCGCAGCTGGATTTTCAAGGAGTGTCTACGGGGGGTGGGGGGGGCAGAGTTAAGGTGGTCTGGATGCCCAGAGTGCTACGAGCAGCCTCCGCTCTGCACTGCCTCGGTTTTTAACATTGAGGGAGTTATTTGAGCTGCTGTTCTTGCCAGGCTCCAGCGGAGGGAGCCGGGGGAACGTGGCAGCGACTGAAACGAAGGCCTGTGTGCGGTGAATCTATAATAAGGGTCACATTTAGCAGCATGAACAGCATCTACGGCGTGTGCCAACTAGAGCGGTTAATAGCCGAGGTGGAAACTCTCCCATCTGCATTCCAACTTGACGGACAGGTTTATTTACCAGCTGCGCTGCAGTGAGAGCCCCCCCCTCCGTGTCCACTGCCTAATCAAGCCGGCCTCAAAAACACTGTAGTACTTGCAAGCCGTGTCCTGTATCCTCAGAGGAACAGTGTGCGGATGAGCTAGAGATCCTGTGGTGGGAATGAAGTTCCCTCCATTGCTCCAGGTGTGTGTGTGTGTCTGAGCTGTACAGAGGGAGTGCTGGGCACTGGGGCCGGGTGGGGGAAGGAATTGGAAAGACATCTCATGTGAGTCCTTCCTGAACCCAGTGCTGAGGTCAGAGAGGCTGGGAGGGGAGAACGTGCAATTGAATGGGAAGCACAGAGGCGGCCAGACGGGCTGGGAACTCACCTGCCAGAGCTGCCCCCAAACCAATGACGAGGATGACCAGACCTGCAACTGTGCCCCATACTAATGGATTCCTGAAGGGAGCCAGACAACCTGAAAGAGAAGCCATGAATGCCCGCAGGGCTGCTCCACAGGAGGGGATCGGAGAGCCAGCAGCATCGGAGCAGCCACAGGCCAGGTATTTATTTAGATCGCGGGAATGCGCGTGCCCTTGCACGTCTGGATATTAGTTAAAACCACACACAGTCCTAACAATGTCCTCCCCAAATCCCACCGAGTTACAGGGATCTCCGTTCCTGTTAAGAGGATAAACGGGGCTAACTAATCCCCCTCTTCCAGTCCAGGCTCTCCTGGAGCATCGGCAGGGTGACCGGCTCCCAGCTGTCAGGGATGGGAATGGGTCTCACCCTCCCCTTCTCTGCAGTCTGTGCCCGGAGCTGTGTCCGGGCCCCCTGCCTGGCACGGAGCCCAGAGCAATTGAACACAAGACCCCCTGCCCCTCCCTCGGTGAGTGTGGGGGGAAATCTACTCTCTCATATTGATTCCACCAGAGAGCTGAGAAGGTGTCGCAGAACTGAGACTTCAGAGACACTCTGAAAAATGAAGGAATTGGGGACGCTGGCTCATTACCCAGGGAATAAACCCTGTGCAAAAGATGTCCACCCTCTGAGCCAGCGTGGGGCTGGGAGAACAGCTCTGTGGCCCCACACAGCCTTCCCCAAATGCCCAGAGCCACGTTTTCAGAAGGCCCAGGGAAAACCCTGCTCGAACCCGAGCTGTGGCCACAGGCCTCAACGGAAGGCAGGAATTTCACTGTCCCCACACACCTGGCTCCTTGTCATGCACAAGTGGGGGATCCTGGGGGTGCCCCAGATGTGGCTAGACTAAGTGCTTTGGGGCTGGGACAGTCATAGTGTGCATGTCTGTACAGCACCCAGCACAACAGGCCTCAACCTGGCTGGTCTCTAGGCGCTGGAGTAGAAATACAAGAATCTGCGAGGAGGCCTATGCTCTCCTGTTTGAAAATCTGGCGCTTATGGTAAGCAGAGGGGAGAAGGAATGGAATGAACACAGGACAGGGACCAAGTGTTTTAGATGCAGACCCTATAGTGTGTAGGAATAGGGCTAGCGCCCCTTTAAATAGCTGGTGAGCCCTCCAGCGGCGCTCACTGTGTTTTAGGTTTGAGAAGCCAGCCCGAGCAGCAGTGCGCATGTAGCTGGGCCTGGGGTGTCCGTGTGTAGCTAGTACACATGGGTATTTGGCACCCCACTGTGTCCTGGGTTCGTTCATAGCATTTCATTGCCTTTTGCTCTCTAGACAGGAGTGACACATGCCCACCCAGAACTGTTCATCCACAACCCCCCGCTGCACACAGAAAAGGGCGGTTACAGGTGCAGGCTGGGTAACTGCCGACAGGAGCCCACTGGGGCAGTCAGGGCCTTGCTACCTGGACAAATGCAAGGAGACGAACCCTCAGTGGAAGGGGAAATTGCAAAGCCAGCATGCGTCTCCCCACAGCCCATTCCCTGACCATGAAGCTGTGATTACCTGGGTCCTGTCCTCTCCTTGCATCTCCATTGCTACTCGGCAATTCCATTAATAATTGTTCTTGCTGAGTTTCCATTTCCCCTCCTGTCTCAGGGTCCCCATTTGTAATGGGGAGCACCTCTCCTTGCAGCCTCTGTTCAGTTGAATCTGCTGTTTTCCCCATCTCTCCGCTGGCGCACACAGGTTGCTCTGAGCACCTCTGATCCGCTCCTCTCCGGCTGTAGCGAGAGTCACTCCGATTCCTCTCCCTCTGCGGCTTTCAGTTCTGCACAGAAGCTAAGCTGTAACACTCAGAAGAGTTCAGGGCACAGCGGGGTCAGTTCTTGTCATTCCCTGTTCGGGCCAAGAACATAAGCACCACGACACCCAGTTAGTTTTTGGCTTCTGAATTCTACTGCACAAGTTGAGAGACCGCAGACCTGATCCTAATCCCCCAGCAGAACCCAGATCCTGCCAGAACAGCCCAATGGCACCACAAACAGTCACGCATTTGGCACATGGATCTGGCCGGCTTTTGGTCCCAAATTCAAGACTTCGCCTAAAGGAAAATGATAGTTTATTGATGCAGTCTCTCCCCACCCCCTGGAATCCACCATCATTCGGCCCCTCACCCTGCTGCTCCTAACAAGTGAAGTTCCTACCAGGACAACAAGAGAGTTTTTAATCTGACATTGCTGGGCAAGAACATTTCAAACCCCGTATCCAACATCTAGACTCAACTGGCTCCTGCTTTTGGCTCAGAAACTCTAAATCAGATCAGTAGCAGGTAACAGATCTGGAAGTCTCCATTCACAGGAAGCCATTACTCTTGGGGGAGGGATAGCTCAGTGGTTTGAGCATTGGCCCGCTAAACCCAGGTTGTGAGTTCAATACTTGAGGAGGCCATTTGGGGATCTGGGACAAAAAAAAATTGGTCCTGCTAGTAAAGGCAGGTGACTGCACTTGATGACCTTTCAAGGTCCCTTCCAGTTCTATGAGATCGGTATATCTCCATATATTATATTATTATTACTGTCACACCATGAGAGTTTGGTCACATCACATATAAACTTCCTGTTGCGGGTTTCCTTCTGCATGGGCAGTCATGCAGTTCCTTCTATCAGATTTCTTTCCAAGACTGTATTATTAAGCCTGTTTAGAACAAAAATGTAAATGTAACCCTACACAGCCTCCAGCCAAGGAGGGAACCAAAGAACAACCGACGGCATCTGAAAAGGACGTGCATTGATGATACACTGTTCTGTGATAGCTAGCAACCGAAGAGCCAGAAGTTAGTGTCTGCCTGAGAATCTTGTACATGAAACTCACTAAAATATACACTATTTTTGAGACCTCCATGCACTCAGTTGAATCTCATCGTCATAAGGCATTTTTGGTCCAGCAGTTAAACAGATTCTCCTTCGTACAAGTTTGTAGTCATAGTTGAGAGATTGGGGCTAGATCTGGAAAAACAACAAAAAGCAACCCCCCTCCCCCACCCCCATTCTCTTTTCTCGGTGAAGGTAAGCAGCACACACTCACCCCTTTCTAAAAATCTACTACTGTGGTCATTCTTCTGTGTTGAAAGCATTGGTAACGCTTGGCACTGTTCCAGTGTAAGGTCGACAGGAAGCTTTTGCTTATTAGGTTTGGCAGAATTCAATATTTGTAATTTCAATGGAGAACACTGGTTTAGTTCTAATTTTTTAATATGTTTATCACTTTGAATGTTCCCAGCTGTGAAGAAAGTGGGTGGGTGTGTGGGTGGGGGGCAGACAATATGTCAAGACAACAGATGTTGATATTTTAAAAGTTCTCTTCCTTTGCCAGGCTGCACATGTCAAATCACCACCACCGGAGATATTTTCCGTCAGCGTGTCTGTGTGCCGTTAAATGAATACTGACATTTTACTATCAAAATCGAATCCTTCCAAGCCTACCTATTAGGGGAATAGGTCATATTGTAATAGCTGCTTCACGGTCTATCATTTGCCCCCCAGCTGCTGAGTTCTTGTGGGAGGAGGCAGCTTCAGCCCTTGCCGTTTAACCTCCTGTTTTCAACTAGGGGCTGTTAGAGAGCTGGGAACGTCCCCGTATTTCTGGGGGCTGAACCGTGCTCTTGAACTAGAGCAGCAGGACGGGCTACTTAGCCCCTGCCATGTCCAGGAGAACTGCCCTGGACGGGACAGACACCTCCAGGCTGTTTCCCGCCCTAGCCAGGAGCAAACTGAGATTCTGGTGGTGGTGGTGGGGTTTTCACAGTTCAAACAAATAAATTACTCAGCACAGCCCCCAACTCAATCCCCCTCCCCCATCTGATCAGCATGCAGCCCCACCCAACCCCCTCAACAACAGTCCCAGTCCCCCATCTGATCAGTGGAGAAACATACCTGTCTTAGCTCCACCAGTGTAACCCCCTCCCCAATATCCCCCCCACCCGAGCCCTGCTCCACTCTCCAGGGTTTAGCTGAAATCCCTTCCTCCCCACCCTCCAAATCAGTGCAGCCACCCCCCCTTGCTCCATGCTCCCCCTCCCCACCCTGATCAATGCAGGATCCCCCATCCTCACCTAGTATCAGAGATCCCTCACTCCGTGCACTGCGTCTTCCTGCCCCAGCAGTACCCTGAACCTGAGCAGGGCAGGATTGGGTCCCCTAGACCCAGGGACAGAGAATCCCAGGGCTCTGCTCAGGGCTGTTTCTTCAGCAAACGCTCGAGTCGGCTCCCCTCTCTTCTCCTACAGACACAAGCTGCAACATGAAGCCAAGAGTCAGAGCCTAGCAGTTTGCGCAACCCCCAGCACGCGCCTTCACTTCACTCTCCCGCGGCAGGTGGCACTTCCCATTCCAGCCAATCCCCGCGAGCACTCCGGAAAACACACCCTAAAAGGGCAGCAGATCTAAACATGACAAGAAGGGAGCCCAAGGGAGAGGAGCCAATTGGCCAGCAGCGAGACTGTTCGCAGGTCCCAAGAAGTGCCCAGCCCCAGACACACCTTGAGGCTCTCATGATTTTTTTAATAACCAGTAATTAAACACACCCCATCGCCTGTGCGGGAGCACCTGTCACAACGCGAGCCTCTGAATCCGACTGATCCCTGCATAATACCTTCAAAAGACGAGTTTGGGAGCTTAAATTCATTCCTCTGCTAGACACTAGAAATCACAGACTGAACACAGACACTGCATTTGTAGCTTTTTACAACAGTGGGTAACCCCCTAATCCCCTCTTTTTGCCCTATGACTGCAGAGGTGTTAACCGGCCATTCTACCTTGAATGGTCCCTTAGAATATGTGCTAATTACTGATGCTAAACAATTTGTTCCACCTTAGCCCGGAGAACCTTTCCCAGACCTGAAGAAGAGTGTCCGGTGTGGCTGGAAAGCCTGTCTCTTTCACCAACAGAAGTCAGTCCAGTCAAAGATATTACCTCACCCTCCTCGTCTAACCTTTTAATAGTCGAGCGACTTATTTAAGAGATCCTTTGCCCATTAAGAAACACGTTATGCTGAGCGCCATGCAAAAATAAAGAATCCGTGATAATTATGGGCACCCGATGCATCCCCTCTCTTCCCTGGCCCTCTAACCTCATGCACAAAGATATTGCCCATGGTCTTCAGTTTTGGAGACTGAAAATGAAAACCATAAAGGAGCAATCGCAAGATCTACAATTGTCACCCCCCACTCTCAGTAACAGCACTTCCCATAGAGTTAAAACCCACTCAACTCTTGTGCGGGGGCTGCATTGTTTTGGACTAATGGTAGTTCCCACCTCTCCGCCAAGCTATTCTTCATAACAGAAAGGTTCTCCTTCAGCAGAACAGATTCAGATACAATGGTCTGTTACAGAGAATGCCAGACAGAGCTGCCGTCTTTCAAAATGGTGTCCTCTCCTCCTCAATGGGACAGAAGCCATACCTGTCCTCACTTGGTGGCCATTTTGAGAAGGGCATCTCTCTCTCTTTACTTCCTCAAAGTGCAGGGACCCACTAGCTTCCCTGAGGGATCCTGTGGCTTCAGACCCATCAAGAACAATGCAATATGGAGGCCATTTTGAAAGGGGGCTATTCTTTCTGACAAAGTTTGTTATGAAAAATAGCCATTAATCCTGAATGTCTTTGCAGACGCCACCCATTCAGACAGATCTACTCAACAGGTAGGCCACAAGGGAAGGGGAACCGGTGTATCTGAGCACACAGGGTAACCGGTAGGGTGGTACCAGAAGCAGGGGGAATTTTGAGGACAGACAGGGTGGGTGAAGGGGAAGAATCTGGAAAGGCTATTTTGCCCTGCTCCGGTCAAACAAAGCAGCTGTAAGTCTACTGCAACGGGCCCATATGTGCGGGCTACTTTGTGCTTCAGAGGGAATGAACAGAACAGGTAATCATCACGTGAGCCACCCCCTGTCATCCACTCCCACGTTCTGGCAAACAGAGACCACGGATACTCCGAGCACGGTGTTGCATCCCTGCTCATCCTGGCTAATAGCCATCGATGGACCTATCCTCCATGAACTTATCTAGTTCTTTTTTGAACCCTGTTAGTGTCTTGGCCTTCACAACATCCTCCGGCCAGGAGTTTCACAGGTTGACTGGGTGTTGTGTGAAAAAATACTTCCTTTTGTTTGTTTTAGACCTGCTGCCTATTAATTTCATTGAGTGACGCCTAGTTCTTGTGTTTTGAGGCGTAAACAACACTTTCCTTATTTACTTTCTGCTCACCAGTCATGATTTTACAGACTTCAATTTACTCATCTCTTTTCCAAGCTGAAAAGTCCCAGTCTTTTTAATCTCACCTCATATGGAAGCTGTTCCATGCCCCATATCATTTCTATTGCCCTTATCTGTACGTTTTCCAATTCCAGTATATCTTTTTTGAGCTGGGGCAACCAGACCTGCACGCAGTATTCAAGAGATGGGCGTACCACAAATTTATAGAGAGGCATTATGATATTTTCTGTCTTGTTCTCCATCCCTTTCCTAATGGTTCCTAACAGTCTGTTTGCTCGATTTGCAGCGGCAGTCAGAAAAAGCGGATGTTTTCAGTGACACCATGCCACTGTTACTCCTGGGGGGATTCTGCGCTCCTGCAGGGGCACATAATTCATTTGGTCTGCATTTTTCTGTGCCCCCCCGTGCAGAAAAATTAAATACATAAATAAATCAGCCTCTTCCCTGGGAGCCCAGGCAGTGCGTCTGTTCCAGTGTGTCTGGAGGATCAGCCTCAGAGACAGGGGAGGGGAGCCGGGCGAACGTGTGTGCCTGAGTGAGTACTGTTGGAGGGAGCGGGGCAAGAGGCAGGCTAGAGGCACAAATTGCCGCCCTCCCTGAGTTAATTGATTCATTCACCGAGGCACTAGCTGCCTGCCTGACTGTAGTAACATTGTTAAAGTTGCTTGTGATGGTTAATTGATCTCATTCATAGATTCATAGATTCTAGGACTGGAAGGGACCTCGAGAGGTCATCGAGTCCAGTCCCCTGCCCGCATGGCAGGACCAAATACTGTCATTCTCTGCCGCAGAGATGTAGCAGCCTGACTGTTATGTTAATTTTGTTCATGTTTCTATTGTTTTTCAACTGTTCCCATTCTAGGTCAATTCCCCCAGGAGCATAAAGTTTTAAAACGTTCAGTTTTATGCTTTAAGGCCCCTACATTGCCAGAGTGATTTAAAGGCGCCTTATTATAAAGGACAGTGGGGGAATCCTGAGCTAGGAAGCTCTATGTGCTTTCTCACTTTCTTCCTGTGCCAAAGTGGCACAATGGAGTTAAGAATCTGAACAGGATTTATTTTACTTACCCTTAAAAAATAAAAAAAATAAAAAAGACTTTTGAGGGCAAATAAAACATTTACCAAGCAGTCAATAAAACATCAGGACAGTCAGAACCAAGCACTTCCCAAAGTACCCAGCCAGGACAATAATTAGAAAAACTGTATGACTTTCATGTGTGCAAGTCTGAGCAATTTGAAATGACATTCTACTCCCCCTCCCCCCCACATACACACCCAGTTTGGTGTTCTGTAATGTAATTTAAATGAAAATCCAGGATTGTAACTGGAATGCAGGGTATTCGTTACCAAGTGTTTGTAACTTAATTTTCATGTGTTTAGGAAATGCTGAATAGTTATTGAGACTTTTTTCTGTATTGCAGTTTAAATAAATTACCAAAGCAATTGAGACTGGTGTGATTATATTGCATTATTTTGACAAATAAAATATGCAGAATTTTTTGGCACTGTAGCAAACCCGGGACAAACAGCTACAAAGGGGGGGGGGGGTAGTAATCAGTCCCAGGGGGTTAAAAAGGCCTCTCCCAAGCCACTGAGGAGAGAGAACCATGGGGAAATAAGGTTCAGCCGGGCAAGGGGTTAGCAGGGAACTAATTAGGTTCAGCTGGCTCCAACTGCTTGGGACCTTTTTAAACCCTCCCTGGTGTGGAAGGGAGGGGGGGAGAGAACCAGGGAAGCTGCCAGCAAGCTAGGAGCAGCAAGGCGCTGAACCCTTCCTGTGAGGAAGGCCGCACTCTGTCCCCAGAAGGAAAGCTAACCAAGCACAAGGGGCTGACTGAGAAAAGGAATAGCCAAACCCTGTGCTACCTGCAAGGTTTTGCCTTGCCCAAGCCTGGGTCTCCAAGGCTAAAAAGGACTGAGCCTGCTGAGGAGAAGAAGGTACTTTGCCACAGCACAGTTTTTCCCCCCAGGGCTAAACTGTTATAGGGTTAACACCCTTAATCTAATCTGACATCACAAGCCATGAACTAACATTCAGAGCAGGGTGGACTGATTTAAATCAAAAGTTATTTAAAATCACCAAGCAGGAAACCTTGATTTAATCATTTAATTTAATCTTGTTCTGAATTTGTACTTTCTTTATTTTCCTAAAGAGAGGTTGATTCTCACTGCTTGGAAAGCATTAAAACATGATGATTTGCCTTTACACTAAATGTGGTGGGGTTTTTTTTGTTTTCTTTGCTAGCCAGGAGAATACAGTATATCTAGACACATTTATTTAAGCAATTATATAGCTTATGTTTGTACAGATTCTTAATTTTTATATTTGTATTGTGTTAGAAAGTGGTGAGTGTTTTTCTTATTAGACAATAATGATTTGCGGCAAGCTCTGTTTAGATGGAAAAATCAAATTCAATTATAAATGCACCAAAAAAATTTAATTTATTAGTTAAATAAAAACTACCTTAAATGTGCTGGATATACAAGAAACCTATTATCAAAATGATTTGCATTTAAAACTGATTTGTTAAACAAAGTATTCTCTATAGTCAGGGGCGATGCATGGGGGGGCCCAGCAGCCCTCGCTGACCCGCCTGTGGCAGTGGCCCCCACTGGTCCCTCCCCTTTTCTAGCAGCACCCCCATTTATACCAGTTGCCTGTGTCTAGAGTTAGTGAATTAAGCTGAATTTTTCTGGTCACTGTGTGCTTCAAGATTTTTAGAACTAGGAGATCTCATCCTGTTACATCTAGTTATTATTCATGGATTGGAAGAAAGAAAACAAACGCTTGTTTATCCAACTAGGAATGAACTAGTCAACAAACTGAACTATTTAAATAAACTGAAATGAAGAAAATATTCTCTCTGCAACAGAGGCTACTGCTGTTAAAAGCTGGTTTATCATTTCAGCAAACTCTGGTTCCAGGCAGGGCCGGCTCCAGGCACCAGCTTAACAAGCAGGTGCTTGGGGCGGCCAAGGGAGAGGGGCGGCACCTGCGGCAATTTGGGGGTGGCAGGTCCCTCACTCCCTCTAGGAGCGAAGGACCTGCCGCTGAACTACCACCGCCAATTGCGGCTTTTTTTTTTTTTTTTTTTTTTTTTTTTGCGCGCTTGTGGCTGCAGAAATGCTGGAGCCGGCCCTGGTTCCAGGTGCTTAGTCAGTGCCTTCCACTAGTTCAGTGGTTTGCCTTTATTTAAGACTTTGCAGAAGACAAGTTCTGCTTAATTCTTTTTAATTAAGAAATTATAGTATGTTTAGGTTCTAACTCAGGCTGTCAATTTCAAATAGGTTTATTTTTAAAAGAAAACCTATATTTACTTTAAATAACATTTGATTTTGTTTTTAAAAACTGATTTCTATCCAACCCATTTTAGAGACATTAAATGTTTTCACTTCTTCCATCCTCATTATAGCGCTAAAGAGCAAAGTTAAGGTTTCTGAGGAAGGAGAATCTTTGTTATTAAAATAGCAAGGGGGGTAATGAGCATTAATCCTAAAAATACATGTATATTCAACAGTAGCCTGTACACAAGATGGCAATGATCTAATAACACAGGAAAAGTTCAAAGAATCTGATAAGGCAGAGTTTGGACACCCAAACCTTAACACATTTGGATTGCTTTCAAGTGTAACCATAATGTAAATTCCTTAGATGTATAAATTCCTTTTGAGATAATTATAACATCCCTGCAATGTTGTTTATCCTCAATTACTGATGTGTGCCCTCAACTGAATGCCATTTTAATTTAGGTTTTGACCAAGAATCTATACATGAGGTTCTTCCTCATGTGTCCAACTTCCTTGCAGAGGATGAAGTTGAGACCAGTTTCCTGCCTACGCTAATTGATTTTTCATTCATGTTTCTTTCCCTGCTGTGTAGCAGAGCAACATTTTAGTTAAGTGATTGACGGGCCCAAGGGTGCTAGGTGCTGTACAAAGGGCTGCCCCAATTAGAGCGTACTCTGGTGGCAAGCCATGGCACAATCAGCGGGCCTACCTCATTTCCTACTCTCAGGTAACCCAAGGACCCTTGGACAGGCCCTCTTGCCCCAACAGTACCCCTTCCTCGGGAAAACTTTGTGCAAATAGTCCAAAACCTAAATCCCAACACACAGTCCATTTATCACAGCAGTGCAAGCAGTCATTGAAATCCTAGGATCTCTCATCCCTTGACGCCCTACATACCACATGTCTGCCACACCTGGACTCTGTCAGTCCTCGTCTATCCAGACAGTCACCCCAGCCCTTCCAGCTGGAGTGCAACCCCCACTTCTTCCCCCCGCTCCTCAACTCTCTGCTGACAGATCATCTTTACTAGGGGAGCATGAAGTCCCTCACTCCCCCAGCCCTCTCCCATTTCTCCTGAGTCCAGCTCTCCAATGTGACGACATCAGCGAGTCCCGCTACTGCTCCCGTGTTTTCAGCTCTTGGCTCTGGGCTTTGAAGCAGCAGGCATCTCCCTCTGCTGCTTTTCTGCCTTCAGTCCTCTCCAACCTTGCTTGCTGATCCCCTACCTTCAGCCTTCCCCCAGGAACAAATGCTCCAAAGCACCCCTCCCGCCCCAGGTCTGTCTCCCTCAGAGTCTCCCTGGTCCTGTATAATCCCAGGTGCTGCCCTGGGTTTTCAATTGGCCAGATGGGAGCACCTGCTCTGAACGTACTTCGTTCCCTGGGACCTGACACCCTGTGACACACCAAATGCATGACTGGGGCTTCTAGGTGTTCCCCCAATACAAAAGAAGAATAAATAGCAGCGTGCACTACACGGACTGAGATTACGGAGAACCACAGGTTAAGATCACCGGCGCTTCCCAAGATGTAGAGGATGAAAATGCACGTTCCCAGGTCTGCTTTTAGGATTTGTAGATCCTGCTGTTGGTGGTGTTCAAGTAGAGCTGGCTGAAAGTCTGTCGTTAGTTTTAAACGGAAAAGGGGCTTTGCCGATTAAAAAAATGTTTTCGCCATGTGCTGAATTTCACAAACAGTTTTGGGGATTTATCATAATAGCAAAACCCAAATGCTTCCGTTTCTGAGAATCAGGAGACAATAATTCCTTGGGTTTAAGCAACGAAAGTTTTTGGATGAAACCCGCCCCAATAAACTGAAGAAATTTGGGCAACATTCCCCCTGGCCCATTTGTTAACATTTTTCACGAGGTAGGGGGGGAAAAGTTTCCATTCAAGTGCTGGTGAGAGGGAGCCCGGTATCATATTCAGCATCAGACAGGGACTAGACCAGTGATATTCAGACCTCAGTGATTTAGGAACCAAATTAATCATTAACCTTACCCAAAAGAGCCACAGTTGTGTGAATCCATCGTTTCACTTACTAGTCATATTTAAACAGTATGTCGGGGGAAAGACTGAATTACTCTCCCAGCAAGTATGTTAATATCAGGGCTGCCACACAGGCTGGACAGGAGGCGAGGTGTACAGAGAGAGAGAGACGGAAACTACGCCCAGGTGCCCCACAGAGCCGCTCCCCTCCCGCAGCAACACCTGCATCATCTGCTCCTGTGAGATCGCCGGCTGGGAACTGGACTCTTGCACCGGTCTCAGTGCCCCGGCACACGCCTGCTGCTGCAGCTGCTGTTCCAGCCGGGCACAGGCAGGGTGAGTGTGATGCGCTGCCCTTTCTCTGCCCCCAGGAGGGGGGGGGCTGCTCACCTTGCCGTGGGGCTGGCGCTAAGGCAGGGGAGCAATGGCTGTGGGGGCTCCACAGGGCTCTCTCCCAGTCCCAGCTGATGTGCCTGTGTGATCCCGCTGGGGAGGGAGGGGGGAGGGCGCGCTGGCCTGCCACCCTGCAGCAGGCATGTGGTGTCCTCCCGCTGTGGGGCTGCTTTAATTCACCCTCACACAGCTGGGAATCCATTTTGCACCGCGGCATGGTGGCATAGGACCTAATCACATCAGCCACACCATAAGGGGCTCTTTCACCTGCACAGCTACTAATGTGGTATATGCCATTGTGTGCCAGCAATGTACAGTAGCCAAACCGGACAGTCTCTATGCAAAATGGACACAAATCAGACATCAGGAATGGTAACATACAAAAACCAGTGGGAGAGCACTTCAACCTCCCTGGACACTCAGTCACAGACTGGAAAGTTGCCACACTTGGCCTGAATAAAGCCTGGCTCCCTACAAAAGGTTCGCTCTCTATTTTGGTATTCACAACTTCTCATCAACGGTTACTAAAGGGCCACATCCCCCCTGACTGTATTGACCTCGTTATCACTGGGCCTCTGCATAGTAATGCTTCACACCCATCTCTGTAACTATGTATTTCTTCACCTGCCAAACTGCAGCTTGCACGTCTGCATCCGCGGAAGTGGGCTGGAGCCCACCAAAGCTTGTGCTCCAATACATTTGTTAGTCTCTAAGGTGCCACAAGACTCCTCGTTGTTTTTGCTGAAACACTCACACAGCTACCGCTCTGCAACAGGATGCAATGTCCACTATGGCGAGAGGAAGTGAGGCTCGCACCAGCTTCATTGAGTCGGTCAATATGGGGATCCCCCTCTTGTAGACGGATTTAACCCCTTTTCCTCCAAACACTCTTACACTGAGCTTCCCGGGAGCAAGATCCCTGCTCACTCCCCACCCCTGAAACGGCTGCTCCCCTGGGAACCCTGGTTAATAGCTCAGGGCAAGATCACTTCATCAGTCACTAACATAGTAAAAGCCTGCTGATGGGTTACATTAAATCACCCTGTTTTAATATCAAGTGCTGCCAAGAGCCCCTTGGAGGCGTGCGGAGCCGCTGCTGCTCCGGGCAGCCTCGGGACCCAGCTAAGGGATTCAGCCCCGCGGCTCTCGCTCCGCAGGGACCGCGCCCCCGGTGTGTGCGGGGCGGGGGCAGGCAGGGGGAGCCCAGCCGCCTGCGGTCCCATCGGAGGGAACCGGATCACCCGGCGCCCCCGGTGCGGGGCGCTGTACAAAGCAGCGTAAGAGGCGGCCTCGGTCCCGCTGCATCCCACGGCCACACCCCGCTCCCCAGCATCACACCCAAAGCGCACAATAGCCCCCCTGTCCCGGAGCCCCCGATCCGGGCTCAACCCGCAGCCCCGCCGCCGCAGGGGAAAGGGGCACGGAGCCCTCGGCCCCCGCAAGGGGACACGGGGCTCAGCCGCGACCCCATGGAAAAGACGGGATCCGCCACTCACCCATCAGCCAGGCGCCAGCAACCCAGTCTGGGCACACGCCGTCATGAGCAGCCCCAGCTGGTTAACTGGCCACTTCCGCGACCGCCCCCTGTATGTAAATCGACGCGGTGATGTGCACACCCCGCCCCCGCTGTGCCACTGGGGCAGCGGTTTGCAAACCCCCCCGGGCAGAGCAGCGAGCCATTGTCCGAAACATTCCCTCCCCAGGGGGCCAAACCAATTCCGATCTTTGCTCGACACCGTGGCAGGCAAGAGCAACTAGTTCTTTTCGCACCCCCAGAGTATTTCATCTGCGAGGAGACTCGCTTCCCGAGCCTCAGCTAGACACCGGCTCACAGATGAGGCCAGATTAGTTTCCTCAATGTAGCCCCCAGAAGCCGCAGCTCAGATCCCCGCCCCAAACCAAACCCATAGGTGACTGTGTCCACAAAGCTTACAACTGAATAGGCAAGACAGGCAAAGGGCACAGCAGGAAATCTTTATCCCATCCAGCAAAAGAGACCAAAATGTGCATCCTGTTTTTCAGATGAATTCTTAGCACCTGATGCTGTGAGCACCTGCTCCACTTTACTCACTTCCATCTTCCTGTTACAGTGTGAAAACTTAACCCATACACAAGTCTTCAAGATTAGGGCCATAGTATTTAAGACTAACACATTTATTTGGGCCTAAGCTTTCCTGGGCTAAAACCCACTTCATCAGCATCTGACAAAGTGGGTTCCAGCCCACAAAAGCTTAGGCCCAAATACATTTGTTAGTTAATTACAACCCGATAGAGAACACTTACAAAGACAGCAAAACATTTTCACACACAGTTAGTCAGAACTCAAATCAAGATTTCCTCAATAAAGCCTAACAGAACGGCACACCCAGACAGAAAACACCCATATCCAGGGAATACACCACTGCATAGGCTGGAACAATTATAAATCACTTATAATCATAATGACATTTTGGGAAAATTCAGGAGAGAACGTTAGTCAGCTACAGTTTCAGATCACACTCCCACCTGCTTGTGGATAGAGATCCCAACAGTCAGCAAATCTCCCGTGGAACAGCCAGTTCCTCTCCACCCATTAGACACCTTTCTGTTTAATACACCCTCCGGATCATAACTTCTCAGATTTTGCCCCCTCTGCTCTGGGAAACGTACAAAACTCTGAGCATCTGGGAACAGGGGTTAGAATAGAAACTATTGCCTACGTTTAACTATAGCAGCTGTTCTCATTAGCTCCCCTGAAACTCTAGGAGAAGTTCAGAAGGGAATTCGCTCGCCTGATTATTTTTCACTCGGCCAAACAAAAACCTCATCTCTCAGCTGAGCCTGAGGAGAGAGAAGAAAGATCCTCTAAAGAAGCAAAGGGGTAGAGAACTGAGACTTGAATGAAGATTTCAGTTTATTTGAGAGCAAGGAGAGCAACTGAATAACAATTCTCTGACTGACAATGTTCAGTGAGAGTCTGTCCACATGTCTGGGAGCTTTCCTGAAAAGAAAGTACCAGTAAATTAATAAAGATAACACTTAGGCTCTAGCCCTGATTTCAGCCATCGGTGCAAACCCTACAGGTAGGGAAGGAAAACTATGATTGCCAGTGGGGCATTTTACCTGCTGCATGAAAACTAGATCAGAAGCAGAAACAATCCCTGTTATTGCAGGCTTGGGACCTTCCTGCAGTTCTGCCAACGCACCTCAGTTCCTGACCCCCCAACTTTCAGCTATTCCAGTCCTGAGAGGCGATGCCCCTCAATCCAGAAATGCCGTCCCCTCTGCTATTCCAGCTTCCAGCCCTGGGTTCACCACACACACAGAGCTCTGCTGGTGTCCCTCAACCCCGGTCCCCAACCCACAGGCCCCTGCTAGCCTCACCCTGGGCTCTTCCCTCTCACATCCTAAGTCCATGGCCTCACTCTACAGCTCCACCTTCTAAAACTGAAGTGAAGGGGTCATCCTGCATTCATGCTACAAAAAGTGGTTAGCTAAGCCTGACCTAACTTTCACCTTTTCCCTAGTCAAGACAACACCTCAGAGACTAGAGTTTGGTTCTCAAACTTTTTTTTCCACAGACCACTTGAAAATTATTGAGGGTCTCGGCAGACCACTTAATGATCTTTCCAAATGTCGTTTGTACCGTTAGCTAACTATTGTAAAGCACTTTGGATAGAAGCGCTACATAAAAAAACTTTAATAATAACTATCCCTCTTGCATGCATATTATCTGCCTGCATAGCGCAGCTTTAAGATGCTAAACAAATCTATGAGTCAACTAGAAATAGTCATGCTCTCCTTGTAAATATTAATACAATATATTCTGAGACTGGAAAGGGCAGTAAAAGGCATTCACTCAGGCTTATACAATTTCTCTGAGATGTCCACTCGAAACTTGATTAATACTTCACACACGTAGAACAGTAAAAATATGTAATAAAGTGACACAAACAGCAAAACCAAACCACAGGCAAACAAGTGACAACAATGAGAATACGAAGGGAAGTAAAACATCAACTGGTTGGTTTGGGGTATTTTAAATGATTGTTTAGGACCCACGCTGTGCAAATGCAACAGAGCCCTGTAGAAACAGGCAAAGTTCTCCTGGTTTCACACTGTAAGTCACCAACTCAAAAACATGAACACATGGCTTGGAGTTTTCAGACAGATCCCTGCTTCAAAGAGCTTGCAAATAAAGTCTTTATCCCACAAAACACCTAGCAGCACCCCCACCAAACCTAGTGCTGCTTGCTACCAAAGAGTCAATGGGAGTACTACTCTTAGGCTTAGAGGGAACTATCTGCAGACCACCCGCGGACCACAGTTTGAGAACCTCTGAGCTAGAGCCGAAGACCCCAAGGGACTGGCTTCACACTCCAGACCAGCCCACAAGAGCATAGCTTGGAAATCCTGCTTTCTTTCTGCAACAAACCTCTAACGCTTGCACGCCAGGCTAGTCTCGTCCTCTGTTTCCTGACAGCCCTAGCAAGAATCCTCTTTTTCTTAGGATGGGTGTCTGTTTACTGGGAACTCACCAAGCAAAACCTAGTGCTTGGAGCCCCCACACAGCTTGTCTGTGAGCTCATGCTATGCAGAGCAGGCTACCAAACACCCAGGACGGACTGGGGTGCTTGCCCACGCTCAGTGACACCGCGCAGTGGCTGTGGTGTTATTAAATGATGTGCATGTCCCCTGAGCACTGTGTAAGGGCAAGAATGATGTCGACATAAATCAGTGACCAAATACTGACAGCCTGGAAACAGACATTAGAAAAGCAGGACATTTAAGGTTCTGATAAAACTATTTTTTTAAGCTGGAAAAAGTTTTATAACACAAAGAAAAGGTCCCTCAAATATCCTCAACTCTGCCCCTGTGTGTGTACCACCTAAACGATCACAGACGATCTTCCAGTTCAAGGGCTCAGGGGACCACACAGTAGTTAACATGCTACAATTTTCTAGCATGGAGAAAGCCTAACACTTCATATCACAGCAGAGACCCATGGAGTTCCCTTCCTAGTGTAATTCCCTTGCACCAACCACTGGGAGTTTCACAGCCAGTTTAACCTTTTATTACCCAGGGACCAGACTTCCGGCAACTCTGGACATCTTAAATCTAAATACTTGTGGGATTCAAGTATCAGAGGGGTAGCCGTGTTAGTCTGAATCTGTAAAAAGCAACAGAGGGTCCTGTGGCACCTTTGAGACTAACAGAAGTATTGGGAGCATAAGCTTTCGTGGGTAAGAACCTCACTTCTTCAGATGCAAGTAATGGAAATTTCCAGAGGCAGGTATAAATCAGTATGAAGATAACGAGGTTAGTTCAATCAGGGAGGGTGCTAGCAGTTGAGGTGTGAACACCAAAGGAGGAGAAGCTGCTTCTGTAGTTGGAAAGCCATTCACAGTCTTTGTTTAATCCTGATCTGATGGTGTCAAATTTGCAAATGAACTGGAGCTCAGCAGTTTCTCTTTGGAGTCTGGTCCTGAAGTTTTTTTGATGTAAGATGGTTACCTTTACATCTGCTATTGTGTGGCCAGGGAGGTTGAAGTGGGATTCCCTCTTTTGTGGGATTCAGTTACACAAACCCTGCTCTGTAAACCATGGGGGACACTGGGAAAGAGGCCTCCAGCAGATGCCAGATGGAGATTTCTTAAAGTTCACTGGCAAACTACCAATGTAGAAACAGTTAAAGATGTGTTTGGCAACAGACCGGGATCGTGGCCAAATCACCAAGACTCACAGGAAGGCAAATGTCAGTTCGCTGAGATGTTTGTAGTCAACACAGACTCCTAGACTTGAAGGCCAGAAGGGACCCATAAATCTACTTGACATTGGCAAGGCGAGGGATGGTGGCTGATAGTATTCGTGGGTGACGTCACAACAGTACGTCTGAAATTGTCAGCATTATCCGAGTCCTTCACGACATGCTTGTCAGGTCAGGACTCAAACTCCCAACCATGCTGCGAAGCCCTGACTCGGGCACCTGCTGGATGTGCCAGGGAGCAAACATCAAACATTCCAAGTCATATCTGAGGAAGACAATTTAATTTCTCTCTCACAGACCAAGGCTAAGAGCTCCCCTCCCATTCACACTCCCTATTTACCCTTAATGCACCCTAAGGTAAAAATCCCCCCTTCCCTCCCTGTATCCGCTAACACTCCCCCGCGCCTGGGTGAGGAAATAGTCCTCTCACAGCCAACTGAGGTCGCCACAAGATCCTTTTTCCGCCCAGGAACACACTGAAAAGGGGAGCAGTGGAACACCCCCCCCCCCCCCCCCCCCCCCCCGGCACAGTCCCTCTGGAGACACCCAGGCCATTTGGGATGTGGTCGCAGGGCAGACAGGAGCTATGGGGAATCGGGGGAAGGGGATGAACCAGGGGAGCTTGGGGCTTCCCAAGGGTTTTTCTCAGGATGCAGAAACGCTGGTCAGAAAATGATGTTAGCAGAACGATACAGAGGGCTGATGGGGGCAGGGGAAGGGGCTCAGGATAGGGGCTGGGGGAGAAACAGAAAGGAGACAGGGAAGTGGGGAAGGGGGCCCTAGGAAAGGCAGATGGATGAAGTTTCTCTGCAGTGGCATTTGGGGTGAGGTGTAGGAGGCAGGACATACAGCTTCCTTCTCGCGCCCCCTCCCTGGGCAGGGCTGAGGGATCTGCAGCTAAAGGATTGTAGACTGGGTTAGTGGGGGGCAGGGGGAGGGAAATGAGGCTGTTTCACTCCATCCCAGCTCTGGGCTGGCTCCTAGATGGGCCACAAAGCAGGGACAGTTGTTTTATTTCTCTCTCCCCCCTTGGAAAGACTTTTCCACCTTTGGGGGGATGGGAGGGGGAATAAAAAACAAACCAGGCAGCAGCAGCTGTAGTGGAAGATGACTCAGCCCAGGCCCCTCCCCTCCCTGGAGTAGGGCCACAAGGAGCCGGGGCAGGAGCAGCAGGGCCCTGCACACCACGCTGCGTCCCCACCGCCTGCACCACGTTCCTCTTCGAGCCTCCCTGGCTCAGCAGCTCTGCAGGGCAGGACTCAAAGTGGTGCCTGGAACTGCTGAGCCCTGGGGCCCCTGTGCTGCTCCGGGCACAGAGCCAGACCCAGCACGTGTTTCCGTAAGGCGGCACTAGCACATGCCCCAGGGATGGGCGCGGAAGAGCTGGGTTGGCTGGACAGACATGGAGAGAGAGTGGCCCAGGGAGACGTGAGCGCACTCAGGGGAGGGAGGGTGGGAAGGAGGAAGCGTCCCCAGGCCATTGCTCCCTGTGTACGCCCCCCTCCCCTCCCCAGGAAATTCCTACCCTAATCATCTGTTCTCGGCCCTGCTGCACATGGGGCACTCCATTTCTCCTTCAGCCCTTTGCCCCAGCTGAGACACCGATCGCCCCCCAATCCTCCACACCCCCCCGTGTTCACAAGATCTAGTGCAGACTAGAAACCTGACCAATCCAGCTGTGACAACATCTGCACAAGCACCACGCAATCCTGATGCAGAGCATTCCCTGCTTTTCCAGTTCTGGTTTCCCCTCCCCATTCTCTAGGTTCTGCTGATGCCCCTCAATCCTGCCCCCCCCCCAAGCACCCTCCTATCCAGTTCCTGAAACCTTCCCACAGCTTGGCTGATGCATCTTAACCCTGATGTGTACCATCCCCTATGATTCCAGTTCTACTAGGGTTACCATATTTCCACAATCAAAAAAGAGGACACTGGGGGGGGGGGGGAAGCCCCGCCCTAGCCCTGCCCCATCCACTCCCTCCCACTTCCCACCCCCTGACTGCCCCCCTCAGAACCCCAACCCCCCCTGCTTCTTGTCCCCTGACTGCCCCAACCCTTATCCACTCGCATGGGTGGCAGGGTTGTAGAAATTTTGGTGGTGCCCAGAACCCCCCCCCACCTGCCTAAGACTCTGGGAGGGGGGATGGGTGGGGGGAGGAGGTCTGGGGTGCGGGTCCTGGGCTGGGGATTAGGGTGCAGGAGGGGTGCAGAGTGCAGGTTCTGGGATAGAGTTTGGGTGCTGGGTGCAGGCTCCGGGCTGGGGCAGGGGGTGGGTGTGCAGGAGGGGGTGAGGGGTGCAGGCTCTGGGATGGAGTTTGGGGGTGGGAGGCAGTGCAAAGGGAGGGGGTGCAGGCTTTGGGAG
>NW_020664720.1:57535-57887 GCF_002925995.2 Terrapene triunguis | reverse complement strand
TGCCTAAGGCTCTGGGAGGGGGATTGGGTGGGGGGAGGAAGTCTGGGGTGCAGGTCCTGGGTGGGGGGAGGAAGTCTAGGGTGCAGGAGGGGTGCAGGGTGCAGGCTCTGGGATAGAGTTTGGGTGCTGGGTGCAGGCTCCGGGCTGGGGCAGGGGGTGGGTGTGCAGGAGGGGGTGAGGGGTGCAGGCTCTGGGATGGAGTTTGGGGGTGGGAGGCGGTGCAAAGGGAGGGGGTGCAGGCTTTGGGAGGGAGTTTGAGGGCAGGAGGTGATGCAGGGGTGGGGGCTGTGGGTCTGAGGATGAGGGGTTCATGATGCAGGAGGGGGCTCAGGGCTGGGGCAGAGGATTAGGG
>NW_020664720.1:49906-57435 GCF_002925995.2 Terrapene triunguis | reverse complement strand
GGCAGGTGGAGGCCGGGGACCCATCCAACACTCCCCCGCTCCCTGACTGCCCCCCCGCCCCCCCTTACCATTCTGGCTCCACGTGTTTGCAAAATACTCTGCCCGGTGGGTCGGATCCAACATGTTACACAGGGCAGCAGACAGAGGGAGGGGGGAGCAGGGGAGGGCTCTGGCTGCTGGAGGCCAATGGGAGTGGGTCAGTTGGCCCAGCCGCCCAATCAGCAGCCGCACTCTGCATGGAAGGGAGGGAGGGAGGCGAGGGAGAAAAAACCCCCGGACATTTTAACCTTGTTACTAATTCCTCCCGGACGGCTATTTAGAGACGCAAGAGCCGGACATGTCCGGGGAAATACGGACAGATGGTAACCCTAAGTTCTACCTTCTGCCCTTCTCCCTGGACACCACCACCGAGTTCTGTCGAGGCACCTGTCTTGGTTTGCCCCACACCAGTACTTCCAAGGGGAACGGCCCCCTCCGAAATGCAATGATAAGTTTGCCTCTCCTTACTTATCCCCGGAAGACCAAGGAGAAGGCCTGCAGGTGCTGCAGCATCTCTCCACCCTTCCATAGAGAAGTACAGAAATTCAAACTATCCTAGGACTCTGTGGGCCATCAGTGCTTAAGCAGAACCACCCGTAGCACTATATGCAGCTACTGTGACAGGCAGATCTAGGCCTGCCCCAAGCTAGAGGCCCGCCCCCGCAACCAAGGGGGAGGAGCCAATTGGACCCTGGCCACAACTGAATGCTGGGGACAACAAAGGAAAAAAACAGGGGTGGGAGCGCTGTCAAAGGTTGAAAATCAGGGATCCGGCGGGGGACACCAAGCAGAGAACCCCCAACAGTCCCCACCACTCCTCAAAGATGTCTAAGGAGTCAGCAGGCACTGCCCAGAGGAACTCTGCCTGGAGTCATGGCTGTGCAATGGACCAGAAATAGGCCCCACAATCACAAAGCAAACCCTGTCCAGCCAGAGTGATGGATGGCCACCTTGGCCTGCGCCAGGAGGTGGTTGAGGAGGAGGACTCGCAGCTTTGTGGGGCTAAAGATGGGGTCTGCACAGATCAGGAGATACTAAGGATCTGGCTGCACTTCTCTCTATAAGAGGTTCTGGAGGAGCCAGAAGAGGGGCTGCAACCTGACACACCCTACACAGATGTGCACCAGGGTCTCCCTCTCGCTGCAGAAGGGACACGTGTCCAGGGAGTTTGTGAACCACGCCCGGTACATGCCCGGGCTCACGGCTCCATGGAGGAGCTGCCAATTAATATCCCTGGTAGGTAGAACTGGCCATAGTGGGGAATCAACAGGGCTCTACTCACAGGGAATAATTTGCAAGTTTGGAGCCCAAGAGAGTGGAAATTGAGCAATAAGACGGGCGTCTCAGACTGCTTAAAACTGGGGGTAGGGGGGAGATTATGGTGGGGCTGTTAATTTTTCTTTTACATTTCTATTCAGTTTGTTATTTTTTATTTACTTCAAAGCCTAATGAACATTTGGGAAAAGGGAGTAGTTGTAGGAGATGTGACACTTCCGTTAAGGTGTGAGAGCTGTTGTGACAACTGGGCCTACAAAGTGTACCCCTACTGTGACCTTCACTGTAAAAAAATATGTGAACGTTCCTAAGAGGTTCCAATAACCATGAAAAATAGGGTCAAGTTGCTTATGACACTGAATATTGTCACAAGTGCAAGAGAACCAGACGAAAAAGCTGGATTAGTCTAAACCGCAAAGGCCACGTTAATAAAATCCAAGGGTTGTTAAAATTACGCTTGATAAAACAGACGTGGAACCAGAAGTGAATAGACCACAATTAGTGTGACTGATATTAAGCCTAATTGCAGACAAAATAATGACAGGGATGAACTATGATGCCCACTTTCCTGCTTTTTGGGTTTCTTTAAAAGAGACTGGGGGGGGGAGGGAAGAGACATGATCAGTTCAGATAGTTCACTTCTATTCTCCCTCTCATCTGCCCATCCTGCCTTGCAACACAGCTCATCCCCCAAACTGCCAGCGCTGCCACTCATCTTGACTCACCTAAGGACTTTCTTCCTGAGAGGAAGGCCGGCCGGCTGGCCATAATTTTGTTCAAGGAACTTTGTTTTCATCTGTGAGTGCTGAAAGTCATCACATTATCATGCCACGCAGCCCTCAGCCCACCAGTGGGGATATCCAACTTCCCGCACTGCAGAGGTATGTAAGATCCTGCATCGTTTTCCCTTCCCTTGTTGTGTTAGTTTATGCCACCCTCCTTTTCTTACCTTCTATCCTCTCTCTCACCCTCTTGGCTTTTCACTGAATCCTGAAGTCAACCATGCTGGATTCATCCACGCATTCCTGGTCTAAGAAAACAAACAACCCCCCTCCCAAGCAAATAGCATTCCTGACCAAATCGGTAAGCCACAATCCAAAGAGCAGGTGTTGTGGTTGACTTGTCAGCCAAAAGCCACCCACTCCTAACTAACCAGTGATCCAGTGTTCCAAAAACATCAACAAAAGCCGTATTGCACCCATCTTTTCTATCTCCTCTTCTCCAAATTGTGTGTGTCTGGTTGTTACAAACACGATCCATAAATACCCTCCATATACCAGAGATGAAAGTAAAATTAACCCTTTCCTTTTCAAAGAAAGGCTGTTCTGAAATCAGAGACTAATATTTTGCCTTCAGAAAAAAGTTTTAAAAGCTCTGACTGCTTGTTTTGCATAATCACTCACCCAATTTCAGTATAAATGCCCGTTTTAATTTCTTGTTCTTACTTCTGTTTAATCAATAAACTTTTAATTTAAATAAATGTTTTGGGGTGTTTGCCAAGTAACAATACGTATACAAGAGAGCTCAGAGTACATCCTCAATGACCCCTAACAATCCCCCCAGCAAAATCAAGGAAGATCATTCCTGGTACCCAAGACAAAAAAACCCCAAAGAGATGTAACAAAACAAAAAGCACACAAGCTTTCCAGGTCCCTGAGCCTGACTCAATCAGCCACCAGGAAATGGACCCATGAAATGCTCTGTATAACTGAGCTGAAAGGGGGTTTATCCCTTTGGGGGCAGGGGGACCCTTTGCTGAGATAAGAAACTGCCCTATTGCCAGCATCTCTGGGCCAGGTTCACCTTTGGCCTGTCCTTTGTGTTGTCATTTACACCAGTGCAAAGTGAGTGCACCAGGAGACCTGGGTGCTATTCCCAGCTCTGCCACTGACCTGCTGGGTGACCTTGGGCACATCATTGCACTGTGCCTCAGTTTCCCTTCCTGACACTTTCTGTCAGGTCTATTTAGAGATGGCTTTTCACGTGTGTTTAGCATCTCACATGATGCAGCCCTGATCTCAGTTAGGGCGCTGCCACAATACACGTAACAGCAATGTAGATGGAGACAGTAACGTGTCTCCATTAGAACTCGGTCCTGAGCGAGCCAGGCTCAGGGGCCCAGCGCGCAGGGGGAGGGAGGACAGGCTGAGCGCCAGAAAGCGCTAAGAGCAGAGGGCTGACCCAGAGTGCAATGTACATCCCTGGCAGAGGAGGAGCAGAGGGTAGCGTGAGGAAGGAGAGGGAGATAGGAGGGAATGGAGAAAAAACAGAATTGGGGAGGAAAGAAGAGACGGGGGGTGTAGTCAGTCAGGAGCAAGAAGAAACCCTGGGCTCAGTTCCCCATTGCCCTGCCACTTGCGAGGTCATTTCTGTCGGAGCAAAGTGGGTGTCAAACAGCACTACAAATGCTTTGGATCGAGCCCTATAGTCCCTCGATACCATGCAAAAGATGTCGTTGTACAAAGTCCCCCGCATTTTATTTCCACAGCCCTAGGAAATGCTATGGATGGACAGCGTCGTGTCGCACCACAAGCTTGGCACACAGACATGGGCACCGAAATATCGGAGACTGACTAGTCTAGAGCACTTGCTGCCATGCCAAAGATGTGGGGAGCTAAAGGCAGAGGCTGGGGGTGTGCTGCCCTCCCTCCCCCTGCTTTCTGCTCTGCTCCCTCAGCGGAAGGGTTGATGGGGCAGCTGGGGGTTCAAGCAGGTAGGAGTTTCATGGGTGGTGCCCGTGCTCTTGGGGTGGGGGAGGCCAGAAAGCCAATCTTGATTCTGTTACTGGGGTCTCCTTGAATCGAAGCACTTGGCACTGAGACGCAGAGCTAGGAGGGTCCCAGCTGGAAGCAACACTAAACCTGTCTGCACTGCACAGTTATCCGCTCAGCATGGACTATTCCCAAAGTCCTGTCCCACAGTGCACTGGGCCCAGTGGACTGTCCCAGGGGGTCTCCTCTTTGGTTGTTCCTAAATCCTGGTCAGGGACCTTGAGGGGCTCATCCTCCACCTGCCACACGCATCTGGCAGAGGGCCCAGCCATGTGTGACGTCACGACATCCAGGGTGAGCTGTCGCTCTGAGTGCTGTGCTACTGTGCTCTGGTGCGGCTCCGTGACTGAGGTTTGACCAGTCACAAGACGGGGCGGGGGGAAATAATATTCAGTTGCATAAATAACACCAAAGAAAGCTAAGAGATCTGGTGCATAAACAGCACCCCAGATACAACCCTGCTTCCAGCTTGCCGAATGGGGGTCTTTTCTGGGAGCTGGGGAAGGCAGGAAAAGCTGGGGTTAGGATGAATGACTGGGCTGGTTTTTTAGGTCTTTGCAGGTGACAGGAAAGAACCCCACGGGGGTTAGGAGTGGAGGATAATTCAGGTGCCTGAAGAACGCTCAGATCTGATGAAGAAGGGGTGAATCTCCTTGGGGTCAAAGGCCCAGAGTAGCAGAGTTAGGTACACAGGGCCAGATCCTGCTCTTACTGACACTAGTTCTGGGGCACTGACGTTACCTTGGTGTAACCAGGATGAGAATCTGGCTCACAGCCTCCAGGGAGCAGTGAGAGCTTCCCTCCCCTCGTTGCCCCAATCTCGGTATCAGTTTCTTCATCACCGCCGGGGCATAGCTGGATCCGTGAGAAACACTGCAGGGCTGAGATACAATTTTGCTTGGCACCGGAGTTCAGTGTGAATCCCACACCAGCCTATGAAAGCTAGGGTGAAAGTTCACAGTGCCGGGATGCAGCTGTAATTACACCCCGTGTGCCTGGTTTTGGGAATCAGTGCACAGCTTCTGCAGATGCTAACTAGTGCAGAGAGGCTGGGGTGGGGCTGGGGAGGAGTGGCACATGGCAATTCTCCCCTGATGCAGGGGTTTCCACTTCCTGTCCAGCAGCAACAGCTCCCAGTTCAGTGCAATACAATGCACACAGGCTCACTGCCCGAGGCCAGGCTTCCTGCTTCGCAATGCAGAAGAACTAGTTTGCCAGTTGCTTAACGAATACACTTGCTCAGGGTTATAAATTAACCTGTGCCCCCACCATCCCCTCTTGCCTGCAGGTGGGGTAGGAAGTAGCTGCACTAAAGGGATCGCACTTAACAACTACACCCTGCCTCAGAGGCATCAGGGAGATCCTGGGAATTCCCAGGGCCTAGATCTAGAGGAGCGGCTCTCAACCTTTCTAGACGACTGTACCTCTTTTCAAGAGTCTGATTTGTCTTGTGCACCCCCAAGTTTCACCTTACTTAGGGTATGGCTACACTAGGAGGCTTTCAGCGACATGGCGGTGCCGCTACAGAGAGCTCTCCTGCCGACAAAGCGCTGTTCACACTGGTGCTTTGCGTCGGTAAAACTTTTGTCGTTGGGGGGGGGGATGTCTTTTTTTAACACCCCTGAACGACAAAAGTTTTGCCGACTGAGTGCCAGTGTAGACAAAGCCTTAAAAACGTACAAAATCAGACATAAAAATACAAAAGTGTCACAGCCACTATTACTGAAAAATTGCTTTCTCATTTTTACCATATAACTATCAAATAAATCACTTGAAATATAAATAGAGCACTTACATTTCAGTGTATAGTATACAGAGCAGTATAAGCAAATCATTGTCAATGACATTTTAGTTTGCGCTGACTTTGCTACTGCTTTTTATGTAGCCTGTTGCAAAAGAAGGCAAATATCTAGATGAGTTGACGTACCCTTGGAAGAGCTCTGAGGACACCCAGGGGTGGGTTGAGAACCACTGATCTAGAAATCCAGGATATCAATATTATCCACACACATTAAAAAATAAAAAAACCCTTAGGACTATAGCTCATAAACTCCTTAGCTCTAACCCAAAGCTCTTCTGATATCATCTAATACACTTTAGGATCCACAGTATGAGAGACACAGAACTTCTTTCGAGATAGTAAAGAGCTTTACGTCAGCTTCTAGATCAATGATCTTTTAGCTGCCCAGAGCTGGAAGCCCTCACACGTGCCCTATCTTCTCGAGCTCTAGAACGCCGAGCACATCTGTTTGTCGTGAACTGTGACACAGTCTGTGTTTTGTGAGGGCACCATCAAGAAAAGGGGGGGGGGAATAAATACCAAACGCTACAGACAGAAAAGCGCCCAGAATTAGAGAAAAAGCCTGTGCTAGCATTATTTGGATTTTCTGCTCTCTAGCTCAGGTGCCACTTTGATGGCTTTTAAACCCCAGTGACTCAGTTTCTCTAGAGATTTTATTTTGCATGAGGTGAGGCAGTGTGTGCTTTTAGCAACAGAGGTTTTTTTCTGTCACTCAGTTCATATACAAACTTACTAAAATATCACCAAGAGAGGAAACTTCCTCTTTCCTCAGAGCCCCGAATGAGCTCTGTTCTAAACAAGTCTTATTTGGATATGTGTTACTCCCTTTGGGGGCATTCTTAGTGTCAATGCATTTCCTTTTCAGGCCTCTCTTTTGCTAGTACAAAAAGCACTCTGTTGTCATCTGCCGTTAAACCACCACCACGTAGAGCCGCAAAGGTGGCTGCATCTCAGTGGTGCTTGAAATGTTTCCTCTATTATCTACAGGGCCCAAGCCTGCTTCCCTTTCAGTCAGCTGGCCTTTCAAAGGGAGCAGTTTGTGAGTGGCGGTCACTTTAAAAGAAAAATCTGTGGCAAGTGACTGGGGTCCCAGTCTGAGACACCTGAAAGGGGCTTTGCTTTCAAAAAGTGCTCAGTACCCACCCTCTGAAAGTCAGGCTTCTTCAAGGGCTCTCACGTTGGGCACCCAAGGACACCAGTCACTTTTGAAAACCGTGCCCAGGTTTTAGTGCTTTGGAAACCCTTCTTTTAAGGTGCTAGAGAAGGGTCTCATCCAAAGCCCATTGAAGCCAATGGAAATATCACTGCCGATTTCAATGGGCTTTGGATCAGGTCCTAAATGTGTAATCCATTGGGGGCCTGCCACTGAGGTCAATGACGACTCTCATTGATTTCAATGGAACCCTAAATTATCTACGTGACCACTTTTCCCCTCCCCCGCTGAAAGATTTCATATCCTAATAAATTTGGTCACTTCCACCTTTGGGCGTAATTTGTCAGTTTCTCGGCTAAGTCTTTTCATTTCAATTATCCGGCCAATTTCCAGTCCGAAGAATGAGGAACTGAGTCAAAGTTAGCACAGAGGGAAATTCTTTCAGTTTAGTCTGCAAAAGGAGGGGAACGGGGAAAATCGGCTCAGTGGC
>NW_020664720.1:0-49896 GCF_002925995.2 Terrapene triunguis | reverse complement strand
TTTATTCAGCATTGCCAGCCCCAAGGATTCAAAAACGCTGAGGCAGGCCTCCAAAAATCATGGGATTAATAATAATACATGGTGGGTTCTTTCTTTGCCTTCAGGTTTTTGAGCCTTTAGCAGTCACATGCAGTCACGGAGGGCTAGAGATTTACTTTTTCTTTTAAAATGAGAGCTGACATTCTGTCATCACTTGCCACCAGGAGCTGTAGCTGTAAGAAAAAAACTAAATATCAAAAGACTTATGATGTTATCACGAAAGTTGGCAATACTGACAGGCCCAGACAGAGCTACTTTATGTGGCGGTGGGTTAAACAAACTCAGCAATGATCAGACTTAGCACATACCTCTCACGAATCTGGCCCACTAATGAATAAGTCCTCACAACATAGCAGTGGGCTAGGTTATTACCACCATCCCCATTTTACAGATTGGAAAACTGAGGAACAGCAAGTTTATGTTGTGTCAGGCCACCCTGGGAGTAGGAGGCAGCACCTGCATTAAAATGTGGGCATGCCCAGTTCCTCCAAACTCTCAACTCTGAAAACCTTGTTCCCAGACTCTCAACTCTGAAAACCTTCCAAGCTTCCTCTTTATTTGCTCCCTGTGGTTGTATTATAAATTTGTTAAATGCAGTAGGACGGGCTATTTACCTTGTTCCGCAGTTTTAGAATCTTTCTGCATCTGATTTCCTTGAACCTTTCCTAGAAAATCTATCTTGGGTTTTTTTTTTTTACTGCTGCCATCCCTGTAATATCACATCATCTTCGGCATGTGGGAATAACAAGTGGACTTAATGGGGTCTTTTCCTTTTTTGGAGTCCAGAAACTCTACTTAGGGCAAGGTTATTTTTTCCATTCAGTTGACTGCTTGAGTTATGCATTTGTTTGGGGTCTTTTTGTTTTTATTTATTGTTTAAATATCAGTGAATGTCAGTGAAGTTACAACAAGGACTTACACCTGTATGGTCTTAGGTACCCACAGCGTTGGGAGTAGCAGGATACATATCCCCTTCCCTAGGCAGAGGAGGATCATTTCTTTCTACCATAGTGGTTCCCAAACTGGGGTTTGTGAAATGTTACAGGGGGTTCTCGGGAAAAAAATCCCTAACGGCGGACAAAGCCGTCCCTAGGGACCCTGGGCAGCGTGGGGCCAGCAGCTCGAAGCCCCAGGGACTTCCAAGAGCTATGCAGATCAAAGCAAGTGCATCCATCACACTGAGGCGATTTAAACTTCAAGCCTCCTTATAAGAAATGGAAAGGGAGGTGGATATTTTTTGCTGTTTTTAAAATTATGATGAAGAACAAGTTTAAGCTTTGTTGCAACATGTGTTGTTTGCCTGGACTGCTCAAGACCCGAATGCTTATGTAGGAGGAGCTCTTTATTGGCGTTGGCTTCTTAAATACCTTCATGCTGTTTCACATCTGATACTCCTTGGGTGCTAGGGTGACCACATGTCCCAATTTTATAGGGACAGTCCCAATTTTTGGGTCTTTTTCTTATATAGGGTGGGCTTTTGAGAAGCACAAACCCCTGTTGAAAGGCAGCAAGACTGGGGCACCTGACTGACTTCCAGTTGGTCCAGTGAAGTCATAGCTGGAGGCAAACTGCTGGGTTTAGAGGAGAAGGAAAGAGGGCAAATTCCAAATAACTGGCCTGAGTGTGTGAAAAGGAAGCAACTCCCCCACAGCCGGATCTCAGCTGGGGCAGGGACGGTCTCTGACCCTGTGGGGCACGGATCTGTTTGGACCCCTAGGTGCTACTGCAGTGTAAATGTTTAACCTCTCCCCCCCCCCCAAACATCCTGGGGGGGAGGGGACACTGGATTTTTGTTCACAACTTTCTAGAAAGACTTTTGAAGCAGGGAGAGGAAAGAGGCGTAGTGGTTTCTCGACCAGTTAGCTTAGGCTGCTCTGCTCACTCCTAACTTTAAGAAGCTGGTAACCCAATTCTATCTTCACTTACCTCAACAAGACAAAGGCTGGAGGTGGGGGTTAAAACTTGTGCTCTAAAATAAATACGGTTACCCATTGTGATCTGAGCAGCTCGTCAAAAATTTAGGATCGGTAGATTGTCCCAGTTCAGAGACAGTGGTGAGAGGCTGGTATTTATACGATACAGGTTTGTTTATTTATGAAGACCGTACAAAGGCCGTTTCCCTTGACACCGAAGGAACCAGATACCAGGAAACCGCTTCTTTTGCTCACAGCACCAAGACTGCACTTTTCAGCCTGCACCTCTGACCCCCAAATTCTCTCCCCAGGCTCAGATGCTGTGCGTTCAGCCGCTCCTTCCAGCAGCTCTGTAGTCCTTTGTGTTTTGCACCCTCCCCTCAACCCCCAAATACTTGGCAAAGCTCCCCCACCCATTCAGTCCAATAGGCCCAGGCAGGCTCACATACCTTGTGTCTGTCTGTGGTGGGCAGGTTGCAATCAACTTATCCTGACAGTTATCTTAATTGAAAGGTGCATTCACACCCATCAGTCTCAATGAGGTTTGTGCAGTCACCTCTCAGCATAATGCTACTTTCCAGGCATCAGTAATCTTAACACAATGCTACAATTGAAGTTACCTTGTGTGACAGGTTCCCCCTGGGGTGCCACTGAGCCCCCCGCCCCACCAGCCTGGGCTCACTGTACTGCTGTGACCAGCCTGCACACATACGGATAGGGACAGCCCCAGTTGCAGCTCTGCCTGGGGAGGCACAGCTAGGGCACCTCCCACTTCCTAAGGCACACACCTCCTCTCTGCAGTGTAAAGCCAAGGTTACACCATCTCGTGCTGCACAGAGAACTGTACAGCGTAAGCTCATGAAATTCACCCCCTCCCTCAACGGGGAGAGGAAACACAACAGCTTTCTGCCCAGAGTTAGGACTTCCACACACTGGTTTTAGACAAAGCAAAACCAAGTTTATTAACTACAAAAGCTAGATTTTGAATAGCAAATTCTCATCCTAAGAGATGATACAAGCAGCCTGCAGCGTCTTAAGGGACCATCTGCACTAACTTACAGCCTGGAATCCCCAGCTGTTTCATTCACAGGCTAAGAATCCCTTTAGCTTGGGTCCAGCACTTCCCCCAGTTCAGTTTTTATTCCTCAGGTGTTACGGAGAGTCGCTTTGGGTGGGGAGTCAGTGAAGAACCATGATGAGGTCACTCCCCTGCCTTAAATAGCTTTTGCATATGGCAGGAACGCTTTGTCTCAAAGCTGGGTTCCCACGCCAGTCAGTGGGGAAAAAACACTGGTATTCCAGAATGAAGTCCAGCACCAGGTGACCTGGTCACATGACCCTGTAGTATCATAGCAGCTATGAGTCAGAGGCTTTTCACAGCATCCTCAAGAAGGCTTCCTGGTGGGAGATCAGCTTCTCCCAAGGCCTGTTTTCTCCTAATGACTCATCAACCTGAACGGGCCCTTCCCCAGGTGTAAACACATTTGTAATAAGATATACAGTCAATATTCTTAACTTCAGATACAAAAATGATACATGAATACAAATAGGATAATCCTCTTCTTTAAATAATAACCTTTCCAATGGTCTCACATGACCTATCCTTAATAAAATACATCAGAATTATGCCCTAATCATATCACTGAAGAATCGGGAGTGCAGCGTTACACCTTGCAATACAAGTCCCGACCCAACAATGCTGGATACTTCATTTACAGCAGTGGTCACCAGCCGATCACAGTCACAAAGTCTGGTAGTATAGCATGGCTGCCGCTAAGGCAGGCTCCCTGCCTACTCTGGCCCATGCCGCTCCCAAAAGTGGCCAGTGGGGCAGGGGTCTCCCTCTGCACACTGCTCCTGCCTGCAAGCACCACCCCTGTGGCCAGGAGAGCTGCAGGGGTGGTGCTTGCAGAGAGGGGCAGGGCACGGGGCCACGTGCCCGCCATTCTCCCCAGGGGCACGTTGGCCCCTTCTGGGAGCAGTGTGGGGCCAGGGTAGGCAGGGAGCCTGCCTTAGCCTCGCTGCGCCCACCACCGACCAGGAGCCGTCGGAGGAAAGTGCTGCCACGCAGGAGGCCGCACCCCAACCCCCAGCCCCCTCCCAGAGCCAGCACCCCAACCCCTCTCCTGCTGCACCCCAACCCCCTTCCCCAGTCCTGAGCCCCCTCCCAGAGCCAGCACCCCTCATCCTCTTCTACACCCCAACCCCCTGCCCCAGGCTCAGCCCAGAGCCCCCTCCCACACTGCGAACCCCTCGGCCCCAGCCCAGAGCCTGCACCCCCTCCCGAACCCCAACCGGGTGAAAGTGAGTGAGGGTGGGGGAGAGCGAGCGACTGAGAGGCAGGGGGATGGAGTGAGCGGGGTACATCCAGGGTTGCCCTTAGATTCAAAAAGTGATCTTGGGCATAAAAAGGTTGGAGACCACTGACTTACAACATTAGTCCGGAAACAGCCCATTATAAATACTGTGCAAAAAGGGGCTGCCAGAAACGTCTAACTTAGTGATATCAATAGCATAATTAAGTCAATCTCAGTTTACAAAGTTTTAAAAACAAAACTGAAGAGGAGTCCCTGGGTCAGCGTTAAAACGGTCACGACAAAGCGCGCCTGTCTTTGTGCGACGGCCAGGGAGAGTGTTTATGATGGGTACAAACGGGACGGCACGTCTGGAGAGTCTGCACCTGCAGAGGTCAGTGCCTAGGATAGCAGCACACAGTGATTCCAGCTTTCCAGGGAAGTTTGGCAGGATAGTGCAGATGAAGAGGCAGCGTCTGCACTAAAGACGCTCCCGGTTCTACAGGAGACTAAGACGCCCCCTGCATTGCTACTATTTGCAAGTTACTACCAGGTGTCTCCCCATGGGGGGGGGGGGGGGAGCGTAACCATTAATATCCCTCTTGCTGTCTATGCCACTGTGTAACCTTCAGGTATGTTCTTTACACTCATCCATTCTCTGCTTCCTTCTCACTGCCTTTGTGGAGACACAAAGAGATAGCTCGGAGGGGGAGCAGGGAGAAAGCACTGCATTCGCTCGCTGCATCAGACCTCAATAGGTCAGGGCTTATGCACAGTCCTTAACTAGTCCATTCACAGCTGCTGGATCAGCCCTCGCTCGGCCCTTCGTACCTCGTGCCCAGCTCCCTTTCTGCAATTCCCGCCTTCGTTCTCCTGGCATGCCAGCGTCACCCGCTTCCTGCCAATCTTCCCTGGAAGCTCACCGCTATGCAGCCCGCACTGGTAGACGCGCTCGAGCTCTTTAATCCCGCATCAATAAAAATAATGCACCCACGACAGAACCATCCTCTGGGCCACTCGGTGCACTTCGGGTTGGTCTCAGGATTATCAGCTGCACGAGACCAGAACGGTTTTCAGCAGCAGCTAGTAAGGTGCAGAGGTAGGAAATCGACGATTGCCTGGTTATCCAAAGCCACCTCTCAGCTTCCTGTTCTTCCCAAAACCAAATATCTGAGGTTTTGAGGTCACAAGGGACCGCTATGACCATCTGGCCTGACCTGCTTAACACAGGGCAGAGAAGCTCACCCAGCGATTCCTGCGTTGAGCCCAGTAACTTAGGCTCTAGTTCAGTGTATATGTTTCCAGTTGATCTCCTCCCCCCTACCCTCCCAAAACCGGGGAGGGGCTGGTATGACTCATGGTATCGTCGGGTCATTCTTGACCAGAGATTGCCGTCCTGCAAAACATGCCAAGGCCCCCAGCTCAGAGACACTAAGGCAGTGGTCCCCAACCTTTTTTGTCTGGCGGGCGCCAAACGGACAAGCATCCGCCGAAATGCCGCCAAGAAGCGGCAACGTCAATAGGCGTCGCCGCCGCCAAGCAGCGTCATCCAGAGGCGTCACCACCGAAATGCCGCCGATTTTCGGACGCTGCTTCTGTCCTAGTGCAACGCTGTCAGCGGCTGGGATCAAACCTGGGATCTCTTGAGCCTCTACTGCCTGAACTAACAGGCACTTTTCTGAGCTGTGGCTGAAGCAGGCTCATCTAGCTCTGTAGCATAGACCAGGCCTACGACTGGAAGCTCAGTTAAGCAGGGGGCTCCATTACAGCTGTGGAAGTGATTTCGCGGCATGGAGGTGGCTCAATGGGAAGAGGAGATCAAAACCGCTCCCTGAAAGGTGGCCCAGTGTTTGGTCCTTATTTGCCGGTCTTGGTGCCCAGACGTACCACAGGAAGTGGCCTCAGGTGAGAACCGGCTGGTTCAGGAATCCCCAGTTCATCCAGTCCAGTCTCCTGTCTAAGTAGCCGGTACCAGCTGCTTCAGAGGAAAGTGCAGGTCACCTAATGGACGATGAGATCACTCATCCATTAGGGACAGTTTACTCCCAAGGACAGGGATCTTATGCCCTGAAGCAGAAGTGTCTGGCCCAGCTCAGATGCTTTTTGGTTTAGTCCATTAGCCAGAGAAACGTCCGAGCCCAGCGCCGTGCTAAACGTTTACACACACGTGGGGTTTGCTGCAGATCCAGTGTCTCTCCATAGAGCACCGGGAGGAGCTGATGGCTTTTGCTTCCTTCAGATACGCGCACTCCCCTCCCCCTCCGATGTGAAACCTGCAGGGAAGGAGCAAAGGGACTGTCAGCAACGGGGAATGGGGGCTGCTGAGCAGTGGGTTCCCAGTCACCCAGGAGGGTCACAGCACACCGAGAAACACAGACAGTCACACCGCGTGCCAAGGGAGGTAACCGGGATTACCCCCATAGCACAGATGGGGAAGTGGAGGTGCAGAGGTGAAGAAGGGACCTGTCCCGGGCAGCCCAGCAGTTAGTGACAAACCTGGGATCAGAACCCAGGTCTCCCGATTCCCTGTCCCCTGCTCTAGCCGCTGGCCCATGCTGGCTCTTAAGGGGAGGCTCCTTCAACCACAGGGTGAACATTCATCTGCACTTTGGTTCAGGGCAAAAATCAAAGCAGCCCCCTCCCTCCCGCCATGGACCTGGTGGTTGCTGGTGAGCAACACGCCCCGATTCCCCAGTGGGTGGAATCGGGACACCTGTAACTCAGGTTTAGCCACCCCCACACCAACACGTACATGAGTATTTGGTGCAGGAACAGGGAGACTCCGGAGCAACAGATGGACACGCACGGAAGCAGACAGAGAGAGCCAGCAGCAGTTCCTCCAGCAGGGATCAGCCAGACGCAGCCACCAGCTTTCCTCCCGCCCCGGGCAGAGTCAAGTCAGCACCAGCTCCCCCAGCACCAAAGAGCAAAGCTCAGACCTGGCCGCTGCTGTCACGGGGGAGGAGAGAGAGAAAAGCAGCAGGTGACAGGAAAAGCAGAGCCCAGGGCAGAGAGGTCACCCCAGCACATGGGGAGCTGCTGGCTACGGTGCTGTTTGGGATGGGGGGCGGGGAAGGAGGAGACAGACAGTGGGAGCAGCTAGGTTAGATCCCAGCACAGATGCAGTGCGGCTGGAGATTCACCTCCCTCGGGTTGGGGAGGAGGGGTCTGCCCGCCCCCTGCAAAAGCAGCTAAGACCCACGGCAGAAGACTGGTGCAGAGGGAACCAACACCTCCCAGCCCCATGAAGCCCCAGGGGCAGGGGGTTGAGATCTCTGAAGGCAGAGAGAATCAGCACTGCGCAGGACTCGGATCCGAGAGCCCAGATCCCCCATTGCTCCCCACAGAGGGTAGCGCTGGAGGTGGGGCTGGACGCAGACATGGGGAGCACGTTGAGATCATACAAGACTCGGGTCTCCCTGGTCAGCGACGAGTCCCGGCTCGGTCCGAGTCCGGCACGTCAAGCGCCCATGACCCAACTCTCGGGGAGAGGGGAGAACTCACCAGCTGTTGAATTCGGTGCCATTCACCCATCTCCAGAGCTGGTTCGTGTCCTTCTGGAGGCCGAACCAGTGGTCACGGTGGCCTCTGTAGCGCAGCATGAAGTCCTTCAACCAGAGCAGCAGAAAACCTACATGACGCGCCTGACAGAGCTCCCAGTGAGCTGGGTTTGAGTCTACAGGACGACAGATGGGGCAGCCCCGCGCCCCATCCAGCAAACGCGTCCTGTGCAGCGTCTGCCACTGGCTGCAGTCAGAACACGGCTTGGAAGAGATTCTTCTAAAGTGACATGATCTGGGGACCCCTGACCCTTCCCAGAGCCCCAGCTGTCAGAGGGCGGGTGCTCAGCCCTTTGTGATAATCAGCCCTACTTAGGGGGGGGTTTCACCTGGGCTCCCACATCCCTCGTCACGTCAGAAACACCTGGACGTAGCTTAAGAGCCACAGGACACCGGGCGCTCCAGGGATAAGGTGAGGCCCAGGGGAAGCAGCAGGGCTGGGGCTCAGGGAATGAGTAGGGCAGGGAGCTGTGACAGCTCAAGCCAGAGGGGATGGATGGGGAGGCGGGGGCTGGGAGCTCAGAGTTGACAGGGAAGCGGTGTCTGAGATGGGTTGAGTCTCACGAGCTGCTGCTGAGAGTTTGGAAGCCGGACGCCCTCAGAACAGGCACGTCTGGAACCGCTGACCCCCCCTCCCCCCCGGGAAATTGCTGAGCTGTTCGTGGAGACAGCCCAGCCTTTCCCAGCAGCCCCTGGGGCGGAGGAGGAGTGCTGCCCAGAGGTCAGCCCTGATTCACGGAAGCAGGTTTCAGGCTGCAGCCTGGCAGCGTCTCCCTGTCGGAGATGGGAGTGGAGCAGAGTCTGGGGAATGGAGGCAGACGGGTAGCCTGTCACAGGGAGGGAGCTGGAGCAGAGCCAGCTGTGCCCGCCGAAGAGGGACGTTTGCCTGGGACAGGGACGGTTAGATCGGCACCGGGCTGGGACCCATCTGGCCAGCTCCCAACCCACTCCCCAGAGTCTGAGCCCTGGCACCGTTCCAGCACCAGGCCACACCTGGCCTGTTGCTGCTCCACGGACTCACCATGTCCTGCTGGGTGTTGATCCCAGCCAGGGAGGCACCCAGTGCAGAGCAGTTGCTCCGGCTGTAGGTCCAGTTCCCTTCAGTCACTGAGAAATAATAGCATTTCCCTTGGAACGCGACCCAGCCATTGGGGCAGGCCACAGGTGCCCTTGATAGCACCCCTGGAAATAAGAGAGAATAGGGTGAGTCTGTCCCGGTCTCCTTCCCTGCCCTGCCCCCCCAGGGGAGCAGCCCCTCAGGCACAGCCCCCGCCCCCCCAGTCTGAGTAGAGAGCAGGGACCCCATATCGGAGCAAGCGACTCTGGGCCTGAGACAGATCCCGCCCCCTCCCTGATTGGCATAGCGGGGACATGCACTGACCCGCCATACGGACTGGGAGGCAGGACTCCTGGGTTCTGATCCCCCCCCCACCCTGCAGTACCATCCCCATGTGGCCCCTCTGTAGAAGGGGACAGTCACCTGCCACCCCCGGGGCTGAGCGGGGTGATGGCTGGACAGCGCTGAGTTCAATGGCAAGTTTCACTGAGCAACGGGAAATTCACTTGGGTCAGTCCCATCCTCTCACTTTATCCCGGGGGGCCTGGCAATACAGAAGGAGAGGGGCTGGCTCCAGGTCACAGGGAGTCAGTGGCCGAGCTGCGATTCGAACCCGAGTCCTGGCCAGTCCTTCGCTCACACCGCACCCCTCTCGAATCCGGGGAGCTCACACAGGTGTGGATTATGGCGCTTTTGTAAGATGAATTTCAGTGGCATGTAGATCTCCTCCTACTCCCAGACAGAGCAGCAGGAAACAGGGAGTTAGAGGCACCCGAGTAGCCAGCGCAGTGACGGGGCCTGGGCACAATCTCCAGGGACGGCTGGCAAACAAACCCAGCAGTTTGGCTCTGCAGCAGTCTGCCCCAGATGGCTGGGACTCGGCACAGACAGGCGCAGCTGTCACTTGTATAGGCCAAGCTCAGACCCCTCCATGCTGGGTGCAGCGTAGATGCCTAGACAGAGGCACGACCTCCTGGCCCACTATTCACAGGGCTTTTAGCATGCGTGTGCAGGCCCCCCATCATAGCAGCACCTGAGCTTCCCACAAGCAAGGATCAATTTTAGTCTCACGTTTCCCCCCTGCCCTGTGAGGCAGGGAAGTCTCATTATCCCCATTTCACTAAGGGGGAAACTGAGGCACGGAGCGGGGAAGCATTCTGGCCAGTCACCCAGTAGCAACAGCACCCAAGAGTCCCAATTTCCGTGCCAACACTTTAACCACAGGCCTGACCCTGGCTGCTGCGCAGAACTGGGACTCCGCCTCCTTAATCCCCATGAAGTTAGCAGGGCCCCACGACCGGTCACGGGGTTAAAAACCAGTCCAGGCCTGGCAATGAGAGAAGCTCCCCAAGAGGCAGTAGGGAGCTCTGAGGGAGAGGAGGGCTGACTGCCGGCTGAATTCTGCGGGGAAGGAGAGTCGGAAGAGGCCAGCTCGGAGGAGCCGAGGGAGGGCCGCAGCAAGACTCCTGGCCCGAGGAGGGGAATCTGCCCAAAGTATCGCACAGGCCCAGGAGGGCTGGGTGGGGGATCCCAGTATCCGGGGGAACGAGGGCTAGGCTTGATGGGTGAAAGAGCGCTTTGATTTGCTGTAAGAGACCTAGCGAAATGGCACAAAAGGGGAGGAATCTTCATTTAAGATGCTCTGGCCTAGGGATGAGCTCCTTACAAGACACACAAGAGGGAGCTGGAGGCAGCACACCTGCTGGGAGGAACCCTGTTATACTGTCCCTATTGAAATACCTAGATGCTCTGCATTGACTTCAATGGGAGCTGGGATAGGGCCACGGTGCTCAGCCCAAGGACATCGATAGATTATTTAATTCCCTGGCTGCCCAACAAGGGCCTAACAAGCATGGCAGGGTTATTAGAGACATTAGGAACCAAGTGCTGCAGAGTTCAGGTTACTCCCCTCCCTAGATCACCTTAACTCTGCCCCCTTGCAGTGAGGTTGGCCTGCTCCAGTCACAAGTTGAGTAGGGAATTGAACCTCACGCTGCATAGACACAAACATAGGAATTGTGTGCTGAGCCCAAGTGAGAGGAGCAGGGGTCTCACAGACAGTGCTGCTTTCCGGGGGATGTCCCAGGGCGGGGAGGTTGGATATTTAGACTCCCTGCAACTGGATCTAGTGACACGGGGAGTCAGCTGCCTCGGGGTTCCCGAGGGTCTCAACTTGTGAGGGGTTGGGGAGCTGCTATGTCAAGCCTTCCATACCTGAACAGAATGGGTCTTTCATGAGGAGGGGGGTCTGATCGCCCCTGCGCGGCACTGTGTCCAATCTAGGCAGTAACAATACCCAACAACCACCATGCATGAGCCTGAAGGGCTCTGTCGGGAACCACATCACATCAGACTAGAGAGAGGGCGGCAGCCTGTTTCCCGAGCTGGGCTTGGCATGGATGGAGAGGGCAACTAGATTTTCTAGGAGTGTCTATGGGGGCAGAGTTAAGGTGGCCTGAATGCCCAGAGTGCTATGGGCAGCCTTAGCTCCGCACTGCCTGGGTTTTTCATGTTGAGGGGGTTATTTGAACTGCTGTTCTTGCCAGGCCCCAGCCGGGGGAGCCAGGGGAACATAGCAGCAGCTTTAACTCCTGCGGAAATGAAGGTTTGTGTACAGTGAATCTATAGTAAGGTTCATGAACAGTGTCGACCGCAACTAGAGCGGTTAATAGCCGAGGGGGAACCTTCCATCTCCGTTCCAACTTGAGGGGCAGGTTTAATTCCCAGCTGTGCTGCAGTCAGAGCGCCCCCTCCCCCACTGACCAATCAAGCCTGTCTCAAAGACACTGTAGTACCTGCAAGCCCTGTCCTGGGAGCAGCCAACAAGCGGGGATGCAGGAAGGCCGGCGTCCTCAGAGCCACGCTGGGCAGGTGAGCTAGAGATCTTGGGGTGGGAATTAAGTTCAGTCCATTGCTCCAGGTGTAAGACGGGGTGTGTGTGTCTGAGCTGTACAGAGGGAGCGATGGGCTCTGGGACAGAGAATCAGACTTCTCAGGTGACCCATTCCTGAACCCAATGCTGAAGCCAGACAGGCCGGGAGGGGAGAACATGCACCCGAGACAGCTCCTGGATGAATGGGAAGCACAGAGGAGGGCAGGCGGGCTGGGAACTCACCTGCCAGAGCTGCTACCAAAGCAATGACGACAAAGAACAGAACCACAGCTACACCGGAGACACAGATCAGGGCTATACGCACGGATGGGTCCCTGAAGGGAGATCGAGAACCTGAAAGAGAAGCCAGGCAGGCTCCCAGGGCTGCTCCACAGCAGGGGTCGGGGAGCCAGCGTTCGTAACCACAAGCATCAGAGCTGCCACAGACCTGGATTTATTTGTATCGCTGGTACGTGCAGGCGCACGGATATTAGTTAAAACCATGCAGAGTCCTAACAATGTCCTCCCCAAATCCCACCGAGTTACAGGGATCTCGACTCCCGTTAGAGGATAAATGGGGCTAGTTAATCCCCCTCTTCCCGTCCAGACTCTCCTGAAGCATCGGCAGGGTGACCGGCTCCCAGCTGTCAGGGATGGGAACGGGTCTCACACTCCCCTTCTCTGCAGTCTGGGCCCTGAGCTGTGTCCGTGCCCCTGCCTGGGGGCTCAGACTCGGTCACACACGGAACCCTCAGGCCCAGCTGCACCCAACTCCTCTGAGCCCAGAGCAATTGAACATCCGACCCCCTGCCCCTCCCTCGGCGAGTGTGGGGAACATCTGCTGTATGTTCAGCACACATTTCATACTGATTCCTCCAGAGAGCTGAGAAAGCGCCTCAGCATCGAGACTTCAGCCCCTCTGAAAAATGAAGGAATTGGGGACACTGGCTCGTTACCCAGGGAACAAACCCCAGCAGCCCGTGTGAAAGAACAGCAGCTCCGTGGCCCCACCCAGCCTTCACCAACAGCCTTCCCTAAAACACCCAGAGCCACGTTTTCAGAAGGCCCAGGGAAAACCCTGCTCGAACCCGGGCTGTGGCCACAGGCCTCAACGGAAGGCAGAAATTTCCCACTGTCCCCACACCCCGGCTCCTCGCCGTGCGCAAGTGGGGGACCCTGGACGTGCCCCAGATGTGGCTAGACTGTAAGGTCTCTGGGGCTGGGACTGTCATTGTGTGTACATCTGTACAGCACCCAGCACAACGGGCCCAACCTGGCTGGTCTCTAGGCGCTGGACTAGAAATACAAGAATTTGCAAGGAGGCCTATGCTCTCCCGTTTGAAAGTCTGGCCCTTACGGTAAACAGAGGGATGAACACAGAACAGGGGTCCAGAGTTTTAGATGTGGATGCTGTAGTGTGTAGAAATGGGGCTAGCGCCCCTTTAAATAGCTGGTGAGCCCTCCAGCGGCGCTCACTGTGTTTTAGGTTTGAGAAGCCAGCCCGAGCAGCAGTGCGCATGTAGCTGGGCCTGGTGTGTCCGTGTGTAGCTAGTACACATGGGTATTTGGCACCCCACTGTGTCCTGGGTTCGTTCATAGCATTTCATTGCCTTTTGCTCTCTAGACAGGAGTGACACGTGCCCACCCAGAACTGTTCATCCACAACCCCCCCGCTGCACACGAAGCTGTGATTACCTGGGTCCTGTCCTCTCCTTGCATCTCCATTGCTACTTGACAACTTGATTAATTCTTCTCGTTGAGGATTCTCTCCAGATTCTGTGTCCCCTCCTGTCTCAAGGCCTCCATTACAATTGGAGTTCACCTCTCCTTGCGGACTCTGCTCGGTAGAATCGGTTTCCCCCATCTCTCCACTGACACGCACAGGCTCCTCTGATCCACTCCTAGCGAGAGTCACTTCCACCGGACGGCAAGCCAGCCACACTCAGATTCCTCTCCCTCTGCAGCTTCTGTGTGGAGCTGAAAGCCAAGATGCAACACTCAGGACAGTTCATGGCTTAGTGGGGTCAGTTCTTGCTATTCCCTGTTCGGTCCAAGAACATAAGCGACGTGACACCCAGCTAGTTTTTGGCTTCTGAAATCTATTGTACAAGTCGATCCTGCAGAACTGATCCTAGTCCACCAGCAGAACCCAGACCCTGCTAGAACAGCTCAACGGCACTACAAACAGTCATACATTTGGCACATGGATCTGGCCGGCTTTTGGCCCCAAATTCAAGACTTTGCCTAAAAGAAAAGATCAGTTTATTGCTGTTGTCTCTCCCCAACCCCTGGAATCCACCAACATTCGGCCCCTCACCCTGTTGCTCCTAACAAGTGGAGTTCCTACCAGGACAAGGGAGTTTTTAACCTGACATTGCTGGGCACGAACATTTCAAACCCTGTATCCAGCATCTAGACTCAACTGGCTCCTGTTTTTGGCCCAGAAACTCCAAATCATATCAGTAGCAGGTAGCAGATCTGGAGTCTCCATTCACAAAAAGCCATTTTTGTCACATCATGTGTAACTTCCTGTTGCGGGTTTCCTTCTTGGGGGATGCTACTCATGGGCAGTCATGTTTGCAGTTTCTCATATCCGACCTCTTCTCTCCAAGACTGTATTATTAAGACTGTTTTGAACCAAGAAATGTAAATGAACCTTACACAGCCTGGATCAGCCGAGGAGGGAAATGAACTAACAACCGACGGCATCTGAAAAGGACATGCATTGATAATACACTGTTCTGTGATAGCTAGCAATCAAAGAGCAAGAAGTTGATTCTCAGGCAGAGACTCTGTACATGAAACTCACTAAAATATACACTATTTTTGAGACCTCAGTGCACTAAGTTGAACCTCCTCATCGTAAGGCATTTTTGTCCAGCAGTTTAACAGATTCTCCTTCATACAAGCTGGTATTCACCGTTGAGAAATCAGGGCTAAATCTGTAAAGAAAACAAAAAAACCTGCCAAGTTCCCTTTTCTGGGTGAAGAAAAGCAGCCCTCTCTCTCTCACCTTCCGAAAATCTGAAGTCTATTTCGACAGTCGTTTTCCTGTGTCGTAAGCAGATCTATAAGCATGCCGGGCACTGCTCCAGTAAAACAAGTCCTGGCAGACTTCAACTTTTATAATTTCAATGTATTATACTGGTTTATTTTAAAGTTTTATCTTGATCATCAATTTAAATTTTCACAGCGGTGGGGAAATTCTGGGGACGGGTTCAGACAATAGTTAATGACAGACCAGGTTGCTATTCAAAGTTAAAGCTTTGTAATTGTTTTAACCATCTGTCAACATCACATGTCAAAATCTGCTAAGGAAATTTGCTTCAATCCAACTGTAAGAAGTTCTCAAGCAGCAGTTGTCTGACTTTGCAGATCTGCACATTTCAATGACCACCAACGGAGATATTTTCCCATCAGCGTGTCTGTGTGCCATGAAATGAATACCGACATTTTACTATCAAAAGCGAATCCTTCCAAGCCTACTTATTAGCTGAATAGGTCATATTGTAATAGCTGCTCCGGTGTGAGATCTATAATCTGTTCCCCAGCCGCTGAGTTCTTACCAGAGGAGGCAGCTTCAGCACCAGCCCCAGCCATTTAATCTCCTGTTCCCTGCTCCAACGTACCCTTGTGGAGGTTTTCAAACTGCGGGTCACGACCCAGTACTGGGTGGCGGAATGTCAGGCACTGGGTCGCAGGGGCTCTGGTCAGCACAGCTGCCTGGGCCATTAAAAGTCCCCTCAGCGGTGCTATCCGGCTAAGGCAGGCTAGTCCCTACCTGTTCTGACATCGCGCTGCACCCTGGAAAGGGCCAGCAGCAGATCCGGCTCCTAGGCAGGCGGGCCATGGGGCTCCGCGTGCTGCCCCCACCCCAAGCACTGGCTCCGCACACCGGGAACGGGCGGGGGAGGGGGACGATGCCTGCAGGCAAGAGCCGCATAGAGCCGCTTGCGCACCTCAGCCTAGGAGCCAGAGCCGCTGCTGGCCGCTTCCAGGATGTAGCGCGACCCGCGGTGCCAGGACAGACAGGAAGCCTGCCTTAGCACCCCCGCTGTGCCACAGATGGGGAGCCCCTGAGGTAAGCCCATGCCCCAACCCTGTGCCCCCCAAGCCCAGAGCCCCTTCTTGCACCCCAAACCCCTTATCACCAGCCTCACCCCAGAGCCTGCACCCCCAGCCCAGAGCCCTAACCCCCTCCTGCACTCCAATCCACTGTCCCAGCCCTGAGCCCCCTCCTGCACCCCAAACCCCTCCTCCCCAGCTCTATTAGGTCGTGGGCATCACCAATTTTGTTCAACTGGGTCACCAGAAAAAGTTTGAAAACCCCTGTGTTAGAGAGCTGCTAACATCCCTGCGGTTTTGGGCGCTGAACCGTGCTCTTGAGCTAGAGCAGCAGGATGGGCTGTTTGGCCCTTGCCATTTCCAGGGGATGGGTTATACACACCTCTCCCGGGCTCTTTCCCGCCCCAGCCAGCAGCAAGTTGAGATTCTGGTTGGGGGGTTTTCACATTTCAAGCAAATAAACTGCTCAGCGTAGCCCCCAACCCAACTCCCCTCCCCATCTGATCAGCATGCAGCTCCCCCACCCACCCTATCAGATCAGCACGCAGCCCCCGCCCAACAGCCCCCATCCAACCCCAGTCCCCCGTCTGATCAGTGCAGAAACATACCTGTCCTATCTCCACCAGTGCAACCCCCGCCCAAGCCCTACTCCACTTTCCCCAGCTTAGTTGAAATCCCTTCCTCCCCACCCTCCAAATCAGTGCAGCCCCCTACTGTGGCTTCATGCTCCCCCTCCCCAATATCACTGCAGGATCCCCCCCCTTCACCTGGTGCCAGAGATCCCCCCCCTTTGCGCGCTGCATCTCCCTGCCCCAGAAGGACCCCGAACGTGAGCAGAGCAGCCAGAGCGACAGGGTCCCACTGCACAGGATTGGGTCCCCTAGACCCAGGGGCGGAGAACCCTAAGGACTCTGCTCACGGCCATTTCTTTAGCAAAAGCTCGAGTCTGCCAAGAGTCAGATCACGATGCCTCAGTCCCTGGGAGCTGGTAGTTGCTCAGCCTCCTGCTGCAGGTGGCACTTCCCATTCCAGCCAACCCCAGCGAGCAGGAAGGGCTTCGGAAAAACACCATAAAAGGGCAGCAAATCTAAACAAGACCAGAAGGGAGCCCCAAAGAAGAGGAGCCAATTGGCCAGCAGCCAGACTGTAATCGGTTCCCCTTCCAAGAAGGGCATTGGAAGGATGCCCAGAGACACCTGGATGCTTTAATGACCTTTTTAAGAACCAGTGATTAAGACCTGTGGGTGAGCACTTTGATCTCTCTACCAGTCCTCATCCACAAAGGAAACCTACACAACACCTTCAAAAGAGGAGCCTGGGAGCTTAATTCATTCCTCTGCTTGACACTAAGCACATCGACACTGGCACGTTACAGCGCTGCAACTTTCTCATGCAGGGGTGTGAAAAAACACCCCCCTGAGCGCTCCCAGCACTGGGAAACTATTCCCCTAGTGGAGGTGCCTCAATCTCATTGGGTGACCCTTAGTTCTTGTGTTATGTGAAGGAATAACATTTCCTTATTTACTTTCTCCACACTAGTCATGATTTGAGAAACTCCATCTTACTCATCATTTTTACAAGCTGAAAAGTTTCCCTCATATGAGAACGGCAGGTTAATATCACTGGTGCTTAACAAGCTGTAGAGTATGAAAATGCATGTTCCCAGGTCTGTATTTAGGATTTTCCGATACTGCACTTTGAGTGCCGTGCTGTTTGTGGTGTTCAAGCAGAGCTGGCTGAAAGTTTGCCATTATTTTTAAAGGGAAAATGGGCTTTTCCAGCTAAAAAATGTTTTCATGATGCGCTGAGTTTTGTAAACAGTTTTGGGGGTTTATCATAATTGCAAAACCCAAACGCTTCAGTTTCTGATCAAGAGCCAAATAATTTCTTAGGTTTAAACAACAAAAAGTTTTTGGATGAAACCTGCCCTAACAAATCAAAGAAATTGGGCAACATTCCCCTCTCCCCCATTTGTTAACGTTTTTAATACAGGGGAGGGAAAAGTTTCCATTCAAGTGCTGGTGAGAGGGAGCCTGGTTCCATATCAGACAGGGACTAGAGAAGTGACACTCAGACCTCAAAGGTTCAGGAGCCAAATTAGCCACCAGCATTACCCAGAATAGCCACACTCACGTAAATTCACGGTTTCATTTAGATTTAGAGGTCCATCTAGCCCAGTATCCTGTCTTTGGACAGTGGCCAATCCCAGGTGCTCCAGAGGGAATCAATCATCCAGTGATCCATCCCCTGTTGCTCATTCCTGGCTTCTGGCAAACAAAGACTAGGGACATTGTGGCAGAGGAAATATTTAGATTATAATCACAGCAAGTAAATTCATATCTTAGTGCAAGTTGTTATTCACCAATTAAATTACCATAAAAGCATCCTGCCTGCTGGGTTAATAATAAAATCAGTGTTAATATCACCTGCTACAAAGAGCCGCAGGAGACGCATGGAAGAGCCGCTTGGGGGCTCCCCGGCTCCCGTCTGAGAAGCGCTGCAGGGAAGGAACTGACTCGGCTCAGGCCAGCTCCCGGGGGCGGGGGCAGACAGTCCCGCGGGGGAAGTCACGTTTCCTAGAGGGCGAGGAGCCGCTACACCGGCGGCTCTGGGGAGGCCGGGGCTGTTCTAGGAACCTCAGGACTTAGACCGGCACGTGTGTGTCGGGTCTGTAGCACCCTGCGCGGCTCGGAGCGGGATCAGCCCCCCGGCTCTGCGCTCCCAGGGTGCGGGCGGGGCGGGGGCAGGCAGAGGCGAGCCCAGCCGCCTGCGGTGCCATGGGAGGGGACCGGATCCCCTGGCACCACGCCAAGGAGCTGCGCTGCTTAGTGAGCAGAGCTCGCCCCGCCCCAGTGCACGGCGCTGTACAAGGCAGAATAAGAGACAGGCCCGGTCCCGCTGCACCCCACGGTCACACCCCGCTCCCCAGCATCACACCCCAAAGCGCACAACAGCCTCCCCGCCGTCCGCAATACCCCTCCCCCGCAGCGGCCATGCCCGGCCGGAGCGTCCCGGGGCCGATCCGGGCTCAGCCCCGTCCTCCGCGCCGCTCCCCCCCGCGGGGACACGGAGCCCTCGCCGCCGCCCCAAGGGGACGCTGGGCTCAGCCGCCGCCCGTCCCGAGCGCTACATCCCTCCCACACACCTCGGGGGAAAAGCCGGGCTCCCCCACTCACCCGCCCCACGAGCCAGGGATGAGAGCCGGCCGGGCGCCCTGCCGCCAGCAGCTGATGCTAACCTCTGGGGACCGAGCCAGCAGCTGCTTAAACAGCCACCGGGCCGCCCCCTGCGCGTAAACCAACCAGTGGTGCCCAAACCCTCCCCCGATTGCAGCAGCGGTTTGCAATCCCGCCCCCACCTGCCCGCTCTGCAGAAAGCAGCGAGGGGTTTTCCAAAACTCCCTCATCAGAGGGCGAGAGGCGGATCCCCCCCCACCATCACGTCTTATCCCTGATTGACACCCCACCCCCACTCCCAGAGTATTGCATATTCCAGACGTGTCTACAACACGCGTGTCACGCCACAACTAGACCCCCCCCCCGACGACGCCATGACATTTTTGTCAGGGTAGCACCCAGGAGCCGCCCCCGGGTGCTCAGATCAGAGGCTCAAAAACACCCAAGGGACCGTGGTGTCCCCAAAGCTTACAATGGAAGACAAGCCAGACAAAGGGCACAGCAGGAGGGGAAACCTTCATCCAGTTCAGCAAAAGAGACCGAAATGTGCCTATCCTGATCCTATTTTTCAAATGCATTCTTAGCACCCGATGCTGTGAACATGTGCGGCACTTATCTTCCTTTAACAGTGTGAAAACTTGACGCACACAGGTGAGTCTTTGCAAGCTCGGGGCCTTAGTGTTTAAATACCAGTTAATTACAAAGTGATAGAGGAAAATGTACAAAGTCAGCAACACATTTTCCCACACAGCTAGTCAGAGCTCAAAGCTAAATTTCCTCAATGAAGCCTAACACAACTGCACACCCAGACAGAAAACAGCTGCAGGGAAATACTCCACTGCATAGGATGGAACAATTATAAATCACTTATAATCATAACAACGACATTTTGGGAACATTCAGGAGAGAACATTAGTCAGCTACAATTTCAGATCACACTCCCACCTGCTAATGGACAGAGATCACAACAGTCAGCAGCAAATCTCCTGCAGAATGGCTGGTCCCTCTCCACCCATTAGACACCTTTCTGTTTAATGCACCCCCATGATTGTAACTTCAGGAACTAAATGACTTCTCAGATTTTGCCCCCTCTGCTCTGGGAAACATACAAAACTCTGAGCACCTGGGAACAGGGATTAGAATAGAAACTATTCCTAACTTTAACTATAGCAGCGGTTCTCACTAGCTCACCTGAAACTCTAGGAGAAGTTCAGAAGGGAACTCGCTCGCCTGATTATTTTTCACTAGGGCAAACAAAAACCTCATCTCTCAGCTGAACCTGAGAAGAAAGAAGAAAGATCCTGTAAAGAATCAGAGGGGTAGAGAACTGAGACTTGAATGAAGATTTCAGTTTATTTGACAGCAAGGAGAGTAACTGAATAACACTTATCTGATTGACAATGTTCAGTGACAGTCTGTCCATCTGTCTGGGAGCTTTCCTGAAAAGAAAGTACCAGTAAATTAATAACAATAACACTTTGGTTGAAATAGAGCTAGAGCCTTTGCTGCAAACCCCACAGGTAGGCAAGGAAAGCTATGATTGCCATCGGGGCATTTTACCCGCTGCATGAAAACGTGACCAGAAACAATCCCTGTTATTGCAGGCTTGGGACCTTCCCGCAGTTCTGCCAACGCACCTCAGTCCTGACCCACAGTCCTGAGACTCTCATGCAGCATTTCCGATGCCCCTCAATCCCGAAATGTCGTCCCCTCTGCTATTCCCGCCCTGGACTCTCCATACACACAGAGCTCTGCTGATGTCCCTCAACTCCGATCCACGGGCCCCTGCTATCTTCACCCTGGGCTCCCCCCATGTCAGCTCTGCTCATATCCCTCAGTCCATGCCCTCACTAGAAATGCCGACTACTTAGGCTACGGCTCCACCTGTTAAAACTGTGCTGTGTAATTCCCTTGCACCAACCACTGGGAGTTTCACAGCCAGTTTAACCTTTTATTACGCAGAGGCCAGACTTCCGGCAACTCTGGACATCTTAAATCTAAATACTCGTGGCATTCAGTTACACAAACCCTGCTCTGTAAACCATGGGGGATACTGGGAAAGAGGCCTCCAATAGATGCCAGATGGAGATTTCTTAAAGTTCACGGGCAAGCTACCAATGTAGAAACAAAAACAACAACAAGGAGTACTAGTGGCACCTTAGAGACTAACAAATTTATTTGGGAATAAGCTTTCGTGGGCTAAAACCCACTTCATCAGATGCATGGAGTGGAAAATACAGTAGGAAGATATATATACACAGTACATGAAAAAATGGAAGTTGCCTTACCAAGTGGGGGTTGAGACAATTCAATTAAAGTGGGCTATTATCAACAGGACGAAAAATCACTTTTGTAGTGGTAATCAGGGTGGCTCAATTCAAACAGTTGACAAGAAGGTGTGAGTAACAGTAGTTGCAAATTAGTTTTTAGTTCTTGTAGTGGCTCATCCACTCTAATTTGATGGTGTCCAGTTTAAAAACAGACTCCAACAAGAAACTGCAGAACTGGAATTAATTTGCAGACATCAAATTAATGAGTCACTCTAAGAACTAAAAACTAATTTTTGTAGAAACAGTTTAAGATGTTCTTGGACAACAGGGATCGTGGCCAAATCACCAAGACACTCGGGGATGCAGATGTCAGTTCGCTGAGATGTTTGTAGTCAACAGACTCCTAGACTTTAAGGCCAGAAGGGACCCATAAATCTACTTTACATTGGTAAAAGAAGGGGATTGTGGGCTCACAGGACAGAGTCAGTGTTCATGGGGTGACCTTACTACAATGCAGCTGAAATTGTCAGCGTTACTCGAGTACTGCACATGCTTGCCAGGTCAATTCCAACTACACTGTGACGCTCTGACTTGGGCAGATGCTGGATATGCCAAGGAAGGAGCTAACATCAAACATCTGAAGAAGACAACAGTTTAATCTAGCTCTGACAGACCAAGGGCTTAAAGCTTGCTGGCCCCACACTCCCTATTGCACCCTAAGGTACATGAGCAGCGGGTATAACAGGCCAGGGGAGGCTCAGCTTCCCCTGGTGCTGCCGTGGCCGCCGGATCCCCAGTTGCGGGTTTTGGGGGGAAGTTTTTTTATTTATTATGTCCCATGCGATGAACCCGGGAAGCTGAGTAGCACATACCGCTTCCTCAGCCGCCCTGGAACCTGCCTGGGGCATAGCAAATGTTCTTCCGGAGAGAGTCCGAGATGCTTTTCCCTAAGCGGCTTGAGGTCTGGGGAGGGAAGGCGCGGCTGCAGCTGGCCCAGGACTCCTGTGGACAGGGAGACTAGGGGCTGGGGAATAAAAAACAAATGCTGCAGTAGCTGTAGCAGAAGATGACTCAGCCCAGGCCCCTCCCCTCCCTGGAGTAGGGCCACAAGGAGCCGGGGCAGGAGCAGCAGGGCCCTTCACAGCACGCTGTGTCCCCACCGCCTGCACCCACCCACGCTCCTGTTCTGTTCGAGCCTCCCTGTGCGGGTCCCCCCCCGCAGCAAACCCCTATTCTAATCATCTGCTCTGTCCCCTGCTGCACATGGGGCACTCCATTTCTCCTTCAGCCCTTCGCCCCCCAATCCTCCACACACCCCTGTGCTCACAAGATCTAGTGCAGACTACAAACCAGACCAATCCAGCTGTGACAACATCTGCACAAGCACCATGCAGTCCTGATGCAGAGCATTCCCTGCTTTTCCAGTTCTGGTTTCCCCTCCCCACTCCCTAGGCTCTGCCGATGCCCCTCAATCCCAATCCGCAGCCCCCTACCCCATCTATTCAGTTCCTGAAACCTTCCTTCAGCTTTGCTGAGGCATCTTAACACTGACGTCACGTGTAACATCCCCTACGATTCCCGTTCCACCTTCTGCCTTTCTCCCTGGACATCACCACCGAGTTCTGTCGATGCACCTCAGTCTGGGTTTGCCCCACACCAGTACTTCCGAGGGGAACGGCCCTGCTTTGAAATGAAATGAGAAGTTTGCCTCGTCTTTTCCCTGGAACACCAGGGGAAAGGCCTGCAGGTGCTGCAGCTTCTCTCAGCCCTTCCCTGGAAAAGTTAAGTCTATCAATTCACACTATCCTAGGACTCCGTGGGCCATCAGTTCTTGAGCAGAACCACCCGTAGATAATGTTTTCACCCCTCAGCTCAGAGAGAGCCAGCTACTGTGACAGGAGGATCTAGGCCTGCCCCAAGCTAGAGGCCCGCCCCCTCACCCAAGGGGGAGGAGCCAATTGGACCCTGGCCACAACTGAATGCTGGGGACAACAAAGGAAAAACCGGGTGGGAGCGCTGTCAAAGGTTGAAAATCAGGGATCCAGAGGGGGACACCGAGGAGAGAACCCCCGAAAGCGCCCACTGCTCCTTAAAGGTGTCTAAGGAATCAGTGGGCACCGTCCAGAGCAGGGCTTTGGAGCAGAGCCCAGAGCTGGAGCATGGAGCAGCTCCGGAGCAGTGGAGCTGCAGGTTTTTGCCTGGAGCTGGAGCACAGCTCCAAAGCCCTGGTCCAGAGGAACTCTGCCTGGAGTCACGATTGTGCAACGGACTGGAAATAGGCCCCACATTCACAGAGCAAACCCTGTCCTGCTTCCTCCTCCTGGTGTGAGGGATTGCCGTCTTGGCCGGCGCTAGGAGATGGTTGAAGAGGAGATCTCGCAGCTTTGTGGGGCTAGAGATGGGGTCTGCACAGGTCAGGAGGTGAGGGGAGAAGTGCTGCCCGAACCACAGTAAGAGGTTCTGGAGGAGTCAGAAGAAGGACTGCAACCTGACGTACCCTACATTGGTGTGCGCCAGGGTCAGGGCCGGCTCTGGCTTTTTGGCCGCCCCAAGCAACAACAACAACAACAACAATAACCCACCTGCGGCGCGGCTGGAGCGCGGGTGCAGGGGGACCGGCTGGGGGGGGCGGGAGGGGGAGGGAGCGGGCAGGAGAGAGAGAGAAGGGGGCGGCCAGGGCTACAGCAGGGGCACTGCCACGCAGCCCCTCCCGCTGCGCCGCCTCCTGCCGCCTGCCGCGAGGGCTCCGCTCCGGTCGGCGGGGAGGGAAGGCAGAGGACTGCCCTGCAGCGCGCTCTGGTTCTCCGCGCCACCGCCCCCTACAGGGCAGCCGGAGCGGAACAAACAAACAAAAATCAAACGGCCGTGCCGCCCTAGGATTGGGCAGAATGCCGCCTCGAACCATCTGCCGCCCCAAGCACCAGCTTGCTTAGCTGGTGCCGGCCCTGGCCAGGGTCTCCCTCTCGCTGCAGAAGGGGGAGTTGGTGACCCACGCCCGGTACATACCCGGGCTCACGGCTCCATGGAGGAGCTGCTAACTAATATCCCTGGTGGGTAGAACCGTCCTTATGGGGAATCAACAGGGCTCTCCCCACATGGAATAATTTGCAAGTTTGCAAGAGAATGGAAGTTAAGCAAGAAGAGAAGAGGAGAGTATCAGACTGCTTACAACTGGGGCTGGGGGAGATGATGGTGGGGCTGCTCATTTTTCTTTTACGTTTTAATTTATTTTGTTGTTTTTTTTAATTTATCTCAAAGCCGAATGAACATTTGGAAAAAGGAAACAGTTGTAGGAGATGTGACACTTCCGTTAAAGTGTGAGAGCTGTTGTGGACACTGGGCCTACCAAGTGTACCCCTATTGTGAGCGGCACTGTAAAAAAAATATGTGGAAGTTTATAAGATGTTCCAATAACCATGAAAAAGAGGGTCAAGTTGCTTATGACACTGAATGTTGTCACAAGTGCAAGAGAACCAGACGAAAAAGCTGGATTAGTCTAAACCGAAAAGGCCATGTTAATAAAATCAAAGGGCTGTTAAAATTACGCTTGGTAAAACAGACGTGGAACCAGAAGTGAACGGACCAAAATGAGTGTGACAGATATTAAGCCTAACTGGCAGACAAAATAAGGAGGGGGATGAACTATGATGCCCACTTTCCTGGTTTTTGGGTTTCTTTAAGAGAGACTTTGGAGGAAACAAACAAACAAACAAAAAAGACATGATCAGTTCACGTAGTTCACTTCTATTCTCCCTCTCATCTCCGGTCCTGCCTTGCATCACAGCTCATCCCCCGAACTGCCAGCACTGCCACTCATCTTGACTCACCTAAAGGACTTTCTGCCTGAGAGGAAGGCTGGCTGGCTGGCCATAATCTTATTCAAGGAACTTTGTTTTCACCTGTGAGTGCTGAAAGTCATCACATTATCATGCCACGCAGCCCTCAGCCCACCAGTGGGGATACCCAACTTCCCGCACTGCAGAAGTATGTAAGATCCTGCACCGTTTCCCCTTCCCTTGTTGTGTTAGTTTATGCCACCCTCCTTTTCTTACCTTCTATCCTCTCTCTTGGCTTTTCACTGAATCCTGAAGTCAACCATGCTGGATTAACCCAAGCCTTCCTTGTCTAAGAAAACAAACACACACATCCCAAGCAAATAGCATTCCTGACCAAATCCTAAACCACAGCCAAGCAGCAGGTGTTGTGATTGACTTACCAGCCAGCCACAAACATCCATTCCTAATTAACCAGCCTCTGCTTGTTACAAACAGGATACATAAATACCCTCCACATATCGGAGCCGAAAGGAAAATTGACCCTTTCCTTTTCATCACAGACCATTCTAATATAAGAGACTAATATTTTGCCTCCAAAGAAAGAAAAGTGTTAAAAGTTTTGACTGTTTTGCATAATCACTCACCCAATTTCAGTATAAATGCCTGTTTTAATTTATTGTTCTTTCTTCTGTTTAATCAATAAACGTTTAATTTAAATAAATGTTTTTGGGAGTGTGCCAAGTAACAATATGTATACAAGAGAGCTCAGAGTACATCCTCAATGACCCCTAACAATCCCCCCAGCAAAATCAAGGAAGACCATTCCCGGTACCCAAGGCAAAACCAAACCAAAGAGAGAGAACAAAACAAAAAGCACACAAGCTTTACAGGTCACCTTTAAAAAGGCACATTGGGTCCGTCCTTGTCCCTCCGTGCAGGGCCCCTGAGTCTGGCGCAATCTGACACCAGGAAATGGACCCATGAAATGCTCTTTATAACTGAGCTGAAAAGGGGATCTTCCCATCTATGCTGGCAGTTAAATCAGATTCCCCTCCCCCCTTGGCATTGGGGGCAGGGAACCCTTTGCTGAGATAAGAAACTGACCTATTGCCAGCATCTCTGGGCCTGGTTCACCTTTGGCCTGCCCCTGGTGTAGTCATTTACACCAAAGTGGATGCGAAATGCAACCAGATCAGAGGCAGTGTTGTCTAGTGGATAGAGCAATGGGATGGGCATCAGGAGACCTGCGTGCTATTCCCAGCTCTGCCACTGGCGTGCTAGGTGACCTTGGGCACATCACTGCTCCGTGCCTCGGTTTCCCTTCCTGATACTTTCCGTCTGGTCTATTTAGATTGTTGGCTTTTGACAGGTGTTTAGCACATGATGCAGCCGTGCTCTCAACTAGGATCTCTGGGCACTACCACAATACGCACACAATAATAGCGTAGGTGGAGACAGTAACATGTCTCCATTAGAACTCAGTCCTGAGTGTTAGCCAGGCTCAGGGGCCCAGCACACAAGGGGAGGGAGCGACCGGCTGAGTGCCAGAAAGTGCTTAGAGCAGAGGGCTGACCCAGAGCCAAGGGCGCAATGTACATCCCTGGCTCCCCGCAGTTACTGACTGCTGGGCTCCTCTGAGCTGGACCGGGCCCTGGGCTCAAACTGCAGCATGGCCAGGAGTCTGAGAAAATGTGTGGGTGGGGGCTCAGAGTGTTTCTGGGAGCAGATGGGAAATGCGTGTGTGGGGGGGACCAGGCTGGGGCTCCCAGAGCGTTTCAGGGGGAGGGGGCAGAGCATTTGTAGGAGGTGGCTGGAGGGGTGAAGGATGCCGGAGGAGCAGTTGCCCTGAGTGCATGCAGGAGAGCAGACAGTTGCATATGGTGCAGAGAGGGGGTGGGTGTGTGAGAGAGATCATTGCCCAGGAAGCTGTAACAGACCGGGGATACTCAGGCCGTGGGGGAGGGAAGCACTGCAGTGGATAACCAGTACAGTATTTGAGCAGGGATAAAGGACTGAAGGGTCCCTTGCTCAGCATTTGAGGGGAGAGCGGGTTGTCCCAGAACACCCTTTCCCTCCTCTAGGCTCTGACCCCTCGGTCTGCAGTGAGTGTGGGGATCAGGGTGGGGATGTGCTATGTAGGGGGGTGCACAAGGAGTGATGTCCTGGGATCTCTCTCGCAGTGTGCTTCCCCCTCTCCCTGTCACACTCTCTCCATGACTATCCAGCCAGGCAAACTCCTACACGGCACCCTGCCCATGGGCATCGGCTGCTTTTCCTGGCTCTGTACTCGGAGCAGCACAGGGGCCGGGGAGCTCAGCAGTTCCAGTCTCCGCCCTGCCCCATGGGGCTGAGCTGAGCCCGAGCAGTTCAGATGAATGGCAGTGGGGAGGCAGGGATGTTCTGCAGGGCCCTGCTGCTGGCCCGGTCCCGCCATGGCCCTGCTCAGGGGAGGGGCCTGGCTCTGGGCTGAGTCACTTCCTGCTACAGCTGCTGCTGCTTTGATTTACCTTCTCCCTCTGTCCGCCCCCTGGATTTCAGGGCACCCGCCCCCCCCCCCTAAAAAAAGTTGACAATCACTAATGTGACTTGCAGGAAAGCTCACCACCCCCCCCAACATTGGGGGAGGAGAAGAAATAGGCTAAGATGATTCCCTCGCATGGCCCTTTTGGGAGTCGGCTCAGGTCTGATAGATGGAGCAAAAACAGCCTCATGCCCCCTAAAAATAATCCCATCTACCAGGGAATCCCTGGGGCTACTGCCCCAGTATTAGACTGGGAGAGGGAGAAAGAGGGAAGCTGCCTTTCCTTGCCTCCTGCTTCCCACAGAGGAGGGGGAGGTTTCAGAATGGAAATGCATGTGTGTTTGCGGGGTGGGCTGCAGATTAAGACGGAGGTTGGGCTGGCAGAGCTGCCAGGAGGGGAAAAGCAGGCAGTGCGCTACAGCAGGATGGTGTGGTGCTTTTGCACATGTTGTCACAGCTGGATTTGTCTGGTTTCCATTCAGCACTAGATTTTGTGTAGGTCAACCACCTACTCTCCTGTAAATTAATGCCAGATTCACCCCACCCCACACAGAAGTGCTTCCAATCAGGTATTTCACCTGAGTCCTTAGTTTCTTTGCAGGAAATCTCCTAGTGCTACAGCCAGACTTTGGCTGAGCAGTTATCTATCAGGTAAGTACCCTTCTGTTACTCTCCTCTCTCTCAAACTGAAATCCTAGTTCCCTACCCTGTTGATTCTTCAGAGGATGTTCCTTTTCTCCCCTCAGGCTCAGCTCAGAGACCGGCTCCTCCCTTGTCCCAGCAGAGATTAATCTGGCGAGCAAATTCCCTTCTAATTTATCCCAGGGGGGTTGGGTGTTAGAGCAGAAACAGATGCTACATTTAAGGCAGTGGCTTTCAAACTTTTGTACTGGTGACCCCTTCCACAAGTACGACCCCTCCCCATAAATTAAAAACACTTTTTTATATATTTAACACCATTATAAATGCTGGAGGCAAAGCAAGGTCTGGAGTGGAGGTTGACTGCTCGTGACCCCCCCCCATGTAATAACCCCACGACCCCCCAAGGGGTCCCGAGTGATCCCCAGTTTGAGAACCCCTGCTTTAAGGTTTCAATCCACTTTCCATTCTAACCCCCTGTGATCCATTATAACGCAAGATCCTTTTCAGCAGTACTACTACCTGAAAGTTATTCCCCATTCTGTAGCTGTGCAAGTGATTTTTTCTTCCTAAGTTTCATACTTTGCACATTTCTTTATTGAATTTCATTGTGTTGATTTCAGACCAACTCTCCGATTTAGCAAGGTAATTTTGTGTTCTGATATTATCCTCCAATGTGCTTGCAACCCCTCCCATCTTCGTATCAGTCACAGATTTTATAAGCATACTCTCCCCTCTACTGTCCAAGTCATTAATTAAAATAATGAACATTAATTAAAAAATCCCCACTTGATAAGCCCTCCCAATCTGCCAGAGAACTGACAGACCATACTCAAAGAGTAGTTTTTAACCAGTTGTTGCACTTACCTTATAGTCATTTCATCTAGACCACATTTCCCTAATTTGCTTATAGGACTGTTCTGTGGGACTGCTTCAAAAAAAGCCTTACTAAAATCAAGATATATATCATGTCTACTGTTTCCCCCCATCCACTAGGCCATACAAGGAAATGAGGTTGGTTTGGCATTATTAGTTTTTGACAAATCCATACTGGCTATTCTTTATAACCCTATTATCCTGTAGGTGCTCACACACTGATTGTTTAATCATTTGTCCCAGTATCTTTCCAGGTATCCAAGCTAGGCTGACCGATCTATAATTCCCCGGCTCCTCTTTGTTCCCCTTTTTGTCATACCCTACCTCTCCCCGACCCGAGAAAAAATTACTAACATCGAGCTCTTACATAGCACTTTTCATCCTGAGATGTCAAAGTACTTTACAAAGAAGGTCAGTACCATTACCCCCTTGGGGAAACTGAGGCAGAGAAAAGTGAAATGACTTACCCAAGGTCACCCAGCAGGCAGTGGCAGAACCAGGAATAGAACCCAGATCTTTCGTCCCAGTCTACTGCTCTATCCACTGGCCAACACTGCCTTTAAGGGTATGTCTACACCACAGTCAGGTGGTGGTATGGCTGTGGTATGTGTGGGCAGACCTGAGCTACTGCTATTGTCACTCCAACTGGCTAGCTCGGCTAGCTAGCTATACGTATAGCTATATCAGCAAACCTTTTAAGTGTAGGCAAGGTGTGACAATCAGGATACAGAAACCCCAAGGGGAGAACAGAAGGTTTGAACCCCAAAAGTGAGCAGTTAAACCATCTGATTGCATGCTCTGTCCATTGTCCTATGGAAATATCTCAAAATAAAATAAATAAAATCTTGTAATGTTCTAAACAATCATTATGAGATATGTATGCAGGCTATGGTTATGACTTTCCCTATATACAGCACTGCACTCAAACTTTGGCTCCAAAGATCAGGGAGGAGGACAATCAGACAGGGATAGGCACCTTCTCACGCCAAGCGCTTACACGGACCTGGGCTCAAATGACCCATTGTACAACCCAGGAAATGACAAAGATGGGGCATCAGAATGAAAGGAGAGACACCGAGAAACTAGGGTATTTCCAAACTTTGAACATTCATAGTGACTGAATAAAACAAAATGCAAATCCTTTCACAATGGAAGGGGGTTCGAAGTGAAATCCATCCAGAAACTGAGGGACAGCCTCTAGGCGGGAGACTGCCCATGAAATGCTGGATCTCCTCTACTGCTAGAGGTATGCTGGGAAACTGTTCGAGGGCAGTAGGTAACTTGTACTAGAAAAGGGATATGGAAGTGTAAAGCCTGAAGCTACATCTTTGTTGATTATCTGTGTAACCTCTACGCAGTTTTCTGTCTGTATTCACTTTTTCTTACCATTTCATCTTTGAATCTCTGGTTTTTCTATTAAATACACTTTATTTTTACCACAACCAGGTCTCTGGTGTGCAAACTCTGTTGAGGGTGTATCCCAAAGTTAACTGATATCTGGGGGGCTGGTTTCACACCTTCAGGGTGGACAAGCCAGAAGTGAACGGTCCTAGTGAAGAACTCAGGGAGCACTTGTTTGGGAGACTTGGGACTTGAGGGGCTGTTGGAGTCACCCTGCAAGGAGTACCCAAGCTAGTGAGAGGCAGGGTGAGCCCTTGTGCTTGTGGACAGGCGAGGCTGGTGCCACGGATCTGAACTATAGGTGCACAGCACCAAGGCACCCCAAGGTTACAGGGCAGGTGGTGACAGAACCCTTTACTGGTCTGGGTGGTCCCCAAAATGTCACAAAGTCTCAGAGGGGGAAAAAAGTGAAGGAAGTTTCCAATTTAAAAAGCTAGCTGGACTGTTAATGTTAATTCCCAATAAATTCCAGAAAACTGGGAGAAAGTTCATGTTATGCCAATATTTTTAAAAGGATGATCTGGTTCATTATAGGCCTGTCAGTATGACATCTATCCCAGGCAAGATAATGGAGCAGCTGATAAGGGACTTGATTAAAATTAATGCCAATCAACATGAGTTTATGGGAAATAGATCTCATCAAAATAACTTTTTTTTTTAAACGAGATTACAGATTTGGTTGATAAAGATAATAGTATTGATGCAATTTACTTAGACTCTAGAAGAAATTTGACTTGGGACTGCATAACTTTCTGATTAAAAAATCTAGAGTAATATAAAATTAACATGACACACATTAAAAGCTGGCTAATACGTCTCAAAATGTAATTCTAAAACAGAGAATCATCATCAACTGAGTGTGTTTCTAGTGGGGTCCCGCAGGGATTGGTTCTTGACCCTACACTATTAAACATTTTTATTAATGGCCTGGAAAAAAACAAAATCACTGCTAAGGTTTGCAGATGACAAAAATTGGGGGAGTAGTAAATAATTAAGAGGATGACATGACACTGATACAGTGATCTAGATCGCTAGGTAAGCTGGGCACAAGCAAACAATCTATGTTGTAATATGGCTAAATGTAAATGGATACATCTAGGAACAAAGAATGTAGGCCATACTTACACAATGGGGGATTCTACCCCGGGAAGCAGTGACTCTGAAAAAGATTTGGGGGTTGTAGGGCATAATTAGCGGAACGTGAGCTCCCAGTTCAACGCTGGGACCAAAAGGGGTTATGAATCCAAGGATTGTATTAACAGGGGAATCTCGAGTAGGAGCAGAGAGGTTATTTTACCTCAGAATTTGGCACTGGTGTGACCGCTACTGGAATCCTGTGTCCAGTTCTGGTGTCCACAATTCAGGAAGGATGGTGATAAACTGGAGAGGATGCGGAGAAGAACTATGAGAATGATTAAGGGATTAGAAAACCTGCTTTACAGCGACAACTCAAGGAGCTCAATCTATTTAGCTTAACAAAGAGACGGTAAAGGGGTGACTTGATTACAGTCTATAAGTACCTATGTGGGGAACAAATATATAATAATGGGTTCTTCAGACTAGCAGAGAAAGGTCTAACACAATGGCTGGAATGGAGCAGAACAGAACAATGGCTGGAAGTTGAAGCTAGACAAATTCAGACTGGAAATAAGGTGTACATTTTTAACAATGAGAGTAATTAACCACTGGAACAATTTACCAAGGGGCGTGGTGGATTCTCCATCTCGGGCAATTTTTAAATCCAGATTGGATGTTTTTCTAAAAGATCAACTCTAGGAATTATTTTGGGGCAAGTCTCAGGCCTGTGTCATACAGGAGGCCAGACTAGAGGATCACAATGGTCCCTTCTAATCTGGCCTTGTGTCGGCTAAATATGAAATTAAAGAATTAGGGTTAGTTTAAATTTGTTAACGGATATATGTGCTGTAAAGAAAGGCCCTGACTAGCAAGTAGAAGGAAGGCCTTGAAAATAATGAGTTATACAACCCAAAGGAATGAAGTAGGGAGAATGCCTGTTCCAAAGGATAACTAATGAGATAAGGGAAGTTTCTGAGAAGAAGGCCTCTGTCTGATAGAGGTGACTGCAGATGGTTTTAAATAAGAGCAAGAGAATGTGTCTTAAAATGAGCCAGCATGGCCTGTTCCTCCCCACACACCAGTGTGAACATCTAAGTGAACCCAAGTGCAATAGAAAAACCTGTGAGTCAGCAAGAAGGAGGGGAGCAAAGGCCTTGGGAAGAAAGGAAGCTGTAAATCTGATCTGGATTAAGACGGACAAATAAGGGTGAACTATCTAAAATTGGTTTCTAACTGAAGTCAATTGGCAATGACATTGCTTGTTTGTTGAAGGGTACAAAAAAATAAACTCTTAAAGGGTTTATTGCTAACACCTGACGACACTAGAGCCAACCAATATGGGTCTAAGCACCTCTGGTTTTAGCCCTTTGAAAGTATCTTGATCAAATGCTTACAAACGTTTTGTTACTGTTTGGATGTAGTAAATTGCTTATTATTTAGGCTTTCTAGGCATGTTTATAGCAATTATATAAATACCATTTTGCCTTTGAATTTAATAAATGAATTTATGATTAAATTAGTGTCTGGTGGTTTCCCACATTAATAATCTAAATTATTAATAATTCCAAAACACAGAAACCTACATGCCACTAACCTACGCACAGCGAACCACGAGAGAGGCCAGGACTACGGGGAGAGGGGAAGGAATCAGAGCACATCAAGGAAAAAACTAGCACAAAGTGAAGATGCCATAGACACCAACTCCAACCCAGAAACCTGATGCAAGAACAAAAACAGCAAAGTAAGAAGAAGTGATTACATTTGAAAACACCATTGAAAAATGGGCACCTCGGAACAAGGAATGCAGAACGGGGGACTGTATCCCAGAAAGCACTGATTTGGAACAAGATTTAGGGGCCATCACAATGGACAAGCAACTGAACAGGAGCTCCCTCTGTGCCGGTGTGGCAAAAGGGGCTAATACGATCCTTGGGTGTATAAACAGGGGAGAAGTCGGGTGATTTTACCTCTGTATCCGGCATTGGTGCAATCAGTACTGGAATACCGCATGCAGTTCCGGCGTACACCTTTTAAAACGGATGCTGAAAAATTGGAGCAGGTGCAGAGAAGAGTCATAAAAATGATAGAGAGGCTGGAGAAAATGCAGAAGAGCTCAACCCCTTTAGCTTGACAAACAGAAGATCGAACGGTGACTCCATTACACAGTACCTTCACCAGGAGGAAATAAACGGGTACTAAAGGGCTCTTTAACCAGGGGCGGCGCGTGAATCACCAGCTGGGGGAGGCTAGCCCCGCCCCTTCCAGACGAGGCCCCGCCCCTTCTGCACCCGCCCAAGCCCCCCACCATGGCCGCCGGCCCCCGCCTCAAGCTACCTGCCCCAGCCCCTGAAGCGCTGGGAGGACGGGCGGCACGGCATGGCCCCAGCCCAACCCAGGGCCACCGCACAGGGGGAACCGCAGAGCGGGAAGCAGGAGGGGGGAGCCTGGGGGAGAGCATGGGTGGGGCCACACCTGGCTGTTTGGGGAGGCACAGCCTCCTCAGCCTATGATACCCGCCGCCAATGTCTTTAACCTAACACTGAAAGGCATAAGAAGAACCAGTGGCTAGAAGTTAAAGCCATCCAAAAATTCTGGGACTGGCAGACAAAGGAGACCTGGGAAAATTCATGTTGGGAGGGGAGGAGAGAGAAGGTGTATTTATGATCAGGGAAGGAAGGAGGACTGGGGATTTAGGGGATCTGGTAGAGGAAGAGCAGAGGGGAGTGTGAAGAAGGAGAGGGAGGTAAACTTCGTAGGAGGGAAATGGAGAAAAAACAGAATTGGGGAGGAAAGAAGAGACGGGGGGTGTAGTCAGTCAGGAGCAAGAAGAAACACTGGGCTCAATTCCCCATTGCCCTGCCACTTGTGTGGTCATTTCTGTCGGAGCAAAGTGGGTGTCAAGCAGCACTACAAATGCTTTGGATCGGGCCCTATAAATCTGAATGACTCTTCCCTCGATACCATGCAACAGACGTCGGTAGACAAAGTCCCACGCATTTTCTTTCCACATTTTACACAGCCCGAGGAAATGCTATGGCTGAACAATGTCGAATTGCACCACAAGCTTGGCACACAGACATGGGCACCGAAATATCAGAGACTGACTAGTCTAGAGCACTTGCTGCCATGCCAAAGATGTGGGGAGCTAAAAGCAGAGGCCGGCGGTGCGCTGCCCTCCCTCCACCTGCCTTCTGCTCTGCTCCCTCAGCTGATGAGTTGACAGGGCAGCCGCGGGGGCTTCAAGCAGGTAGGATTTTCTCGGTTGGTGTCAGTGCTCTTGGGCTGGGGGAGGAGGAGCAGAAAGCCAATGCTGATTCTCAGCTGTTCTTCTGTCCCTGATTACTGGGGTCTCCTTGATCCGAAGCACTCGGCACCGAGACGCAGAGCTAGGAGGTACCTAGCTAGAAGCGTCACTAAACCTGTCTGCACTGCATGGTTATCCGTTCAGCACTGGCTATTCCCAAAGTCCTGTCCCACAGTGCACTGGGCCTAGTGCATTGTCCCAGACCGTCTCCTCTTTGGTTGTTCCCAAATCCTGCTCAGGAACATTGAGGGGCTCATCCCCAGGACGTTGGAGTCAGCAGCTCCTGATGCCCCACACACTTGGCAGGGAACCGTGTGTGACGTGACAACAGGGTGAGCGGTCGCTCTGAGTGCTGTGCTACTGTGCTCTGGTGAGGCTCAGTCAGGAAAATAATATTCAGGTGCATAAATAGCACCAAAGAAAGCTAAGGAAACTGGTGCATGAATAGCACTCCAGAAAGCTAAGGAATCCGGTGCTAGCTGGATCACGTGGCTTCTCAGTGTTTGTAGAGGAGGCTTGTTTGGGACAGAAAGAGGTGAGGTGAGGGGTTATATCAACCCTGCTTCCAGCTTGCCGAATGGGGGTCTTTTCTGGGAGCTGGGGAAGGCAGGGAGAGCTGGCGTTACGATGAATGGCTGGGCTATCTTTTAGGTCTTTGCAGGTGACAGGAAAGAATCCCATTGGGGTTCAGGAGTGGAGGATAATTCAGGTGCCTGAAGAAAGCTCAGATCTGATGAAGAACGGGTGAATCTCCTTGGGGTCAAAGGCCCAGAGTAGCAGAGTTAGGTACACAGGGCCAGATCCTGCTCTTACTGACACTAGTTCTGGGGCACTGACGTTACCTCAGAGTTATCTTGGTAACCAGGATGAGAATCTGGCTCACAGCCTCCAGGGAGCAGCAAGAGCTGCCCTCCCCTCGCTGCCCCACCCTCGATATGTTTCTTTATCACCGCCTGGCTACAGCTGGATTCATGAGAAACACTGCCGGGCTGAGATACAATTTTGCTTGGCACCGGAGTTCAGTGTGAATCCCGCAGCAGCCTATGAAAGCTAGGGTGAAAGTTCACAGTGCCAGGATGCAGCTGTAATTACACCCCGTGTGCCTGGTTTGGGGAATCAGTGCACAGCTTCTGCAGATGCTAACTAGTGCAGAGAGGCTTGGGGGGCTGGGGAGGGTGGCACAAGAAGATCCTCCCCTGGTGCAGGGATTTCAACTCCCTGTCCCTCAGCAACAGCTCCCAGTTCAGTGCAATACAATGCACACCTGCTCACTGCCCGAGGCCAGGCTTCCTGCTTCGCAATACAGAAGAACTAGTTTGTCAGTTGCTGATGCTGGGCTAATACACTTGCTCAGGGTTATAAATTAACCTGTGCCCCCACCATCCCCTCTTGTCTGCAGGTGGGGGTAGGAAGTATCTGCACTAAAGGGATCGCACTCAACAACTACACCCTGCCTCAGAGGCATTGGGGAGAGACTGGGAATTCCCCAGGGCCTAGATCTAGAGATCCAGGATCTCAATATTATCCACAGACGTTAAAAAATAAAACTCCCTTAAGACTATAGCCTTTAAACCCTTAGCTCTAACCCAAAGCTCTTCTGATCTAGTCTCATCACTTTAGGATCCACAGTATGAAACCAGGGCCGCCCGGGGGGGCAAATGGGCCTGCAGGGGCCCCCACAAGAATATAGTATTCTATAGTATTGAAACTTTTTTTATGGAAGGGGCCCCCGAAATTGCTTTGCCCCAGGCCCCCTGAATCCTCTGGGCGGCCCTGTATGAAACACAGAACTTCTTTTGAGACAGTAAAGAGCTTTATGTCAGCTTCTACCGTCTCTAGCTCTAGAACTCTGAGCAAACCAGTTTGTCAAGAACTGTGACAGTCTGTGTTTTGTGAGGGCATCATCATGAAAAGGGGGGGAAATAAATACCAAATGCTACAGACAGAAAAGCGCCCAAAGCTACAGAAAAAGCCCTTGCTAGTATTATTTGGATTTTCTGCTTTCTAGCCCAGGTGTCACTCCGCCTGCTTTTAAACCCCAGGGACTCAGTTTCTCTAGAGATTTTATTTTGCATGAGGTGAGGCAGAGTGTGCCTTTAGCACAGCATTTTTTTTTCTGTTGCTCAATTCATGCCCAAACTTACCAAAATATCACCAAGAGGCTTCCTCATTACTCAGAGCCGAAATGGGCTCTGTTCCAAACAAGTCTTAGTTGGGTATTTGTTATTCCCTTTGGGTGCATTCTTGTGATCAATTCAGTTCCTTTCTATACCTCTCTTTTGCTAGTACAAAAAGCACTCTGTTGCAATGCACTGTTAAACACCACCTCCTATAGCCCCAAAACTGGCTGCATCTCAGTGGTGCTTGAAATGCTTCTTTTATTACCTACACAGCCCACTCCTGCTTCCCTTTCAGTCAACTGGCCTTTCAATGGGACCAGGAGCAGGTGTCTAGTTTGTGAGTGGTGGTCACTTAAAAAAAAAAAATCTTGGCAAGTGATTTTGGGGTCCCAGTCTGAGACATCTGAAAGGGGCTTTTCTTTCAAAAAGTGCTGAGTACCCACCCTCTGAAAGTCAGGCTTCTTTAAGGGCTCTCACGTTGGGCACCCAAGGACACCAGTCACTTTTGAGAACCTTGCCCAGGTTTTAGTGCTTTGGAAACCCTTCTTCTTTTAAGGTGCTAGAGAAGGGTCTCATCCAAAGCCCATTGAAGCCAATGGAAATATCGCTGCTGATTTCAGTGGGCTTTGGATCAGGTCCTCAATGTGTAATCCATTGGGGGCTTGCCACTGAGGTCAATGACAGCTCTCCCATCGATTTCAATGGAACCCTAAATTATCTACGTGACCACTTTTCCCCTCCCCCGTGTAAAGATTTTACATCCTAATAGATTTGGTCACTCCCACCTTTGGGAATAATTTGTCAGATTCTCTGCGAAGTTTTTTCATTTCAATTATTGGGCCAATTTCCAGTTCAAAAATAGTGAAGAACGGGGTTAAAGTTAGCACAGAGGGAAATTCTTTCAGTTTAGTCTGCAAAAGGAGGGGAACGGGGAAAATCGGCTCAGTGGCCCGTGACATAGGTTGGCTAGATATCAATTCAGGATTTTCTACGTGTCCAACACAAGAGCCCCACAGTGAGTCCATCACAAATCACCAAAATGCAACTATGGAAACTTACCAGGCAGGGCATGAAATAGAACTGATATTTAATACAGACTGCTACATGTCCTGGTGGAAACATGCTTATAAGGAAGTACAATACTCAACATTAATGGTACATAACCTGATACCAAGACTTCTGTGTTTACAGACATTACTGTGAGGTCTTATTGATCAGTTTTGTTGTGGGGTTGTTGTTGTTTTTTTATCATAAGGGCAGAACCCATTTGTACTCTCCCTGAATTGAGGTGTCAGTGATTCCTCTTTGGGATGCAATAAGACTTCAGAAAACAAAGCAGACCAGCTACTGTGGGGAATAAAAAATGGTCCAGACAAGCTGGGCGAGAGAGCACCAAAGGAGTCACCCCCTTGCACTATGGGCACCAGAAGTTACAAACCGGAATAATACTAGGGCGGAAAAGGACACAGAATCAGGAGACTCCATTGTGAGGGATGAGATTTTTCCCACACCCCCTGATGCATCCCTCTCCCAGTGAGAAAACATCTCACTACTATAGTCTACAGTTCTAGTCCCAAACACTGAATCTTATTCTGAAGGTACGGCAGTGCTGGACCATGCTGTAAAAAAGCAGTCTTTCTTCCTTTTTTTTAAAAATGAAGGATCAGAGAATAATTCTGGGACCTGCCCCATCCCTCGGCAGCCTCAGAAGTTTTCCCTTCCAGCCCCTCAATTCTGCAGACAGTCCCACCCCAATGAGATCATTGAAGTCTGGGAGCCCAATCATGAGTCCTCGATACTCTTTTTACTAAGTCCTCACTCAGGACTATCCTCTCATTAGAGTCACTGGGCCGAATTCTTTTCTCATTCGCTCTCAGTGTGAATCGGGAGCAACCGCACTGGAGCCCCTGGGCCTGATTCTCCTCTTGCTCACCCTGGACATATAAGGAATAAATTCCACTGAAATCAACAGACAATCAGAATGAAACCTAGGCTACGCACACTGGCTTAACCACAATTGGTTTTTAACTGAACGTAGTTAAACTGGTGCAAACTCCTGGGTGGACGTTTTTAAAGCGGTTTACAACAGCCTTATATCAACTTAGTTTAATTTTATTGCTGAATTTAGCTTAATCAAGAGAAGCTAGTTGTCGACAAGGCCCTGTTGGGAGTTCGACCTGAGCACTGACTAGATGAAAACTGAGTAAGGGCTTCAGGAACTGGCTACGTACAGGGGTGCCTAGTGGGATTTTCAAAAGCGCCTAGAAGGCTAGGTGCTCTGTAAACCCCACAGGATGCCTAGCTGACCCAGTATGGCTGTTCTTATTCACTGACACCATCTGTACGCTCAGCACTGTTCAGAATATACCACAAAAGATAGTCCCTGAGCCAATGCGTATAAAATGTGTAGCCCTGGATAAGGTGGCTCAAGATATTTAAGTATGAAGCGTATAATTATTGAACACATTAATATCTATGAGTGGAGGCGTTGATGGCAATGATTAAGCACTGGAAGATTTGACCCTCCCACTTTCTTTCTGGACAGCTCTTCCTCTTGAGCTCCTGGGCCTGTTTATTTTCCTTTCCTGCCTGCAGTGGCCCTGATTTATCTCACAAGACTCCATTTTTCTCAACTTTAAAATGTAGAATTTTCTTGGTGTTTGGTTTTAAGTATTCTCCCGTGAGAACTGCAACTCAACCACCGTAGTGTTTTTCTTAAGAGCCCTTCAGGAAAGTAACTAGTCTTTAAACAGAAGTGAAAGCAGTGTTTTCAACTCTCATGATGTTGTTATGAGTCTCATGATAATTATTGTTTTCCTTAAGGCCCCAGCTCCTGGAGTCAAGTGGAGATGTGATGATTTCAGCCTCCATTCTTAAAGAAAAAGTAAGTTTCTGGCCCTTGTAGCTGTGGAGAAAGCTTCACAATGTGACCCCAGTGCACCCTAAATGCTCAAAAAGCAGAAGGCAAATAAAAAGAACCCCAAATCTATTACTTTTACATAATATGATTTTTAAGCCAATCTCATGATTTTTCGTAAGCCTGACTCATGACTTTTAAACATTTGGGGTTGGCAATACGGTGAAAGTAACCTGAAAGTGTTGGTTTCATTCCTGTTTAAAGTCAATTTCTGGTCTATTATATGTAGTATGGTAACACCCCGGGCAAGTGCAAGTATAAACTCACGGGGCCTTACCCTCGTAGGATGTTTTCAAGAGTTAAATGATCTATTCCAAGCTTGGTGAACTTCAAAAAGTAAGTGGCCTAAATGACAGAAAGTAAGCTAGATTTTTCTACAATTGTTGTATTCAAGAGTAAGAATATACTTTAAAATTTTAAACCTAACCAGTGTCCCTTAAGTGACATGACACAAGATATTAGAACGTGTTAGTATTAGAGATATGAGAGAGAGAGAGAGAGAGACGTCATTTCTAAGTTATTGTCTGAAAAAAACCCTAGAGTTTTCAGTTGCCTAAGTAGCCCCTGCAATCACGGTTAAAGTTGTCCCCCCGTACCAAAATCTGAAATGGCGTCCATGACTGAGTGTGATCTTACTCTGCAAAGATCTTCTCTATTTTTGTCTTTGCTTGACAGAGCAGGAAGGGCACGGAGCTCACGGCTTTCCTGATTTCCTTTAACAATCTTTTATGTCACTGTTGTGGTTACCACAGCTGATGCGCTTTCTTCACTTCACACTCAACAGTAAGTTTTCACACAAAGTCAGTCAATTCAGGAAATAAGCAGCCCACCTGTACTGGGGGAGTTTAACCAGTATTTCAGAGGGCCTGTCCACATGCTAGGATAAAAGGGGTGTTTGAAAAGTGTGAGAGCTAACATGTTTAAAACTCTAGTGTAGATAGGTCGCATTGTATTTCAACATGTTAGCTGGTCAAGGTGAACCATAGGCTACCCTCAGTTAGCACATGTTAAAATGCAACTTGCCCTGTCTGCATTGGCATTTTAAGACATGTTAGTTGTCAAGTTTTAAACACGCCACTTTATTCAGCATTGCCAGCCCCAAGGATTCAAAAACGCTGAGGCAGGCCTCCAAAAATCATGGGATTAATAATAATACATGGTGGGTTCTTTCTTTGCCTTCTGGTTTTTGAGCCTTTAGCAGTCACATGCAGTCACGGAGGGCTAGAGATTTACTTTTTCTTTTAAAAGTAAAGTCAAGATTCTGTCTTTACTTGACACCAGGAGCTGTAGCTGTAAGACTTATGATGTTATCATGAAAGTTGGCAATACTGACAGGCCCAGACAGAGCTACTTTATGTGGCGGTGGGTTAAACAAACTCAGCAATGATCAGACTTAGCACATACCTCTCACGAATCTGGCCCATTATTGAAGAAGTCTTCACAACATAGCAGTGGGCTAGGTCATTACCACCATCCCCATTTTACAGATTGGAAAACTGAAGTACGGCACGTTTATGTTGTGTCAGGCCACACTGGGAGTAGGAGGCAGCACCTGGATTAAAATGTGGGCATGCCATTTCCTCCAAAAAAGATACACGTTCCCAGACTTGCAACTCTGAAAACCTTCTAATCGTCCTCTTTATTTGTTCCCTGTGGTTGTATTATACATTTGTTAAATGCATTAGGACAGGCTATTTACCTAGTTCCACAGTTTTAGAACATTTCTGCATCTGGTTTCATAAGAACAAAGGGCATAAGAACGGCCCTACTGGGTCAGACCAAAGGTCCATCTAGCCCAGTATCCTGTCTTCCGACAGTGGCCAGCGCCAGGTGCCTCAGAGGGAATGAACAGAACAGGTAATCATCAAGTGATCCCATCCCCTGTTGCTCATTCCCAGCTTCTGGCAAACAGAGGCTAGGGACACCATTTCTGCCCATCCTGGCTAACAGCCATTGATGGACCTATCCTCCATGAATTTATCTAGTTCTTTTTTGATCCCTGTTATGGTCTTAGCTTTCACAACATCCTCTGGCAAGGAGTTCCACAGGTTGATTATGCATTGTGTGAATAAATACTTCCTTTTATTTGTTTTAAACCTACTGCCTATTAATTTCATTTGGTGACCCCCTAGTTATTGTGTTATGAGAAGCAGTAAACAACCAGGGCGACCAGAAAGCAAGTGTGAAAAATCGGGACGGGGATGGGGGGGGGGAAGGCGTAATAGGAGCCTATATAAGAAAAAGACCCCAAAATCGGGACTGTCCCTATAAAATCGGGACAACTGGTCACCCTATAAACAACACTTCCTTATTTACTTTCTCTACACCAGTCATGATTTTACAGACCTCAATCATATCTCCCCTTAGTCGTCTCTTTTCCAAGCTGAGAAGTCCCAGTCTTATTAATCTCTCCTCATGTGGAAGCCGTTCGATACCCCTAATCATTTTTGTTGCCCTTTTCTGAACCTTTTCCAATTCCAATGTATCTTTTATGAGATAGGGTGACCACATGTGCACACAGTATTCAACATGTGGGCGTACCATGGATTTATATAGAGGCAACATAATATTTTCTGTCCTATTATCTATCATTTTTTAAATTATTCCCAGCATTCTGTTCACTTTTTTGACTGCCCCTGCACACTGAGTGGATGTTTTCAGAGAACTATTCACAATGACCCCAAGATCTCTTTCTTGAGTGGTAACAGCTAAAGATTTCCTTGAACCTGTCCTAATCTCTCTCTATCTTGGGGTTTTTACTGCTGCCCATCCCTGTAATATCACAACGCCTTCAGCAGGGAAACAGTGATGGGAATAACAAGTTCCCTAGTGGTCTTAATGGGGTCTTTTCCCTTTTGGGATACAGAAACTTTACTTAGGCAAGGTTATTTTTCCATTCAGTTGAATGGCTGCATTATGCATTTGTTTGGGGTCTTTTTGTTTTTATTTATTTGTTTAAATATCAGTGAATGTCCGTGAAGTTACAACAAGGACTTACACCTGTATGGTCTTAAGTACCGGCAGTGGTGTGAGTAACAAGATACCTATCCCCTAGGCAGTGAGGATCATTTCTTTCTACCATTAGTGGCATCTTCAAACTACAGCCAGGTTTTCTTGCTACAACTGTTAGCTAGGGGGAAAAAGTCCCCCTAGCAATAGAGACAGAGAACGGACTTTTCCCACCCTCTGCACCTTACCCAGTGAGGTGGGGGACTTTCCCTTAGCCACAAGAAAGCACTTATCACATGCCTTGCTGTGGGCCCCCATCCTGTACAAACCCAAATACAGGAAGTAGGGTCGGGACCGTGAGCAGTGCCCTTGAACTCCTCGGTCCTACACCCGTGGGTGCAGTGCAGTTACACAGTATATGTAGGACTGAAGGGAGGGGAGCCCTTGGGTCTGATGTGGGTGCTTCCATCGCTACTGCAGGAAATGGGAATTCCTCTCTGCCCCCCGTAACCCACTGGGGAGAGGGGGACGCACCCCGAATTGGCAGGGAAAAAGAGGGAGCGGCGAAGTCCCCGACTGGGATCAGGAAAGTGGAAGCCTCAAGGAGAGGGGAGGGAGGAAACATCTACTGAAGTCCAGCGGCAGCCAGGCGGGCCCGCCCCTCTCCCTCTCCGGCTCCAGGAGCGATCGCATGGAGCTGCAGCGCTGCGGGGCTGTGCCCGGGGATCTCCCAGCTCCAGCGGCGAGAAGGTAACGGGGGCGGGGGGCTGGGCGGGGGCAGCCCTTTAACCAGCTGTGCCCGGGACAGCTAAGCCTGGCGTTAGGAGCTAAGAGCAGGCAGGGCTGCTGCTCCCCTGCCCCGGGAGGCCGGCCGGGTGCAGCGCGTGTCGGGGGGGGAGATGGGGGACCTGGCGCCAGACCGAGCGTGGCTGGATGGATGCCGCCCCCGCATCCTCCCGCCGCGGGATCACACCCCGTACAGGCTGCAGCTCTGCGTGCTGAGCTCAGGGCCTGATCTAGGCGCCAGCTCGTACAACGCAGCCCAACTCTCCAGCTGCTGCTTCTGGGAAGAGCCAAATCCACTAGCCGGGGGCTGCGGAGCCCTGGCGGGGCTGGGCGATGTTATGTTTGTGATGCCTACATACAGAGTTACTTTTTCAACCCCGGCCGCCCCTGCTACTTTATCAGCTTATCTCGAACTGCCTCTGGGCCTCGCATCCACACTCTTAACTCCGGAAATCAATTCCCACACTCTAACCAATTCAACACAAGGCAGCAACCTCCCTGCCCTGAGCAACAGCAGCCGACACAACCCACATTCTCTATCCCAGCTCGAACCACACCGCAAACAGAAACCGGGCAACATCCACTTTTATGCTTTAATGTGTTGTTAAGAACCACAGATATAAAACTCTCCATGACATTCCCACTCAGCATTTTTCTACCCTGTTTACAATTAGTTTGGAGGCAAGTCCCAGAGGCCACCATAAGTGAACAACACTAGGCAAAAAATCATCCCCAAACCCAAAAATCTATTCTAATAATCCGCGATGGATTCCAAAAGCTTTTCTTAGAGTCATGTCATAGCATTCTTAGACATACATATTGGACATTGTTAAACACATTCACATGAGAATGAAAATCTGACACAGATCATGCAGATAAAGGTTTGCAAAAACTGTAGTTAAAAAAAAAAAATTCAAATTGCAACAGAAGCTGCTATGCTATACTCATGATTCCGTCTCAGAAAAGAGAACCAAATTCATGGCAAGGTAAACTCAGAATAAAATCCTGACTAGTGAAGTCAGTGGCAAAACTCACATTCACTTCAGTGGGCCCAGGGTTTCACCAAGATTGCGTAATATTACTGTTAAAGCACAAAGACTAACGGAAAATCTTAAGTGGCAACACGTAATAGACACAAAACCACCACAAAAGATATGAGTGAAAAGAAATCTTGCAACATCTTTTAAAAAGTGTTTTCCCCCTTTCAAAATTGTTGGAGAGAGATTACAATTGAGTTAATTACACAGATTATTAAACACATTAAATCTGAATAAGTTGCTTCAAAAGTCACAAACGTTCTTAATATCTCACCATAGCCACGTCTTCTAAACAATTTCTTAAACCTCCACTGAGAAAGTGACAACTTTTGGCAACAGCCAAAACCCAGCAGTAAAATGTATGGCTCCAAAATACACATTCTCAGAGACTATCCCCCTCCCCACACACAACAATGTATTCTACACAGCCGCTGCCCTAAACCAATGAGGTCTTACACCAAGGGACAGACTCACTGTCACCAACCTCGCAAATCAGAACCCCATTCCTGCAAACTCTGACACGATTAACTTTAAGCACATAAATCAGGGGTTCTCAAACTGTGGGTCATGACCCCTCTGGGGGTTGCAAGGTTATTAAGTGGGGGTTACGAGCTGCCAGCCTCCACTCCCAAACCCCGCTTTGCCTCTAGTATTTATAATAGTGTTAAATATAAAAAAATGTGTTTTTAATTTATAAGGGAAGTCGCACTCAGAGATTTGCTGTGTGTAAGGGGTCACCACTACAAAAGTTTGAGAACCACTGACATAAGTAATCCCATTGATTTCAGTGGGGTTAAGTGAAGCCCATGCATAGCCCCATTGAAATCAGTGGGATTACTTATGCTTAGTTAAGCAAATAAAGCTTAAGAGCTTGCAGAATCAGGGTTTAGATCGCAAATGTCTTGCCAGACTGACTGACTGACTGACTCACACACACGGCATTGCATATTTCGGGGAAGCAGCTACAATGCAACGTTTCTCTCAGTTTACAACTAGACCCATACAACAAAATTCTATACCAGAGAAACAAACCAAAGAAACAGGCAGCCTCTCATAAGAGAATCTCAATATCTTACAATTTAAGCATCAAATTCCAAACGGACATAGCAAACTGGGATTGTGTCTATGCTTACGGAGCTTGTTGGCACAGCTCTCTTGCCGTAGCAGTGCCAGCATAGCCCTCTGGTGCAGGCACATGCCCACCACCAGAAGCAGGTACTTCTAGCAGTGCAGTAACACCACTTCCTCAAAGGAAATAAGCTAAGCTGTTGGCTTAGCTGCAATCTACCCAGGGAGCTCTGTCGACCTATGTTGTTTGGTGGGGGGAGGAGGGAGAATCAGACCCCTGACCAATATAGCTAGGTTGGTAAGTTTTAAGTGCAGACCAGAAAATGGTAGAAACATTTATATACTACTATCCAAAATTAAAAGCATGTTTCCTCAGTGAAGTCCGACAAGAAATAGCACAGACACAAAATATTTTTAGAAATACCCAGGTGAGGAAAGATTCCAGCACATTCATTTCATAGGGTGATACAACTATACAAGTCATTAGGCATCATAATCAGAACAACAACATTTCTGGGGAAAAGCCAAAGAGCGAACATTTAAATATTAACACTTTGGCACAGATGAATTATTAGATCCAAGCCATTTCTATCCTGAGAATTATCCACTTCCAGCTTCCGCAGATTTGGTCTCATCATAATTTTTAATAAAAAGATGTTAGTCACCAGTAACTGGCTTTTCTTGTCTTTAAAAGCACCCACCATAGTCTGTTAGAGTGGCATCAAGTCAGATTAATGCTGCCGCACACTTCAGCCATTTTATGACTCAGGGTGTGTTTTCACTGCAGAGCTAACTCGGGCTTTTACTCACATGTTGCCCCCACCCCTGTCCCGGACACATACACAAAATTCTAACCTGAGTTTGGTGGTGCTCTAAACCCAGGCTAGTTGGCCCGTCTGGGGCTACAGGCAAGCCTAGGTGCTCACTTCACTAGGTCTGGTAACCTGCCTACTTTGTAGTGAGGATACAGGCTAAGCCACTCCAATGCTGATAGTCCTCCAGAGGGTTCACACAATCCCTGCTGTATGCCCCGCAGCGGGGACAAGTTCTCCTACAACTCACTGGCAAGCAGCTCACCTTCCTGCAGCACAAAGAACCATGGGATATGGCACCAGAAGTCCTAGTGACTCACACAAGTGAGTGCCCCACCAGAACATAGTGATTTGAGTATAGCTTTCCAGTGTGGCTGATCTCACCCAGTCTAGGCTAAACCAGGTGCTCAGACCCCAGTGCCAGTCACCTGGGTTAACACTGCAGTGAAGACATACCCGATTATAAAATTAAAGGTACAAACTAGACTGCAGGAATAAAGAGACACCCACTGAAAGGAAGGAAATGCAGTGATAAGGGCCACATCCCTGATATAATCTCGTGCCATAAGGGCCATGAGGTTCCCAATGAGCATAATTCTGAAAGGGTTCAACCACCCAAGGACTTCTTACCCATCGGTGGGAACATGAAGAGGCAACCTCAAATAATAACAACGATTTGTAAGACAGCAATATATAAATAATCCAGCAATACACATAGGAATCTCAGTATGACAATGTTTCCACCAAGAAAAAGAGAACTTCAAAGCAATAACCATCAAAACAAAGAGGGATCTCAGTATGACAGAGGATGCTTTGCTTTCACAGAGAAGAGAAAACTCACCCTTCAAAGCAGTAACAACAACTTAGATAGTATGGTGATGGGTGCATCCCATTTCCTAAAATAGGAAAAACCTTCCAGCAATCTCACACTAACACAGCATTCCTGAAAATCAATCCCAACCACAGACAGACTCATTTCTGATCTCTGCTCATTAGAGGGAGGTATTCATGGCTTCAACCAGACAACCAGACCTAATTTCACATTATGTTCCTACCTACTTATGGATAGGATATAGCAAACCTATATCTCCACCTATTAAGCAACTCCCTTTTAAATTAATGCTAAAAACAGCACCATGAGGTCCTGGTCTGTGACTGGTGCTGCCACAATATAAATAATAAACAACAACAACTATTTAGAACTAAACAACACCTTAGTCAGTGCCTTCTCCACTTTGGGAAACCTGCAAAAGTTCAAGAAGTGAAGTATCTGAAAAACTGGGTTTATAAAGAAAACTGTTCTGCAGCCTCAACTATAGGTACCACCTTCCACGTAGCTGGAGTTGCGTAGCATAGGTCGACTTACCGTGGTAGTGTAGACATAGCCTACGTTGAGCCTGAGGAGAGAGAAATATCCGAATCAGTTGAATAGAAAACTAGGGCTGGAATTGAGGTTTGAGTGAGGAGAATTATGAAAAGACACTTACATGATCAAAAATTGCTCAGGGTGTCTGCCTCCATGCGCCTGGGGAATTTCCTGAAACACCAGAAGCAGGAGATTAATAAACTTAACACCCAAAGCTTAACTGAGACAGTCTAGGGATGGAGCTATACATATACTTATGCATTGCATGTGCTTGACTTAATGTATGAACAATCCCATTGAGTGGGGCTACTCGTGTGCATAAAGTTAAGCAGGTGTTTAAATGTTTGTAGGATCTGGGGCCAATGACTTAGGGTATTTTCACCTTTTCTTTCCTGCCAGCCCTACAAAAGATTCCTTCCCCTTGCTTACTGGGTGTATTTAAAGGGAATCCACCCAGGGTTGGAGCCTGTACAGCCTAGCGTTTGCAGTGCTTACAGGACCTGCCTCTGAGTTTGTTGTGCACAGAGCACACAACCAGCCATCTAACAGAGCATGGTATGCCACAGAGCTCCCAGTGACATCCTCTAGCAGAGTCAGTGGCAGTGCATTATAAAATTATGTACCCACGCCCTGAGCTTTAGTCAGTGGCACGTTTTTTATTAATATAAAATGTCTGACATTTCTAAAAATGAAACAGGAAGTTTTTCAGTTAAGGGAAAACTAAAAACTGGACAGCATTGAAGTGAAGAGTTCAGGTTCCCATAAACGGCCTTAACTCTGTTTCTGTATGATATCTACCCGCCTACATGATCAGACTGTTTTCCAAGGCCTGGTCTTCACTAGGAAAAAAGGTGTGTTGCAGACGTGTTAAAACCCTAATATAATAACGTGTTAGCTGGTGGGGATCAACCACTGGAGGTAGCATAGGTTTTACTTTGACCAGCTAACACATGTTAAAATACAAATTGTTCTGTCTGCACTAAGGTGCTAACACCTAACACATGTTAAACACACTTTTTGTTCCTAGTGAAGAGAAGGCCCAATTTACCAAGCCACTCTCTCTCCTCTTACACTTCAGTTACACAGCAAAAATTATCCAGCCTCTTCCCATCTCTCCCTTATTATTCCCTCAGACCAGCCACACGGAGTTGCACAGCCATTTTAACCTTTTATTATATACAAGAGGCTAGACTCTATTTTATCCTCAAAGCCCTGAATCCTGTATACACTTGTGATTCAATTACACGTATCCTGCTCCATAAACTATGGCGGATATAGCTAATGAGACCAACACCTGAAAACTGGAGACTTCTTAAGAGTCCACAGCCAGCCACTAAAGTGTACAGTGCTTGTGTTCCCAGGGACCATGACAAACTGCCATTAAGATGTCAACTAGTTCTGACAGTTGTCACCAGCATGTCCCTATTTTTTTATTTAGATTTCAGATTTAAACAAGTTTCATGCCAAACAGGACCTGGGCTGAACACACATGTACAAAACACATGGACATAGGAGATATGAAGTAAAGGTGACCAAAGTGGCATCACTTCCTCCCACACACACCACTGAATCACCAGATGTGATTAAGGCACCTTAAAATCCCCCAGTGCACTTTCCCATTAGCCACAAATCCCACCCTCGGTGCATATGAGCTTTGCAGTGTGCCAGGAAAGTCAAAAAATTCAAGCCGGGGGGCAGAAATTCCAAGGGAAAGGGCCCATGTCATGGATAGGACAGACTGGGGTGATGGGGACATGGGACAGATTTCAGGTTATTTAGATGAACTTAACTCTGCATTTCCATACTTTCCAGCATTCGTTAAGATGACATTTGATGTAGGGGGAATCAAACTCCAAACACACACTACATCTGGGGAAGATGCCTGATGAATCTACCTCTGGCAGAGAAGGACTAAGGACCTCACTCCCTGCCTACATTTGCTTACATACCCAAATGCCCTCAAGGTGTAAAAATCACTTCAAACTCAAATCCATTTGGGAC
>NW_020664719.1:0-5453 GCF_002925995.2 Terrapene triunguis | reverse complement strand
TTTAGGTGCCTAAGTCCAAAATTTACATCCTCAAAACCTCTGCTCAGCTGCTGCCTAACCCTGTAAGCACCTACATTTCCCTGGATAAAGTCCATTATGGTCTGCTCTTGCAGAGGTTTGCAGATGGTGGTGTATCAGTTGTATAAACCCAAGGTTTGCTCCAATAGGCTCTTTTGCAAATGATAGGTTTAATGTTTCTGGAGTTCAAGTGAAGCCCAGGCCTTAGAACTTGAGAAGATAGACACGGGGTCAGGATTATAAAGGGATTTAGGCACCTACCTATTCTATTACAATAGCAGGTTAGGTGCCTAACTCCCATTGAACATCCATGGGATTTAGCCACCTGGTTTACTTAGGAGCTTTGATTAATCTCACTAGGTGCCTGTCTCCATCTTTAGGTGCCTAAATCTCTTTGTAATCCTCGTCCACATATTACACAGAAGCTGGGCTGGAATCAGAAAACCCTCGTGGAGATCCTAGGGACTGTGATATGCGGGGCAATAGGAACGCTGGAGCTGAGGAGACTGGTCCCCAGGCATGACAGGGAAAGGCCTGTGTATCCAGGACAATAAGGAATCTGCAATATCCAGTGGGGTGAGAAAAAATGCTTAAACTAGATATTGTCTAAATTTAATAAGGTTGAGAGTTTAGATTGCATGCTTAGCTTTTATTTTCTTTTGGTAACTTATCTGACTTTTTGCCTATCACTTATAATGTATCTTCTGTAGTCAATAAACTTATTTTTATGTTTATTCTTACCAGTGAGTTTGTCTGAAGTGTTTGGTAAATCTGCTGAGGTTACAAAGGCTGGTTCAACCTCATTTGTGATACCTTTTGGAGGCTCATACACGGTTCCATCTTCATGTTTTCTTCTATGCTGTTCTAGTTTTTGCAGTAGCTCCTCAGTCGGCAGACCGTTGATAGCTTCTTTGTTTTCAAAGTGAAGCAGCTTTTTCCACAAAATGTTGTGGAATGTTCTTTGTTCCTTGCTGTTGGAACTACTCTGGTATTTATCTTGCTGGAATGTAACATGCTTTCTGGTCTTCTTCAGGTGATCAGAGTCTTTCACATTGAGCTCCTTTTCCTTACTGCGCTTGTCAGTGACTGCGGAGACTTTCTTTTTGAATGCCAGGAATGCTTCCCTTTGGACTTCAAAGGCTTCCCACATCCTATCCTCCATATCTCTCAGGGGTGTGGTCTGGTGATCCACCAGTCCCATTGCCACCTTTAAAGTGGGAGCTAACTAGTGGGAACTGCTTCCTGAAATTCTGGGGTGCCACAAGAGTGGCCATCTGCAAGCTGGAACAGCAGCTTCTTCCTACTAAGATATCTCTCGGGGCGTTCTTGGGCCCCCTGTCTCTCTGAGTAATACTTGCCAATTAAGTTCTGGTGAGGAAAATATAACTTCTTTACGCCCTCATACAGCTGCATGGTGGTATCGGTGTCAGCCACCTGCAGATGGATGGGGAGAGCTCTGAAGTCCTCTCCTGGCACAAACTCCCGTATTAAGGCCATAGCATCCTCCTTATTGAGTCCTGGGAGGGAGCTTATTTTGGCCAGCCAGTCTAAGGCCGTCTCCCTGTTCAGGGGGCCCAAGGTCTTTCCTACTGCTCAGGCCTGCTCAGGAGCATATGGCTTGATCTCATGCCAGGTCTCCAATGGGTGTGTTGAATCTGGCCCGTAGCTGATTATCGTCATTGTTAGCGGTGCCATGGGCAAGATTCTCCCCTCCTGGACCTTCGTCTCTGTTGCTGCTGGGAGATCTTCTTCTATGGGAGCCGAAGGCAATTGTCCTTTCACTCTTTTTGCTTGCAGCCACCTTGTTTTTCGAAGAATCTCTTGCTCGGTATCACTCGAGCTGCTGGTACCACTACTTGATTCTCCTGAACTTTTTCTCAGAGGGCCTCGGCTGATGGTTCTTAGGAGCCCCCTCGTGTGCTGCAGCTTCCGCTGAAGCTTCTCCACTCTTTTCTGGCAGTTGGAATGCTCAGCTTGCTGGCTCTGGCTGGAGCAGACCTCCTTCATTAGCTCCCCAATGGCAGCTTGGAATTCCTCTTGTTTAGTTGTTAGTGATTGGATCTCCTTCTCCTTTTTGGCTAGGAGATCACTGAAGTCCCTCACCTGCAGATCCAACCTGCCTATCTGTGCTGGATAGCTTCCATTCTGGGATTCTAACCTTTCCACCCTACCACCTAACTTGTCTAACTTGGTGTTTTTAGCTTTTACCTGGCCCTCTAGTTGGGATATGGTTAACCCTTGCATAATACTGTATGCTTGTAACTACCTGCAAACCATATGTAGCCCATAAATTAAGGCCCTCTTCTTTTGCTTCTTGTTAGGTTTTGGCTCGTCCTGGACAAAGCTTTCCCACTTGCCCAACAAGGTGGTGTAAGAATTCCCACCGCAGAACAGCCCCTCTGCCCATGGATTTCCCCCTTGCCAAAGTAAGGTGCACTTGACTCCAGGGATACTTCAAGAGTGGTAGCCATCCGGATTCTCCATAGGTCCAAGCACACATCTTGGCCATGTAGTACAACCAAATGGGACCCTGGGCATTTAAGCCCTCTGCTGAAGCCTTTGTATCAGGCTACAGTACTGACACACTCGGCCCTCTCTGATATGTGTCGGAAGCAGTTGGCTTCCCCTCCTGGCAGCAGCTCGGCTGTCTTCCCACAGAGTGAGGTAGGTCCCGCAATGAGCCAGGCATCAACCTGCTCGAAACTACAATGCTGCTGCCTTCCACCGGAGCTGGGCTTTCACCGCAGTCTGCTGGCTGCCCACTGACACTCTTGGTTAGGGATACTGCAAGCAATACCACCACAGCGCTCAGGCTGTCTTTCCACAATGGGCCCAAACAATAAATCACACTGAAGAGGGGTGGGTAGTCCACCCTTCACAGCACTTCAGCTGCTTCTTTTCCCCTCGGCACCCAAGGCCAAACACACTCCTCCTGGGCACAAGCCAGGCAGAGGCTCGGTCCCAGTAGATGAGACCGGTGAGCCCTCCATACACTTGCTGACAGGGGATCAGTGGCACACAAGGACCAGTTCAGCGGGGATGGCTCTCTAGCCACCGGCACACAAGGCCTGCCCACTTCTGGCACTGCTCCGGCGCTCTTGGAACGGCAACCCGCCCACACAGCCTATTGGCTGCCAAAATAACCAAACTGAGCAAACAATAACCTAGCTAAAATTACTAAACAAACAAAAGGGGGTCCTTCTGTGGTCGTCAATATGTTAACCTGAAAACTAAAGTGATGACCTAAAACAGTGGATTAAAATATAAAAGATGCAAGTGCTGGCCCCCTTATCCCGCTTCTATCATCAGGGTCTGTTATTGATAGATGACTGACAGATAGATACGGTGCAAACAAACAGATTTTATTAAATGGGACCCCCAGCACGAGGGCAACAGGTAAGTAAATGATAACAGCTAAATAACTAGTAATAGCTTCGTTGTTATAATACATTAACAGTCGGCCTTAAGCCCAGAACCCCAGAGGCAAAGTACAACATGGGTAGGTAAGGGAAAGAATCACAAAGATTTACATCACCATCTCTTGTAGGATGAGGGACACACGGACTCCAGGGAAGACGACAACGATCCGGACACTGGGAACAGGAACCCAGGAACACAAGGATACACACAGGTAATCTGCCTTCAGGGTCTTCTTTCTTATATTCTTGACACATAGTCCTGGGTGTAAGTATGCGGACTATAACTTGGGGAATAGCAGATGGTGGCTATCCAGAGTGGAAGCATTGTGGACTATAACAGATGGTAAGTATGTCTAGGCAGGAAGTGAGATGGTATAGACAGGTCAACCTTTCAGGGGTGGCTGCCAAGCGTGTGGGCACATACACTGCCTACAGCTAGTACAGTGTGTGCCAGCACGGGTTCAGACTGCTCTCTTTCCTATTTCAGCTGAGACAACAATCCTACTGACTGTCTGTAGAAGACAGCAGTGAGTGCAAGCACAGTCTGTCACTACATCAGACAGCCCAGAACACAGGTTGCTCCACCCTTTTGTGACCTGCTGTCGTTGGGCAGATTCTTTGCTGTTGCTAGGCAGATCAGACAGTCATCTGACCCAAGCTTTCCCGCGCTGGGAAAAAGGGTGCCAATTCCTTCATGAAGAAGGGTGGCCAACATGGAGGACAAACAACAACATACAAAAAAGCAAGATGGCAAAGGGGGGGGAATCAAAAAAAGAATCCCCCTTACAATCTGGTCGCTCCATCTCAAAAAAGATATATTGGAATTGGAAAAGGTACAGAAAAGGGCAACAAAAAATATTAGGGGTATGGATCAGCTTCCATATGAGAAGAGATTAAAAAGACTGGGACTTTTCAGCTTGGAAAAGAGACGGGAGGATATAATAGAGGTCTATAAAATCATGACTGGTGTGGAGAAAGTAAATAAGGAAGTGTTATTTACTCCTTCTCATAACACAAGAACTAGGGGTCACCCAATGAAATTAGTAGGCAGCAGGTTTAAAACAAACAAAAGGAAGTATTTCTTCACACAACACACGGTCAACCTGTGGAACTCTTTGCCAGAGGATGTTGTGAAGACCAAGACTATAACAGGGTTCAAAAAAGAACTAGATAAGTTCATGGAGGATAGGTCTATCAATGGTTATTAGCCAGGATGGGCAAGGATGGTGTCCCTAGTCTCTGGCATTGGCCACTGTCGGAAGACAGGATATTGGGCTAGATGGACCATTGGTCTGACCCATTATGGACGTTCTTATGTTCTTATGTGATGGGGTATACAAACGCCACACTGGGCAACGAGGGATTAAGGAGCTGCTCTGGACTCAGCCAGCCCCGCCCCGCCCCACCTGTAAGAGATGCACAGGCTGGAGGAGGAGTTAAAAGGGAACAGAACAGCTCACCTGGGGGTAGACCAGGGAGAGAAAGGACCCTCATCTTGCAGCTCCTGAGGAAAGGACTGAGGGAAGGAAGAATCTCTTCCATCCACAGTTTTTGAAGGTCCCTCCCTGAGGAAAGGGAGGACCTGCTTCTCATAGACCCTGAGAGGGACGCATTTCCCCCTCTCACCTACTAATCCAGTTTATTTGTGTTAATTCCCTGTGTGTGATTTATGGACTGGCCCTGAAGGGGAAAGAGACTCAGAACTGACCTGGCCGGAAGGCCAAGGCACCACAGGAAGCAGTGAGAGAACTACCATGCCACTCCTGGCCATGAAGAGGTGCCACATGGTGAGCTGGCCCCTGTTACACACTGTATCTCAAAATAACACCGTGTACCCACATATTCACCAATGTTTTATGATTATGATATGTTATGTACAAAGTATGCCTTGTGAGGTATCAATACTCCAACCGGAGTATTGTGTCCAGTTCTGGGCACCACATTTCAGGAAAGATGTGGAAAAATTAGAGCAAATCCAGAGAAGAGCAACAAAAATGATTAAAGGTCTAGAAAACA
>NW_020664718.1:15820-17628 GCF_002925995.2 Terrapene triunguis | reverse complement strand
AGTGGCATATTTCAGAGTTCTGAATTAAGTGTGGCTGAGAGAGAGGATTTCTTATAAGTCCCCTGTTGGGGACCTGAAGCTTAACAAACTATAAGGGTGAAGCTGCCTGCAAAAGTGTAGTAAGGAACAGCAGCCCAGATTTTGAATAAATGGTCTCCTTCTTTGCAGAAAGTCACATTATAAAGCAAAGGCAAAACCTCCCATTTTCTAGTTGTGTTGGCTTTGAACTTTAATTTTCTCTTCTTAAGCTAAAATGAGGATTTTTTTTATTTCTCCTTATTTGGTTTCTTTAAAAATAAGTGGTAAAAATTAAAAGTAATCACAGATTCAAGGAAGTAACACTGGAAGACACAATTGACAGTTCAGGTCCAGTTTTAAAATAACCGTTTAATTTTTATCAGGATTTACTTGGGCACAAATATACATAACTAACTTTTTTTCTTTTCATATTTATATCTTAATATGAATTATAAACATCACTTAGGGTGAAATAATTCTGTAAAATCCATGAGGTGGATTTGAGATGTGTAATGTAAATAAGCTTAATTTCAAGGCAGAAAATAGTCCTCCTCCCATAACCAGAAAAGAGATTTGTGATGGATATCCATCATATCTGGATCAAGGCCAGAGTTTCTGCAGAAGCAGGCATGATTCAACCAAAAAGGGGTGTTTTTGTCTCCACGCAACTCTATTCCAAATCTTTGTGTTCCTCATCTGTGTCAGGTGCAAAAGTTGTTGCTATTCTGTAAAAGAATAATGGGTGCACAGCAGTTACTGCAGAGCCAAAGCCACTGTACTAGGAAGGTGGTTAGACCTGCTCCTGTGTATAATAGCTATACTTTTGTTAATGGAAAGATTACAAATATCAACAATTAAGAATATCAGATAGACCCTTTCCGGAGAACATTTCCTGATACCACAAACATGAGTTAACAGTTTGGAAAGGTATAGTCATTTCCCAGATGTGTGTGCTAAACCACAGGAAATTTACCCATGCTCTTAATATCAATACATTCAAGTGTGAAAATGGTTCACATTTTCACATGAAAATACTCAGAAAAATAGAACAAAAGTACTTGACTCTAAGGACATATCTACAAGGAGGGGTAATGCGCCCTACAGGGGTATGATTTCTACAGCACAGTAATGTGTTGGGTTTTTTAAAAACTGCACTAGCAGGGTTGACTACACAGACCAATTAATGTGCAACAAGTTAGTGTGCTTTAGAAATCACACCACTCCTAGTGTGCATTGCTGCTCTGTGTAGAGAAGCCCTGTCTCTTGAACAGGCACATCTTACTGAGGAACTGGATGTGTATAGTTGCATGTTAACTATTGGTGAATACCACATGTGAAATAATCACACAGACGTGTGCTTCCCACCCCAAATATTACATACTCCTTCCAAATTCTGATATATGAAAGATGCATAACTAAGTCTGTGACAGCTGGAAGAACTGTAAATGTGCCCATTTGATAGCAACAATTAGTCTTCTTACCATTAGTCTAGCTTGTTCTGTTATGATTTTGTATTTCATAACCTGACGGCTATGGAAATCATAAGTTTACTGATGTATATTGATGAAGCAGCACTCTGTGTGGACTATAGCTGGCCAGGTCTCTCATTTTGTCTGCATTTTTAGATGGATGCTGTTGGTTTTTTTCCTTAATTGAGGCTCAAGAAGGTATTAGGTGCCCATGATACCTATGAAACTTTTACCCATATTACCATGCTCATTTTGAAGATGTCTGGAGGAACTTTTTTGTGTTGTTGCAGTACCATATAATGCTTAACTTGTATCTTGTGC
>NW_020664718.1:15548-15810 GCF_002925995.2 Terrapene triunguis | reverse complement strand
CAAACCTAAAATCAAGTAGCAGGTACAGGAGAATTTCAGGTCAGATCTGCTGGGCTGTTTCTGAGCAGAGATGCATGTTTTGAAATTATATACAATGATATTGTTTTTATGTATAATATTCTCTTTTTATTTCCAGCTCTGTTGAGGATCATTCTGAAGGAATCAAACGTTCCTATTAATGTAATTCTTTGTTTAACTGGAGTTCTCCTTGGAGTAGTGGGCTACTTTGTAAAGGAGGTACTGTATATTTAGTAACTATAAC
>NW_020664718.1:9693-15538 GCF_002925995.2 Terrapene triunguis | reverse complement strand
GTGAATAAATGTAAGATAAGCTATATAATTGCTTAAATGTGTATAGATATAGTGTGTCCTTCTGTTTAGTAAAAAGAAACACCAAATGTAGTTTAAAGGCTATATTTAGTTGCACATCAACATGTTTTAATGGTTACCAACTAATGAGAATTATCCTTTCTTTAGGAAAATAACTAAAAAGTACAAATGCAGAAGAAGATTAAAATCAATGATTAAATCAAGGTTTCCTGCTTGCTGATTTAAATTGTGATTAAAATTGATGATTTAAATAATTTCACTCTGCCACACAGCAAATTAGTGGTAGAGATGGGTTTTATTACCCAACCATCGCTCAGTCTTAAATTTATGTTTAGTCCACAGTAACACACTAAACTGTTGCTGCATCTCTGCATATGCATCAACAGAACAAAAAGCTTGTATGATGCGGAATAAGTAATGCAATGATTTGTTAGTATTTTTAAAATTTTGTTGTGATAGAATGGTGGATTTTTTTAATTAGGTATTTAGAGTCAATAGGCCATTACCTACTGTGCTTTAACACTTTTAAGTCAAATTTTAGACCTAAAAGATAATGATGCTTCTTTTATGATTATAATTTTAGTGTAATTACTTATGTTTATAATTAGAAATCTTGAAAAATTATACAACATTCTGTTCTAATAGATTTCTCACTGCAGTTAAACAGAGTGGCCACTCACTAGCTTCCAAGGTATTTTCTCCCTGCCCAGCTTCAGTTTCTGCAGACTCTGTCCTGTGCTTTTCTCATTTTGTTTTCTGCCTTGACTCCAGGCAGAAGATCCTTTTTGAGCCTTGACTCCTGTGGCTCTTTGTTGAGCAATCAGCTAGTTGGTTAGGCAGAAAATGCGACAGGCATCGCTAAACACAAATTTCTTTAGCAGCAGGCTCATATTGTCATCATTCTGAATCCCCTTCTTGCTCTCCCTTGCAAACAGTTGGAGCAGTCTTGGAAGTTCTTTCTCAGAGGGCAGGCAGAAGAGTTTCTAACAGCAAGACCCATGGTAGCCGTCACAAACCAGGAGGTTCTGTCTCCCCTTCATCTCAGGCTTCCAGTGGTGAGACCACCACCTTTGTCAACATTAGGAATTCAACCTCCCCCTTTACTTCTCAGGATAGGTGGCATATTTTGAAAAATCCTCCACACTGTGCACCAGTGATCCCACTTTTGGCGTTTGTGCTCCTCTAGAGCTGGCAGCACTTTAAAGAGAGCCCCTTACTTGTCTGCAAGTTCGCCTTACTGGACTGAATGCTCCAGCTCCTCCACTCATCACAGAGGCCAACCTGACACTGTGGAATACCACAGCATTTCAACCCCTCTTCCTCTCAAAAGTCCCAGTAAACTCGGGACACACATCAGAGAGTTTCATTTGCTGAGGCTGGGGATGCCACATTTCTCAGTACTGTAGTTTTCCTTCTTTCCACAGGAGTGCCAGGGGATGTTCCTATCAGACTCTTACCATAAAACATGGGCTTTAGGATGCCAAAGGGCTTATTAATCATGTAAGAAATATTTTATGGAGGTGATTTATCCAGACATCCTCTCCTTAGTGGTCAGGTTATCAATCCAAAGTCCCATTCAGTGTTAAGGCTACTTCACTTCCCTATGCAGATCTGCTTACCTCCTTTCTTTGTCCTCTCACTTCTCTGTTTCTCCATCCACACACTCTAATGTAGGTTAAGATTGAGAGGAAAAGCTTTAAAAGGTCCATGGTCTCTGAGAGGAAGGTTAAACCATCTTCTCTTCCTCCTCTTATATCCTCTTTCTCCTCAGAGGAGGCATACTTCATCAGACATTTCAGTTCTGATAAAGGATTCGGTAATGAAGCAAATATCTAGAACCACAAGACTTTAGTAATCCCCTACTGAGCTCCCTGGACCCTGCAGGGGACTACTAGAACAAGGATTGACAGAAGGATGGGAGTACTTGTTTGGGCAGATTCAGGAAAAGACATTTCTGTTCCCAAAGTATTTGGCTCAGATAATCACAGAAATAGGGAGGGATCCGGATGCTCGCATAGATGCTTTGCTAAAACTGAGGGGTGTGTAGCTCAGGGGTGGATGTGGGATGCAAAGATGCCCTTTGTGCTTCCTTGAACTTGGGCCTATGGTGTACTACTCTAGTTCTCCAATGTAACTTAGAACAGCCTTTAGGCTTCTGTAAGGTTTACCGGCTGCCAGAGGCTAGGGATCATGCCAAAAGCAGGTGCTGATGGGGGCGCGTTGGGCCACTAAATCAGTTCTCCACCATGAGACGATCTCTCTACACTGGGTAATTCTCTTGTGATTGGCCAATTTTTCACTTATTCGTCACTCGGTGGGATCAACCATTCCATCCTCTTTCACATCCCAGCCATTTATCCCTACAATTAAAGAGTTATTACAGTAGGAGGAGGACTCTGACAACCTATTCAGGAATGTGCATTCCCTTGACCAACCTGCAGTAGATAAATTGCCACAGATGACAATCTGAAGGGATGGTGTGCCACCTTGTACAAAGTCAATGATTGTGGACCAAGTGGGTCAAAATGACACAACAGCAGATTGGAGCTGTGTACTGTTAGATATGTTCTGTTATTTCATCAAAGGGTTGAATACCCAGTTAATTTTTAATTTGAATTGACAATCTATCTGTGTTAGCCTATGTAAATAAACAAGCAAGCATAAGACAAGAGGTAAGGCTATTTGCCTCAAAGTCATGATGAATCAAGCAGAGAGAAGATTTGAATCCATATCTCCTACTGCTGAGGTGAGTGTCTTAAATACCAGGTTGCAGAATATTTCTCATTCTTTCTCTTTGTCTCAGTGAATATTTAAGTATTTACACAAAGTGGAACAGCTTCAATAGGAGAGATTGACAACAGAGTAGCCTTGTAGCTCAATGGTTATAATACCCATGTGGCAGGTGGGACACCTGAGTTCAAGGGTATGTCTACACTACGGGATTAATCCGAATTTACAGAATTTGAATTTTGGAAACAGATTGTATAAAGTCGAATGTATGCGGCCACACTAAGCACATTAATTCAGCGGTGTGCGTCCATGTATCGGGGCTAGCGTCGATTTCCGGAGCGTTGCACTGTGGGTAGTTATCCCATAGTTCCCGCAGTCTCCCCCGCCCATTGGAATTCTGGGTTGAGATCCCAGTGCCTGATGGGGCAAAAAACGTTGTTCTGTGTACAGCCTCACCCCTCCCTCCATGAAAGCAACGTCAGACAACCGTTTCGCGCCTTTTTTCCTGGGTGAATACAGCAGACGCCATACCACAGCAAGCATGGAGCCCGCTCAGCTCAAGACAGCAGTCATGAACATTGTAAACACCTCGCGCATTATCGTGCAGTTTATGCTGAACAAGGACCAGAAAAACGAGGCAAGGAGGAGGCGGCGACGGCAGCGCGGCGACGAGAGTGATGAGGACATGGACATAGACATGGACACAGACTTCTCTCAAACCGCGGGTCCTGGTGCTTTGGAGATCATGTTGTTGATGGGGCAGGTTCTATCCGTGGAACGCCGATTCTGGGCCCGGGAAACAAGCACAGACTGGTGGGACCGCATAGTGTTGCAGGTGTGGGACGATTCCCAGTGGCTGCGAAACTTTCGCATGCGTAAGGGCACTTTCATGGAACTTTGTGACTTGCTGTCCCCTGCCCTGAAGCGCCAGAATACCAGGATGAGAGCAGCCCTCACAGTTGAGAAGCGAGTGGCGATAGCCCTGTGGAAGCTTGCAACGCCAGACAGCTACCGGTCAGTCGGGAATCAATTTGGAGTGGGCAAATCTACTGTGGGGGCTGCTGTGATCCAAGTTGCCAGGGCAATGAGAGACCTGGTGATATCAAGGGTAGTGACTCTGGGAAACGTGCAGGCCATAGTGGATGGCTTTGCTGCAATGGGATTCCCTAACTGTGGTGGGGCGATAGATGGAACCCATATACCTATCTTGGCACTGGAGCACCAGGGTACCCAGTACATAAACCGCAAGGGTTACTTTTCAATGGTGCTGCAAGCACTGGTGGATCACAGGGGACGTTTCACCAACATCAACGTGGGCTGGCCGGGAAGGGTTCATGACGCTCGCGTCTTCAGGAACACTACTCTGTTTAAACGGCTGCAGCAAGGGACTTACTTCCCGGACCAGAAAATAACCGTTGGAGATGTTGAAATGCCTATAGTTATCCTTGGGGACCCAGCCTACCCCTTAATGCCATGGCTCATGAAGCCATACACAGGCAGCCTGGACAGGAGTCAGGAGCTGTTCAACTACAGGCTGAGCAAGTGCAGAATGGTGGTGGAATGTGCATTTGGCCGTTTAAAAGGTCGCTGGTGCACTTTACTGACTCGGTCAGACCTCAGCCAAACCAATATCCCCATTGTTATTGCTGCTTGCTGTGTGCTCCACAATCTCTGTGAGAGTAAGGGGGAGACCTTTATGGCGGGGTGGGAGGCTGAGGCAAATCGCCTGGCTGCTGATTACGTGCAGCCAGACAGCAGGGCAATTAGAAGAGCACACCAGGAAGCGCGGCGCATCAGAGAAGCTTTGAAAACCAGTTTCATGACTGGCCAGGCTACCGTGTGAATGTTCTGTTTGTTTCTCCTTGATGAAAACCCGCCCCCTTTATTGACTCATTCTCTGTAGGCAACCCACCCTCCCCCTTCGATCCCATCTTGCTTTCAAAGGAAATAAAGTCACTATTGTTTAAAAATCATGTATTCTTTATTAATTGATTATAAAAAGAGGGAGAGAACTGAGAAGGTAGCCCGGGTGGGGTTTGGGGGGAGGATCGGAGGGAAGGAAAAGGCCACTAAAAAAAGGTTAAAATAATGACAGCCTTTTGCTTGGGCTGTCCACTGGGGTGGAATGGGAGGGTGCACGGAGCCTCCCCCCCCACGTTCTTAGTGAGGAGGCTATGGAACATGGTGAGGGGGGTTATACAGGGGCTGCAGTGGCAGTCTGTGTCCTGCTGCTGTTCCTGAAGCTCCACCAGACGCCGGAGCATGTCTGTTTGCTCACGCAGCAGCCCCAGTGTTAATATTAATATATGGAGATATACCTATCTCATAGAGCTGGAAGGGACCTTGAAAGGTCATAGAGTCCAGCCCCCTGCCTTCGCTAGCAGGACCAAGTACTGATTTTTGCCCCAGATCCCTAAGTGGCCCCCTCAAGGATTGAACTCACAACCCTGGGTTTAGTAGGCCAATGCTCAAACTACTGAGCTATCCCTCCCTTGCATCCTGCCTCCTTTGATCTTCCTGCCGCCACCTCTCATCTCGAGCGTCTCTCCTCTCCTCACGTTGGTCCCTCATGTCCTCACGTTCACTGGCATCTTTCCTATACTTTGAAACCGTGTCCTTCCACTCATTCAGATGAGCTCTTTCATTGAGGGCGGATTCCATGATTTCCGCGAACATCTCGTCTCGCGTCCTGTTTTTCCAACGCCTTATCTGAGATAGCCTTCAGGACGGAGGAGGGAGGCTTGAAAAATTTGCAGCTGCTGGAGGGAGGGGAAAAAAGGAGAGAATTTTTTTAAAAGATACATTTTACAGAACAGTGCTTATACTCTTTCATGGTGAACAACACTATTCACATTACATAGCACATGTGATTTCTGTGCAAGGTCGCATTTTGCCTCTTAATATTGAGTGCCTGTGGCTTTGCTGCTAGAGATCACAGACGCAGGTCCAGGCAACAGAATTCGGCTTGCATGTGGCCATGGTAAGCCATTGTCTTTCGGCTTCTGCACCCTCCTTTCCCACATACCAAGCAAAGCTCGTTGAGTGTTGCAGTTTTCCTGTTAACCTTTAGCAGCAGAAAACAAACTAACCCCCCCCC
>NW_020664718.1:0-9593 GCF_002925995.2 Terrapene triunguis | reverse complement strand
CAGGGAAGGATTTCTTTTCAGCCACAGGCAAACAGCCCAGTAGGAACGGCCACCTCTGTCACCTTAATTAAATTCCCGTATTTCAACCAGGTTACCATGAGCGATATCACTCTCCTGAGGATTACACAGCGAGATAAAGAACGGATGTTGCTTGAATGCCAGCAAACACCGGGACCATACGCTGCCAGGCTTTGTCATGCAATGATACCAGATTACTTGCTACTAGCATGGCGTGGTCAAGTGTCCTACCATGGAGGACGGAATAAGGCTGCACGGCCCAGAAACCTTCTGCAAAGGCTTTTGGAGTACCTCCAGGAGAGCTTCATGGAGATGTCCCTGGAGGATTTCCGCTCCATCCCCAGACACGTTAACAGACTTTTCCAGTAGCTGTACTGGCCGCGAATGCATCCCAAGTCCTCAGGGCAAATTAATCATTAAAAAACGCTTGCTTTTAAACCATGTTTTATATTTTAAAAGGTAAACTCACCTGAGGTCCCTTCCATGGGGTCATGGTCTTGGGTACTGGCTTGGGAGGGTACTTCAGTCAGGCTGAGAAAAAGATCCTGGCTGTTGGGGAGAACGGAGTGCTGTGTGCTCTCCGCAAGCTCGTCGTCCTCCTCCTCCTCCTCTTCCCCGTCCGCAGAATCTTCAGGTGTGGCTGATGAGATTACCCCTGCCTCGGAATCCACAGTCAGAAGTGGGGTAGTGCTGGCGGGCCCCCCTAGAATTGCATGCAGCTCAGCGTAGAAGTGGCATGTCTGCGGCTCTGACCCGGGAGCGACCGTTTGCCTCCTTTGTTTTCTGATAGGCTTGTCTGAGCTCCTTGACTTTCACGCGGCACTGCTCTGAGTCCCTATTGTGGCCTCTCTCCATCATGCCCTTGGAGATTTTTTCAAAAGTTTTGGCATTTCGTCTTTTTGAACAAAGTTCTGCTAGCACTGAATCCTCTCCCCATATAGCGATCAGATCCAGTACCTCCCATACAGTCCATGCTGGTGCTCTTTTTCAATTATTGGCCTGCATGGTTACCTGTGCTGATGAGCTCTCTATGGTCACCTGTGCTCTCCTGTGCTGGGCAAACAGGAAATGAAATTCAAATGTTCGCGGGGCTTTTCCTGTCTACCTGGCCAGTGCATCCGAGTTCAGATTGCTGTCCAGAGCAGTCACAATGGTGTACTGTGGGATAGCTCCCGGAGGCCAATACCATTGAATTGCGGCCACACTAACCCTAATTCGAAATGACAGTATCGATTTCGGCACTACTCCGCTCGTCGGGGAGGAGTACAGAAATCGATTTTAAGAGCCCTTTATCTCGAAAGAAACGGCTTCGTTGTGTGGACGGGTGCAGGGTTAATTCGATTTAACGCTGCTAAATTCGAATTAAACTCCTAGTGTAGACCAGGCCCAAGTCCTTGCTCCAGAGTGGGGGGTCAAACCTGAGTCTCCCACATCCTAAGCAAGTGACCTAACCATTGGGCAAAAGGTTATAGGGTAGACACATACACTCATGGTGACCTGAAATCATAGAAATTTGGGGATAGAAGGGACCTCTAGAATTCATTGAATGCAGCCCCCTGTGCTAGGGCAGGATCAAATAAACCTAGACCATCCCTGACAGGTGTTTGTCCAACCTGTTCTTAAAAACATCCAATGATAGGGATTCCACAACCTCCCTTGGAAGCCTATTCCAGAGCTCAACTACCTTATAGTTAGAAAGTTTTTCCTGATATCTCACAAATTTCCCTTGCTGCAGAATTAAGCCCTTTACTTCTTGTTCTACCTTCAGTGGACATGGAGAAGAATTGATCACAGTATTCTTTTTATTACAGCCCTTAACATACTCAAAGACTGTTATCAGATCCCTCTCAGTCTTTCTTTTCTCAAGACTAAATGTGTCCAGTGTTTTTAACCTTTTCTCATAGGTCAGGTTTTCAAAACCTTTTATCATTTTTGTTGCTGTCCTCTGGACTCTCTCTAATTTGTCCACTTATTTCCTAGAGTGTGGCGCCCAGAATTGGACACAGAACTCCTGCTGAGGCCTCACCAGTGCCAAATAGAGTGGGACAATTATCTCCCATGTTGTATTTACAACATTCCTGTTAATACACCCCAGAATATTAGCCTTTTTCACATCACATTGTTGACTCTCATTCAATTCGTATTCCACTATAACCCTCACATCTTTTTCAGCAGTACTACCACCTTTCCAGTTATTCCCGTTTTGTGATTGTGCATTTGATTTTTTTCTTCCCAAGTGTAGTACTTTGCACTTACCTTTATTGAATTTTATCTTAATTTCAGACCAGTTCTCCAATTTTCCCAGTTTGTTTTGAATTCTAATCCTGTCTCTAAGATGCTTGTAACCCCTCCTGTCTTGGTGTCATCTGCAAACTTTATAAGCATACGCTCTACTCCATTATCCAGGTCATTAATGAAAATATTGAATAGTACCAAACCAAACCTGACCTCTGCCGAATAGGAGTTCTCAATTTGACAACAAACCATTGATAACTGCTTGATGAGTATGGTCTTTCAACCAATTGTGCACCCACCGTATAGTAAATTCAGATAGACTACATTTCCCTAGTTTGCTTATGAGATTAGCATGTGGGACTGTCTCAAAAGCCTTACTAAAATCAAGATATTTCATGTCTACTGCTTCCCCCATCCACTAGGCCTGTAACCCTGTCAAAGAAAGAAATTAGTTTGGTTGGACATGATTTGTTCTTGACAAATTCATGCTGGCTGTTCCTTATAATCCTATTAGCCTTTAGGTACATACAGATTGAAATGGACTTTTCCAATCTGCTGAGAAATTCTGCAAATGTTCACAACCAAATATTTTCCTCAATTTTTTTGTTTTGCTGCCCAAACCCAAAAGTCAATTATGCACTGAACTGTGGTCACTTCCAAAGCCTCTTAATAGGTTGTGGGCAACTTCTTCTCAATTCTGCTCAGTTATAAAAATTTCACCTAAGACAATCTCAAATGCCTCGATTTTAAGAGTTTCTTCAAGCAGGACTGGATTTTGTATTGTCTGCCTGCAAATTGCAGGGACAAATTTCCACTTTTAGGGTGATTAAAGTGGCACATATTTGGTCCCATTCCCTTGTCACATGTTTTTTTTGTTTTTATGGTTGTAATCTCCCTCCTGAAACTAACATTTTGCTCTGTAAACCCTTTGTGTAGCCTAAATCTAGTTTCTCTTTTTGTTCCTCCTCCCTTCTAGTCCATGGTATCGCCACTACTCCCAGAGGCTCTTCTCTTTCAAAAAATCTTCTCTCATTATGATTATTATTGTCAGGCAAGAGGCAGAGAAAGCTCTTCTCTCCTGTAAAGAACTGTTTCTGATTTTTCTGCAAGAATAAAGAAATTTTGAAAATAGTTCTATAGTTTTATGCTCAACTCCAGGTCTTCCTTACATATCAATCAGAAAATTGCCCTTCCTGGATTTTCTTCTTCTTCTAAGTCCCCGATAAGAGATTTGGCATACTTTGGATGTGGTCAGTCCGAGCACTCTTCTCTGTATGTACATAGAATTAATCTATTCATACTCCTTATTTGTGCTCTGGAAGGGCCTCAGAAGTTCTGAAAGTTTCTAGATTCATCATAGCTAGCTGGATAAAGTCTTGTATTCTTCTATGCGTACCTTCTGCATTGTCATACTCTTGGGATATGTTCATTGATGTAGCTTGGATGGTGGAACCATCTGGTAGCAGTGCCTGTTAGAGTGCTCGAGTTCCTTTCCTACCCTTTCCCTTAGCATTCAATGCCCAGGCTATGAAAAGGGGCGCATGGCATCACCTGCCACTTCAGTTCAGACTGCAGGAGACAGACAGACATAGACCTCCCTTGATCTCTTTGATTGTAGCTTTTAGACACGTATCTTACTATTTCAGCATTCATTAAGGTTAGTTAGCTAATAGTTCATCGTTTTAGTGTGAATTTAGATTTTAGAATTGTTTTAGGATATTTAGTAGGATTTAGTACTGGCATTGATCGCAAATCCAAAGACAAAGGAGCATGCTTTAAAAGATGTGTGTCATGCCCTGCAGTCTTCCCAGCATCTGCCGCCCATATCAGATGCTTCAAGAGCCTAGGGGAAGAACATTCTTCTTCTAATTTGTGCTATTTGTAGCACATTCACTCCTTGGGGCTGTAAAGGAGAGACAAAATAGATTCCGGACTTTTCTATTGTAGCAAACTTTGACTGCTAGAACTTTTGGATCACAGGTATCTAACAGATCTGAAGAAAGAGAAAGGAGGCCTGAATCAGCACTTAGTACTTCTGCATTCAAGAACACCACTGTGATAAATCATTCAGCCTTAGCACCAAGCTCCAGTTCCAACTTTACTGAGCTGTCAGTAGCTAAATCCTCTGATCTGTCTCCGTCATACTAAGGCCTGTGTTGGAGAGGATTCCAGATAAGAGACCCAAACCACCAGATACCATTCTGGAACCAAATACTTTGGTTCTGAAAAAAGAGAGGCTAAATTGTACTAGGGAAGCCTTCTTACTCCAGTGATTCATTGGATCCTTTGGATTGAGAACACAGTATGGTTCTGAGCTCTAAGAACAAGAGAGCTCCAAATTGTAGTAATGTTACAGATCTGAAAAAGTACCAAGTACTTCAGAACCAAGTACTTCAATTCATCCGGTTCCTACTATTACAGTTATGGCACAGGTTATGCGGATCCACAACAAATTTTTGACCCAACTACCTCCTTAACTAAAATAATGAAGAGGCCAACAGAGGAACATCCCTCTCAATTTTCTCCTCTTGACAAAAGACTAAGATGGGATATTGTACCGGAGATAGGGTGACCAGACGTCCTGATATCGAGCAGTTTGTCCCGCGTCCCGACCGAAGTACGGTCGGGACGCCATTTGTCCCGATATTTTGTTTCGGGCGTTTTTTTGTTGTTGCTTAGGTGGTGGTGACAGGCAGGGGAGTGCTTTTCAATTGTTAACTCACCCAGCACGTCCGGGTCTTGGCGGCATTTCGGCGGAGGCTCCTTCAGTTGCCGACGGTCTTCGGTGGCATTTCGGCGGTGGATACTTCCTTCTTTGGCGGCAAGGTTTATTAACTACTGCCAAAATGCCGCCGAAGATCGTCAGCAACTAAAGGTCCCTCCGCCAAAGTGCTGCTGAAGACTCGGACGGGTGAGTGTAACAATTGAAAAGGCGCTCCCCCTGCGGCGGTCCCGATATTTTGGAATACTCATCTGGTCACCCTAACCGGAGATCATATACCCATCACCTAAGACTCCAACTGGTTCTCCAAGAAAGTCTGTCTTGCTGCTATCCCTTCTTCATTTTCAGCTTCTGTTATATCACGTGGTGTCTCGTTATCAGCCCTGGGGTTGGATCTTAATTCTGAAGAAGAGCCTGATCTGACAATGATTTTGGCCTTTTCTTTTGAAGCAGGGCTTTCCCCTTGATTTGAGTCTCAAAGAGGCATCCTATTCACTAGGCCAGGGGGTAGAATCATAAAATATCAGGGTTGGAAGGGACCTCAGGAGGTCTTCTAGTCCAACCCCCTGCTCAAAGCAGGACTAGGCCCCAGACAGATTTTTGCCCCAGATCCCTAAATGATTGAGGATTGAACTTGGAACCCTGGGTTTAGCAAGCTAATGCTCAAACCACTGAGCTATCCCTCCCCCCGTGGGTTGGGATCCCAAAGTGGATCATGACCCCCTTTTAATGGAGTTGGTGTTATACTTGCTGGGGCCCAGGGCCGAAGCTGAAGCCAGAGCCCCACAGCCCAGGGCCAGAGCGGAAGCCTGAGTCTCACTGCCCGGGGCCGAAGCCCACAATTGTTTCCCACAATTGGGAGTTTGGGGAGCAGGGAACTAGCCCGTCCCATGGACCCTTCCCTAGTTACTTGAGTGAGCTGCTGGGTGGCAGTTGTGTCCTGAGTGCTGCCTGGGGACCTGTGGTTCTGGGTTTGAGACCTGTGATCCCTCCCATGACCATGGATACCTTCAGCATATTGGCCATCTACTAGCTACACTTATCAGTCTTGGAAATCTGGCTCCCCTGTTCCAGTCAGGGAAAATCTGTATCTACAGATCTGAGACATTTGGATCCTAAATATTAAGAACTGACAGTCAAGGAACATTCACCTACTGTGGTACCTGATAAACTCTTTCACTGTCCAACATAAGAACAGTGATACAAAGAGGTGGTTTTTTTGTTTTTGTTTTTTTTTAAAGGAGACCTTGGTTTACTTGATTTTTGGCAAACACTCAAAGGCACTCACTCTAAAATTGAAAATTTTATTGATCAAACACAAAAAAGGGGAAAAAATGTAAAACAAGCATTTATATTGAAAATGAAATTGAGTGATTCTGCATTGCAAACTTAATCAAAACCTTTAAAATCTTTACCTCCTTTTGGAGGTAAAATCCGAGAGTCTCATTTTCAGAAAACTTTTTTGACAAAAAACAAAGGTTTAACTTTACCCTCATTCCTGATGTATAAAGGGTCTTTACTAGGGCTGTCAATTAATCACAGTTCACACCTGCGATTAACTGAAAACAAAATTAAAGCATTAATTTTTTAAACATGTGTGACATTATCTGATTAAAATAGGACCATTGTTGCAACCACTGTTATATATTTGCAACAAATCTTGTACAAAATGTGGCATATAAGATGTCTACGAAAATGTTATGATTTGCTGGTTATGATTATGCTATCTGTATGCATGTATCGTTTTTGTATTTGAAGTTATGAATATTGGCTCTATACCTAGATTTCAAATGTTTGCTCCTGGGGTAACGCCCATAAGGTAGTTAGCCAGCACATCTTGGAGGGACTATTCAAATTGAGTGGCCCATCAAAAAGACACTTGACTCATAATGGACCCTGGGAGATAATGGACTTTCCTGCTGTGACAAAGCAAAATTATGCATGGACATGTGACTTGCCCATGTGACTCCAAACTCCTATCTTTTACCTGTAATTTTCCACTAGCTGTGCTGAGGGCTTTGTTTGAAACAATGGGTTTCCCTCCACAGGGCGGAAGCTATAAAAGGCCCTGGAAACACCTCCATTTTGCCTCTATCTTGCTCCAGCCTCTTTTCTGCTCAAAGCTCTGGACTTTGAACTTCTACTAATGGGAGCATTCTAACCAATGGACAGAGGACCTTCCAATGATTTGGAAGCAACCAGAGACTTATCAAGCCAGCAGTTTATTCTATCACTGCTACAAGCCTGAACCAAGAACTTTGCAATTACTGTATGTATTTGATGCCTTTAACCAATTTTAACTCTCACCTTTCTTTCTTTCTTTCTTTCTTTCTTTCTTTCTTTCTTTCTTTCTTTCTTTCTTTCTTTCTTTCTTTCTTTCTTTCTTTCTATGAATAAATGTTTATAAGTGAGATTTTTGGGTAAGATCTAAGTTATATATTGACCTGGGTTTGTGGCTGGTCCTTTGGGATCAGAAGAAACTTTTATTTGAAGAGACTGGTTTTAGAGAACCACTCATCTCTAAGTCTAGTGTTTTCAGTGGTAATACAAGGACTGGAATGCCTAAGGAAACTGCTTTCATGACTTGTTAGCCAGTGTGGTGAAACAGAAGTTTACTTTTGTTGCTGGTTTGGTATATACTATGAGGGATTAGCCACCAGTCTTGGAGTGTATCTGCCTAATTTCTCAGCACTTTGTCCTGAATTTGGCATTCTCAGTTGTGACCCACTGAGGCATGGTTACAACGTGTTAATCACATACCTCTGGGCAGGAAGGGGAGGGATCAGCTGTGGAGGGATCTGACAGGGTGCAGTCAGGCGCAGTAACCCAAGCTGCCACCAGAGGGCGGGAAGAGAAGAGGAAGTGGCTCCCATCCCGGCTGTAGCGGAGAGGTAAGGATCCTGACCCTGCCCTGCCCCATTGCCTCTGGCCGGCCTCTTGCTCTGGGGACCACCCCATCCCCCCCACTGTGCCCCATTGTCCCTGGCTGGCTCCTCACTATAGCGACTGACCATCCCCTTGCCCTCAGCCAGACCCTTGCTCCAGGAACCGCCTCTGCCCCCCCAGCCCCGTGCCCCATTGCCCTTGGCCGGCCCCTCGCTCCAGGGACCTTCCCCATGCTCTGGGGACCAGCCCCCCACACGCCGTGTCCCAATGCCCCTGGCTGTCCCCTTGCTCCGGGAGGTATCCCATAGAGAATAAGGATCTGGCAAGTTCAGTCTCCCTGCACTAGCTCCTCTTCCCCTGCTGCATGCGGAGTCCCTAAGATAAAATCCACCCTCCCTTGCAAACAAGGGCTCGCTCAGCTGAAGGGAATACACCTAGCTCAATAAAAGGCTCTGTTTAACAGTGTGATTAAAACTTCGATTAATCGTGATTAATTATTTTAATCACTTGACAGCCCTAGTATTTACTTTTCCTGTTTCTAACAAATAGGAGCACATAAGGTGGAGGGGAGAGAGAATAGAAAAGGTGGAGGAAATACAGCTTTTTTTTTTTTTTTTTGGATACTGGGTGGCTCGTCAGTTACGAATGGATGCTTTGGCTGGCAGGTCAACTGTTGCTTGGACTCTGGTTTACATGCTGTTCAGGGATGTCATCTACTTGGGTCTTTTCTCCTTAGGGCAGGATTGTGGTCATCTCACTTCACTATGCTGATCAATGCAGCTGATTTCAGGATTTGATGAAAGGCAGAGAGAATGAGATATAGGATAGGAGTAAGTAAGTGGCGAGAGAAGCAGAAGGTAATACAAGGAAAAGAGGCAGAACAGGATCTTATGTGCTTCTATGATGCTAGCAATTAGGTATCCCCACTGATGGGCTGAGGACTGGAAGTCATGATATGATTTTCAGGACTCACGTGAAAAAGTTCCTTGAGCAAGACCTATGGCCTTCCTCTCAGGAAGAAAGTCTTTCAGTCTGGTCTGCTTCTTTTTCTTGGGGGTCAGGGAAGATGAGATGAGTTGAGATGATGAGCTGGCTTGTGCAAGGACACGGGATGATATATTTTTTTTCAAAGTCTTTTTAAGAACACCAAGAAAGGAAAAAGTGGGCTGAATAGTCCCTTCTCCTTATTATTTTGTCGTCCAGTTAGGCCTATTATCCAACACACCAATTTTGATTCATTAATTTCTGGTTCTCCATCTTCTGTTTTTAACAAACATGATTTCGCTGTAGTCCTTGAATTATATCAACATGACCTTTTTTTTTGTTTGGACTAATTTAGTCTCTGGTTCTCTTACACCTGTTTATAGCATTCATTATTAATTTGACCTATGTCCCATCAGCATTTGTTGTTATAGGTTATTGTGGCATCTTACGAACTTTCACATACTTTTTATGTTTGAGCTCACAATTGGGGTAATCTTGTAAACCCAGTTATCACAGCAGAGATTTCTCTCAGCAATCAATTCATTTGAGGTCTCTGGAATCACCAAGACTCTCACTTACCCATATGTGTGTTAGAACTGAGGGCCATACATTTAGCTTTCAATTCATTTCTCCCACAAGTATAGAACAAAGTAGAGCAAGTTGCCACAAATGGTAGGTCAGCAATGTTTTATGTGCGCAAAGGGGGAGGACTTGTTCATAACAACTGAGCAAAGAGGGAGGACTTGTT
>NW_020664717.1:3596-4281 GCF_002925995.2 Terrapene triunguis | reverse complement strand
GACACTGAGAGTTTTGTCAGCATAGCTTTGCTGGTCAGGGGTGTGGGTTTTTAAGTGTATACCTCATCTTAGAGAAAATGTGATAAAATATGCTTTGAAAACATTCTTTTAGCCTGGAGCACCCTGACCATAAATAAAAATTGTAACCCCCCTTTCCTCCCAAATGAAGAGAATTAGGAAGGTTTGCCTACATAATAATTCACTGGCACATTGATTTGTGGCCAAACATTTTCAAAATTGGATGACTCAGGCTAAAAATAATAATTAGGCTGGGATCTTCAATGGAGCCAAAGGGAATTAGATACCTGACGTCAATGGAGTTTGGACATCTAATTTCTATAATCTCCTTTCAAAATGCCAGACGTAGTTCATCTGTGGCACTGTCACGGATCTCAAAGGTGTGTGTGTGTGTATGTGTGTGTGTGTGTGATTCACTGCTGGCCCCTGCTGGAAAGATTGAGATCTACTCAGTACTTATATGTGTGACTGCTGCCCCCTGATGGAAGGAATGTGTGTGTGTGTATTTGTTTTGTGTCTTTTGCTGCTGCCCCCTGCTGGAGTGTTTGGGCTCTGATTCATGTGTATGTGTGCAGGGGTATTTAGCTCTTGTCCCCCGTTGAAATCCTCAGCAGTGAGCCTTAGAGCCTGGATCTAAGGAATTGGGCTCCTGCTATAGCCCTGAAAA
>NW_020664717.1:2010-3586 GCF_002925995.2 Terrapene triunguis | reverse complement strand
GGCTGACACCCTGAGAGCGAAGGGCTATGACGTGCAGATGGACGCCTTGATTGTCGGAGCCCTGGGTGCCTGGGACCCCTGCAATGAGCGTGTGCTATGGACCTGTGGGATCGGTCGATGCTACGCATGTCTCATGCAGCGCCTCATGGTTTCAGACACCATCCGATGGTCCAGGGACATCTACATCGAGCACATCACCAGTCACCGACAGTACCAGGAGGCGTGAGCCAGAGTGACATCGTTCTCCCACTACGAGAAAGGGACCAAGTGACCTTCTTCGTTGGATCATATGAATTGGAACCATAAACGCCCTGAACATTAAATCTCACCAAATGAGGGTCAATCCATCCTCATCACCATATCCACTCATACTCCACACCCAAACATAGCCACTCTATGAACTTCATACCCTCATATCTCAATGCCTGTACTTTGACCCATCAACCTTTTACCCCCAATGGGGGATATTGCAGATTATGTATTCCTCATGCCACCTGATCTTAAACCAAACTTTGCACCCTCGATAATCTGTATGTTATTCCCTGATAACCAGAAACTTCTATGCTCAAACTCTGTTCACTATTTCTCTTTAACATCATCTTAATAAAATTTTTAAATCCAAAAGAGAGCTTAGAAAAGTACAGAACAAAGCAGCAAGTTTAGAAACAGTTACAAACTAGTGGGATGGATTTTAGTGTTGAGTAAAGAGCTTTGCAACTTGAATAATTGTACTATAAATACTGCCAGCTGAAATGCATCTCTTTGAAGCACAGCTTCTGTGTAAGGTGAACACGCTGCAAGAATATGCTTCCAGGAATGACGGTATTTCTCCTTTTCATATTGTACTGCTTTGACTTTAGACAATACATTTAGCTCTGATTGATTATTTGGTCTCTTGAACATTTTTAAGACCAAGCCATGTGTGTAGTCAAACAATCGGCTACACCTCTGAGTCAGTAGACATGTGATGTCATGAACATTTAAAGCTACCTATTCCAACTATAGGTAGGGTGAATGGCTGACAGTGAGTCAAAATGGAGTTGATTCTTAGCTCTGTCATTGAACCAGCTTGTGTCTCAGTGCACACATGTTGCAGATGAGGGAAAATAACATTTGCTCCCTCCACCGGGAGATTTGTTGCATGAGTCAGATTTTCAAGATAATTGAAGGGGTTTGGTGCCCAAATCCCATTGACAGTCAATGGGATTTGGCTGCTTAACTCTTTTATGTCCCTTTCCTAGGGTGACCAGATTGCCTCGTATGGAAGTTAGGCTCACTGGCCTCTATTTGCCAGGATTGCCACTGGAGACTTTTTTTAAAAAAAAATGATGTCACATTAGCTACCCTCTAGCATCCCGTACGGAAGCTGATTTAAGTGACAGGTTACATATCACAGTTAGTAGTTCTGCAATTTCAAATTTGAGTTCCTTCACAGCTCTTGGGTGAATCTCATCCGGTCCTGGTGACTTATTACTGTCTAATTCAACAATTTGTTCCAAAACTTCTCTGTTGACAGCTCAATCTGGGACAATTCCTCAGATCTGTCACTGAAAAAGAATGGCTCAGGAGTGGAAAT
>NW_020664717.1:0-2000 GCF_002925995.2 Terrapene triunguis | reverse complement strand
TGGACAAAGAGGTTTCAAGCAGGGAACAGACAGAGAAACCTGAGGTACAGATAAACAGGAAGGGATTACATGGGAAGTGACCCAGGGAATAGCAGCAGCAACAGAGTTAAAGGAAACAGCATGTGCCTGCTATTTGTAGGATCCCCTTGATGGCCACTGGCAAAGTCGCCAGAGCCCCGAGAGGGGTCAAGTTTCAGGCTTGAATTTAAAGGCTTCTAGGATGGGGATGAAGCCCCTTTAGAGGGCCAAGCATTTGTTGAAGTTTGTTACCCCAGGAAGGAGACTGAACTCGAAGGAGTGACCTGGAGGGAGAGCTGGGGCAATAAGAACCATTAAAGGCCAAGAGTCTCCAGGGAGAAAGTCTGAGCAATACTGCTAAATAACAGCGCAAGCACAGACTTAAAGCTAGCCCAGAAAGGATTGAGGACTTAGCCCAGAAAGAGGGCTAAAGACTCTAAGAAGAGCAGAGGGACAGGCTCTGTCAGACCTTTTACCCCAAAAGGAGTTTGTTAGTGCATCAAGACTGTGTGTGACTTGGCTGGAGGGCTGGGCCACTGAAGACCCACCTGATGAGTTTAACAGCCAACAGGGGGATCCAGGAGCAGAGAGAGTATACAGGTTTTCACCCGACCAACAGGAGGTGCTCATGAGAGGTGTGCCCCCCATCACAGTGCCATTTGTAGGCATTTCACTTTTGTGACTGTACTTTTTAATTTCCATTTAACTAGCCTCCTCATTTTTGTTTAGTTCCACTTCCTGAAGTTAAATGCTTCTTTGGTACTCCCCACTACCCCCACAAGGATGTTAAATTTAATTATATTATGGTTTCTCTTACCAAGTGGTTCAGCGATACCCACTCCTTGGATCAGATCCTGTTCTTCACCTGGATCTAAATCATAGAATATCAGGGTTGGAAGTGACCTCAGAAGGTCACCTAGTCCAACCCCCTGCTCAAAGTACAGGTTGGACAAACAGCTGGGAGGAAAGATCTAGGTTTACTTGGTCCTACCCCATCCTGACTCAGCACACAGGGCTGGACTTTATGACTTCTTGAGGTCCCTTCTGGCTCAACAATGGCATCCCCCTGGTGTTATCTGGACTGATTATCTGCTAGGTCACTCCAATCCTTGACTCTGGGAGCCAGCCTTACCCTGCTCTGCTGTGAAAACCCCCACTCCTGGGCTGTTCACACACAGCCTCTGGCATGTAAGCTGCTCCTTGGATTGTGCAACCGAATGACACTAGCCAATATCTCTGGTCCCAGACACAACCCTAGGAACCCCCATCTTGCTGTGTCCAGTTATGCCCGCTGGACGCTGCAAGCTTATATGAGTTCATCAATTTAACTGCTTCAGGTAGAATAAACAAACAAATTTATTAACTACAAAGATAGAAATTAAGTGATTATAAGTCAAAGCACAAAAAGTCATATTTCGTCAAATGAAATAAAAGCAAAACATATTCTAAGCTGATCTTAACACTTTCAGTGCCCTTACAAACTCAGATGCTTGTAACCAAAGACTGGCTGGTTGCTCTTCGGACAGGCTCTACCCTTTGATCAGTGCTTCAGTCGCTTGGTGGTGATGTCTGTAGATGGAAGTGGAAGTGAGAGAGCATGGCAAACGTCTCTCCCTTTTATCATGTTCTTTCTTCCCTCTTGGCTTTGCTCCCCCACCTTCAGAGTCAGGTGAGCATTACCTCATTGTAGTCCCAAACTGACCAAGGGAAGGGGGGTGACTCACTCAAGAGTCCAACAGATCCTTTGTTGTTGCCTAGGTCAGTGTCCTTTGTTCCTGTGAGGCTGGGCTGGGTTTGTCCCATACATGCCCTGATGAGGTGTGAACTGCCCTGCTGCTCTTGGAGAGTTTTTGCCTGGGCTTGTTTTAAGCCATGAGGACACATTTTCAGCCTCATAATGAAATTACAACCTATAACATTACTATAACAACAATTACTATGTCATTACTTTAACAACAATGGTCAGTGCATCATGAGCCTTC
>NW_020664716.1:0-4103 GCF_002925995.2 Terrapene triunguis | reverse complement strand
ATGATGGGAACTGATCACAAGGTGGAAACAGCAAATATATGAATGAGGGAATGTGGCAGTGGTGGAGATGGAGATACACACTCAGTTAGGGGCTGTCTAACAATGACTAATGAGAACCCTGCCCTGCCTGGTCAGGTCTCACTCAGAGATGATAGTGGAGTTTGGGGAAAGTGATCTAAGTTCAGCCTTCTTCCTAGTTAAGGTGCTGCTTTAGGGCTTGTCCATAGGGGGAATGTTACCAGTGTAATTATACAGGTATAACTATACCGCTATAGCTATACCAGTGTAACTTCCCATCCAGACACTCTTATCCCAGCTAAGAGTGACTCCTTTCAGTTTAGATTGTCACTTTCAAAGCAATATAAGCTAACTGGGAAATGGGAAGCTATTGCACGCGAAGGCGGCACATGAGCTGATTTTCAGTGGCACTCACACTGCCCAGGTCCTGGCCACCGGTCCGGGGGGCTCTGCATTTTAATTTAATTTTAAATGGAGCTTCTTAAACATTTTAAAAACCTTATTTACTTTACATACAACAATAGTTTAGTTATATATTATAGACTTATAGAAAGAGACCTTCTAAAAACGTTAAAATGCATTACTGGCACGTGAAACCTTAAATTAGAGTGAATACATGAAGATTCGGCACACCACTTCTGAAAGGTTGCCGACCCCTGGTCTAGAATAAGTATTCCCATGGAGAGTTTTACTAGTATACCTACAGCAGTGTATTTATGCTGGTCAAATTTCCCACCAGTAACTGGTCTAGATGACTGGGCTGCACTGGGAGTGAATGTGCTGAGAGTCAGGATTCCTGCCTAAGCCAGGCTGTGATTACTGTTTGGGCTGGAAAACTGGGATCGGTGTCTTTCTCCCCCTGCCCTAACTGGACCTTTTCCACTGCCCTGCTCTCACGGCACTGTCGTCCTGTGCCCTTGCTCTATGTTAACCGGGGAGTCCTTGCTGTGTTTTGCCAACCCTGAATGTTCACCAGTTATGAGTCAAACTCCCAAAAATCATAACATTGGCCTAGAAATCCTGAGATTAAAAAAAAAAAAAAAATGGGAGTTTGAGGCTTTAAACGTGCATTGTGTCATTCTCAAGCTTTTCTCCACAACCACGAGAGCGAGAATCTTAAAATAAATCAATCAATGAATAAAAGCTGAGATTCAACTCTGATCTCCTGTCGGCAGTGGCTGGGAATAGAAAATATAACATCAAATGTCACAAAACTCACAATAAAATTGCAAGCATTGGCAACAACGTGACCACTGACCTCCCTTGTCTCCCTTGTCTCCTCAAGTCATTGCAGATTGACCAGAACACACCCACTGCAGTCAGGGCCCAACCCAGCTTCCTCTGCCATGTAATCGTGGAGAGGTCAGTGGTTCAACCTCACTTTAGCAATATGCATTGAAAATGTGCTGTGTGTATCTGCAGCTAAATATAAGGTGGAACAGATTGTTCAGCATAAGGAGTTAACACATTTCAAGGGACCCTTCAAGGAGAAGTGGCCAGTTAACATCTCTGGAGTCATAGGATAAAAGGGGGTTAGTGGGTTACAGATTGTTATAATGAGCCATAAACCCAGTGTCTGTGTTCAGTCCATGATTTTTAGTGTCTAGCAAAGTTATGAATTTAAGCTCTCAGGCTCGTCTTTTGAGGCATTGTGCAGGTTTCCTTTGAGGACGAGGACTGCTAGGTCATATATGGAGCGATCGCTTTGTGAAAAGTGTTCATCCAAAAGGGATATGGTGTTTTTGTCTTTTATTACTTTTTTCTGAGAGTTAATTTGAGAGCATAGTGATTGTCTGTCTGGCTTCACCCACATAGTTGTTTTGGGGGCATTTAGTGCACTGGATGAGGTACACAACATGTGATAGGCATCTGTAGGACCCATGGATTTTGAAAGGTGTGTTGTGTGGGAAGTGGGTATTCTTCATCACAGAAGTGGAGATATGACTATACATTTTGCATCTGTTCTGGCAGGGTCTGGTGCCGCTTTGAGTTAGTGTCTCCTGGTCTGTGGGGAGCTTGCTTCTTATGATGAACTTGGAGAGGTTGGGGGGGGCATTGAAGACCAGAAGAGGGGGTTCAGGGAAGATTTCTTTCAGGATGGGGTTCCAGTTGAGTATGGGTTGCAATTGTTGAATGATGCCCTTAGTTTTCACTTACCACACAACATGGGAAGCCATACAGTGTATGTGGCTGGAGAGTTTTTTCCACATTAAAGCAGGTTCTCTCAGGGTATTTGGATGGCTTGTTCCATGATGCGATCTACTTCTTTGGAGTGTCTTTGTTTGGTGAAGGCACTCTTAAGCGTGTTAAGGTGAATATCCCAGACTTCCTCCTTAGTGCATATTCTGTAGTATCTGAGGGCCTGGCTGTAGATAACAGATTTTTTGTTGTGTCTGGGATGGTTGCTGGATCTGACGGTAGGTATAGTGATCCATGGGTTTCTTGTATATGGTTGTCTGTAGGGTTCCATTGTTGATACTGATTGTGGTGTCCAGGAAGTTGATGCTGGTATTAGAGTGTTCTAGAGAGGGTTTGATGGACGGGTGGTGGTGGTTGAAGTTGTCTTGGAAATCTATAGAGGAGTTTAGGTTCTCTGGCCATAGGATGAAAGTATCAAAGTATCTCAGGTACATGCACCATGAAACCAGTGATATACCTGAGATACGCAGACAATGCACAGTGGTGCACCTGGGTGATAAGTGGCTCCCACCTAATGTCTGGAGAAGTTTGTCTCAAGGCATGCTACCTGTGAGTGACCTGCCTTTAACTACGAGGCCTAGAGAACCTAATTTCTAGCATATATACATAACTCCTCACATTTTCTGTGCATACATCTCACAATGATTCTGATGACCAGTGTGACACACTAGAGACCTTGCATGACCCCTTTTGGTGAACCCATGGGATCCCAGTTGTCATCAAATGTCCTGGGGTCACACTAAACACCTGTAAAAATCTGTGCCTCAATCCACAAAGGGACTTAAGCATGGTGTTACCCAGCTTCTAGGCACCTTGCCATGCAGCAATCCCACAGCTCAGGTCAGGCTCCTGACTCCCATTGATTTCAGTGGAAGGTAGGAGCCCAAGTCCCTTTGAGGATCTAGACCTAAGAAAGGACTCGACAAAAGCCAGCCTGCTGGGCTGGGAGCCGTCTCAGCTCGCCCACGGGAAATGCTGAGGAGAGGGATGTGACTAAGCCCTGCTCCTGTGAGGGAACAAGGTGCCTAAATCTCAGCCTGAGGGAGGAGAGTGTCTGTGTGTGGGGTTCTCAGCTGTGACCCCCCAGCAGGGGCAATCACCTTGGAAGTGGGAAACCAGGGTTCTTATCCCCCTCTGCTTGTCATGGAGCAGGGTTTGAACAGGGGTATCCCTTCTCACGAGTGCTCTGACCACTGGGATGTAAAGTCATTCCTCCTCTCCCTTTGGCCCAATGCATAGTGAGTTATTTGTACACGGTGGAACGGCTTCAGCAGGTGAGACTGCACACATCCCCTGCCCCCCCCCACTATCAGAATAGCCCATAGCCCAGTGGCTAAGGCACCCACCTCTGAAGTGTGATACCCAAGTTCTAATCCCTTCTCTACAACAAGCAGAAGGGGGAGTTCAGTCTGCATCTCCCATGCCCTGGCTGAGAGGCCTAACCCCAGCGCTAAAGGCTATAAGGGAGGTTGCCACCTCCCCTGGCCCTGTAGTACACAATTAAATCTTCTCTGAGCATGTCTATTGCATGAGGCCCACAGACAGAAAAAGGTGGGGATCCTCCTGCATGAGGTAGGAGCTTCCACACTTAGACAGAAGTGCCAGGCCACAGACTTAGGCAGGTTGGGACCTTAATGGTGGAAATTCAGATGCCAATGAGACTTTAATGCTGGATATTGAGGCTCAGTAGGAGGTTAGGTAGCAGCTGAGCCAGGATTTTGAGGTCCTCAGAGCCATCAAAATGTTAGACTTAGGTGTTTGTCACTTTAGGTGCTGAAGTCCTTTTGTGGATCTAGCCCCTAAATCTGATATTCAAAAGGAACTGATGCACTTAGGAACACAAATCTCATCAACAGTCAGTAAGACGTAGGCTCCTATGTACCTAT
>NW_020664715.1:12907-15143 GCF_002925995.2 Terrapene triunguis | reverse complement strand
AAGACTCACCGAATTGAAATTGTTACTGCTTTTAGCATTTCAGAGCCTCTGGGGTAGAGCCCACCCAAGTTTGGGGGGGAGGGGGCAGGTTTAAACTTAAGAAGTATCAGAAGAGCGAAAGAGGTGACAGAAAGAGTGATTCCAAATGGCTTTCCAGTTGAGATGTTGGGGTTAAGAATTGGACAGAAGGAGGCAAAGAGAATTTTTTTATCAAAACCTTTGATCTGATCCCTTGCTCCCTATAGCTTTGGGAAGATGGGTGAAGAATCCAGAGCTACATCCAAGAGCTACTCCAAATTTCATGGCTGAGGATGGTGGGCTGCATGGCACAGCTTTGTGTCAGGGCGCCCAGGACTTCTTATTTTTGTGCCAATCAAAATAAATAAATAAAAAAAGAAAGAATAGTGAAACATCAGCATTAAACACAGGACAAGACCCTGAGCTGGTGAAAATCACCACAGCTCCATTGTACTGTAACTGGAGCCGCACAGTTTTACACCAAAGTTGTGCGACGGAGGAGGTCCGACTAGACAATCATCACAGACCCAGCTGGCCTTAAAAATCTAGGAATGTATGAAAATCACAAGAACAAATTATTTTAGCTCTTCCTGCCCCTTTCCATTGCCGCAAGTGCTCTGCATGTAACACTTAGTTTCTGATAATTTTCTTTAAAATAAAATAAAAAAGAAATAAGTCAGTGGGGAAGCTGGAGAAATTCAGCCTAAGGAATTCAGGTGCCCAGACCAGTGGGATTTGGATGCCTAACTCTCTTAGTTTCCTCTAAAAAACCCTTCCCAAAACACTCCAGTCAAACATACCTCTATCAACACTTATCTCTCAATTAGAAGCTACTTGGTGGAAAATCTGTTCTGGGTGAGACTGAGGAGCAGTGTCCAGTGCTGGTGGAGGGATGATGTGGACTCTAAGTAGGAGAAAAAATACAGATGGATCAGAGATGATTGTAATTGAAGTTTGTGTTATCCTCAGGTGTCTAGAGAGTCGGTGAAATGCTCAAAAGAACCGAAAGGCCAGATTTTCAAAGGTATTTAAGCGCCTAGAGGTGTAGATAGGCGCCTTGGAAATAACAGCCGTCATCAATTATTTTGTACACTCTCTTTGTGCGAAGGTTAATGATGACACAAAGTGCAAGGCAGTGGAGAATCGGGGCCCTAATAGCTAGGCAATGTAGATAAAATGGAAATTACTGGTAAGAACACAGCTGTGAGGAGCTGCTCCCAGGACTGAAGGAATCTTGTTCTATTTAATGTTATCCCAAGATTGACAGATTTCTGCCCATCCTCCCCCCAGCAACTTAAATCAACATGTACCGGAGACAGACATTCTTATTCTCTGTAATTAACCAATATTTGGACTCTATACTGTTCCCACTCATGTCCATTACAAAACTCCCATTGACTTCTGCATAAGTAGGACTGGACTACTTTTCTCTAGAAAATATAGTTTAAGATAAAGTGTTCTGGGCCAGATTTTGATCTCACACCAACATAGCAGCACAGATATTGAAGGCTGTGGTATGACTGACAGACAGACAGACAGATAGTTAGATTAGATAGCAGGGGTGGGTCCATAGCTGGTACAAATCAATATAGTTCTTGTGAAGTCAATGGAGTTATGCTGATCTACACCAGCTGAGGATCTAACCACAGGTGTAACTCTTTTGAAGTTCATTGTTGTTATACTAATTACTATAACAATTGGAATATGAACTATATATGATAATATATAATATTATACAATTCCTTCTCCTAAGAAGAATATTTTCCACTATGTATCAGGCACTTTCCAAATACTTAAAAAGGACAATCTCTGCTTCGAGGAGCTCCCAATTTAAGGACAGACAAGTAGACAGAGGTCAGGTGAAGGGGAATAACCAGAGACAACATATATACAATTTACACTCATTTATGTAGCTATATCAGCAAGATTCAGCAAAAACAGAGTGGCAGGACTGGGTGTTTAAGAGGGACTCACATGTGGAGAGCAGGGCCGGCTCCAGGCACCAGCCCACCAAGCTTGTGCTTGGGGCGGCACCTGGAGGGGGGCGGCGCGGCGCTCCGGCTCCGGCCGCTGGGGAAAGCGGGGCCACGGCCAGGCTCGCCGCCCTCCCCCCGGTGCTCTGGCCGCCGGGGAGAGCGGAGCCCCGGCCGGGCACTCCGCCCTTCTCCCAGGGCTCCGGCCGCCCTCCCCCCCGGCGCCCTCCCCCCGGCCGCCGGGG
>NW_020664715.1:6969-12807 GCF_002925995.2 Terrapene triunguis | reverse complement strand
GGCTTTTTTGCCTGGGGCGGCAAAAAAGCCAGAGCCGGCCCTGGTGGAGAGGGTAGGAATAGCTCAGGGAGGCTGGACTATGAATAGGTGGCTGCATGGAAGATGGCACGGAGGTGACTGGGTGAGAATCTGACAAGAGGGAGAGTGAGGCTGGATGCATTAGTGGAGGGGGCGGGAGGCTTGACAAAGAGAAGATCAGTAAGGAGAGGCAGAGCTGTGTAGAGCTTTGCAGATAGTGACGAGAAGCTTAAATGTGATACAATATTGGTTGGAAAGCCAACAGAAGGATTAAAAAGAGAATTACATGATCAAAGTGATGGGAAAGAAAGAGGAGTTAGCAGCAGCATTTTGTGGGGACTGAAGGGGGTCAGTGTGTGTGTCTAGGAGGTCAGAGAGGAAGGTGTTGACGTGATGTAAAAATGAAGTTATACTAATGTAAAACTGGTGAAATTAAGATCAGAATTAGAGTCCATTATAATTCAGTAAATCGTCTATAGATTCATATTTTGCATTGGTTCCTCGATTAGACAATTTCAGGTCAGATTCTAGAAAGAAGCCAATGGAGTTACTCCACCTTGACACTGGTCTAAAGTTGGGCACACAAAATGCAAGAAACCCCAAATTCTAGACCACTTCAGAAAATGGCAACATTTTAATATTGTCACTTTTGCAATAATTTCCTTCTTGCATATCTCACATAGTGCAATATAATATAAATAACATGCACTTACCTGATCAATCCCAGGCAGGTTTCAGGGTTTTGGCATCATTGAGTCACTTTCCTCTCCTATTTTATTCAAAGATAGAAAAATAGATAAAAAGGAGAACAATTCAGGTATGAATACCAGTAACCAATCTTTTATGAGATCTAATTCCATTGAACAAATAGATCCAATTGAAATCAGAGCTAGTTCCAGGTACAAGAATTAAAATGTATTCCAGCCCTATTGGAGGCTACTGTTACCAAACAGTTGTCTCTCCTGTGGGAGAGATAGAAGTCTGACACTCTGGTGTGCAGATGAATCATGTTATGACAACATGTGTGGTTTTCAGGGTTTGCTCTTTATACTTGAAATCATGACATTTGAGGACAGAGACCCTGAATCGCTCAGAGCTTTGGATCTCAGATGGGCTCATTAAATCATCTTTATATCTCATGGCATCTGGAAAGAATCATTCCTCGTTGTATTGACGTCAAATGTTTTTTAAGAACTCACATGTTCTCTTTGTTTCTTTTCCAAGCCTTTTCCACACACAGAAATAGCACTGGGTTTAACTTAAATTGCAGTTTTTAAACTGAGGCCTTCTCTACACACAAATGTGCACCATTTTAATTAAACCAGTTTAGTTTAACTGGTGCAAACCCCAGTGTGGACACACTTATTGCAGGCTATGAGTGGCTTATTCATAAATTCATAGATTGTAAGGCCAGAAGGGCCCATTAGTAAATCAACTCTGACCTCCTGAAGAACACAGGGCAAAGAACTAGTGATTCCTGTATCAATTTTGTATGAGCTAGAACATATCTTTTAGAAAGACAAGAAATCAGTCTTGATTTAAAGACTCCAAGCTATGGAGAATTCACCACATCTCTAGATAAGTTGTTCCAATAATTAATTGTGCTCATTGTTAAAAAAAAAATTCCTTATGGTAAGAACTTGAACCAGCATCACCAACATCCCTTGTGATGGCCCTAACCACCATTGGCTACTCTAGGTTCTTGTTTGCAGTGTGAGAAACATTATCATCAGAACTGATACGTTTCAGTGAAAAGTTTTGATTTTGACGAGTCGGCATTTTACAACCGGAAAAAAGTTTTTCAGAAAAATTCCTGACCAGCTCTACTCTTAACCTTCTCTTGGATAAACTAAATACATGGAGCTTCTTAAATCTCTCACTCTAAGGCAGGTTTTCTGGACCTTTAAATAGTCTCATAGCTCTTTTCTGAACACTTTTCATTTTTTTAGCTTAAATTTGTTCCTAATTGACTTAAACTAAACCAAAACAAGTCACTCTTAAAAGAAAATAAGAGTGTCGACAAATGGGGTTTGCATTGCTTGAAATAAATCAGATTGAATTTCCAATCCAGTGCAACTCTCCATGTAGACAAATTCTGATTCAGTTAAATGGCTGCAAATCCCTATGTGGAGAAGGCCTTTTCTACACACAAAAGGTGTTCCACTTTAACTGTGGACTCAGCAATACCGGCATAAATGTGGAGAAGTCAATGATTGAAATTCTTGAAGCTGCCTAAGGAATTTAGAAGCCCAGTTCTCAAAACTGATGGGAATTGAGGCATCAAAATTTTTTAGGGGCCTCTGAAAAATCTCAGCCTTCTGCGTGCAAAGGATGGAATGATAGAAGAAAATAATGGAATATTATATATGGGACTTTGGAAATACAGAACAATCACCCAATATCAACCTCTCATTACTCAGTATGTCACAACAGGTTTTGACAAACAAAAAATCTATACAGCGGGTCGGAACATGTTTTTGTTTTTTTCCACAGGGAAAATTTTGAGTTTTTGTCAAAAAAAAAAAAAATGGATACCGCCCAAGCCAATTATTTTCAACAATCAAAATCTAAAATATTTCAGCTGAAAACTGAACAATTTTTGGCCAAAAACTAAAACATTTTCAGACAAAAACGACCACCCTCCAAAATTTGTTTTTTTGTTTTGGGGGTTTCAGTTTCTGATGAAAAATCAATAATTTGCAAGGGAAGCATATACTTTCCATGAAAAATTTCATTTAATCAAACTCCCAATTCTCTGAAAAAAGTTTTGATGGAAAATTTTTGACCAGCCCTAATAATCTGGTTTGTCTGACTCAGTTAATTATCCATGTCTAGAATGTTCTTCATAGTCACATCTTTGCATTACACTAAGGTGTAATAGAGATGGTTGGAAAATATTGGTCAAATAAGGTTTGGATTAGAAACAGGGTGAGGGTGGAAATCATTAACATTTTAGTGATTTTCCACCCTCATTTTCTTACCAGATCCATTGTGTACATCAGAGGAGCTTGGAAAGTTTCATTCACTAATGTCTGTAGAAATAGATGTGAGAGCTGTCAATGGATGTAATTATTTGCAAAATAAGCTCCATTTAAAATACAGAAGGAAGTCAAGCCATATCATTGTCTTTATTTTTGATGTTTTAAAAAACAAAATTACAAACAAATTGAAGGTGTGTGCCAATAGGTAGAATTTTGGACCTTATGTTAAAGCAAAAACATCGCTTTGACAAGCAGACATGAAGCACTGTGGTGTAAGACAGTGGAACTCTACTGAAGTCAAAGGACAATGTACACTAGGATCTACATCTGTGATTATTACATCTAGTTGGAAAACTAGGATTTTTGCCATGACAATTTTTACAGGAAAAATTCCCATTTGACAAATTCCACCAGGAAATTACAGTATGGGAAATTTTGAAAACGTGGGAAAGATTTTTTGTCACCCTCCTTCTCACACTTTCTTACCATTTCCCAAAAATTTCCAGTTGGGAAAAGTGAAAGTGCTATTTATGTGCTCAACTTACTTAGGTCACTTTTGCAAGTTGGAAAACAGACAGGAAGTGCAGAAAATCCCACAGTTTTGAAACAAATAATTTCAGAAACACCAACAAGTGTTGAGATTATTTTATTTGCAGAAATATTTCATTTTCACTGAAATTGTTTCTTTTCCAGACTTTCAACACAATATTTTTCTCCTGGGGGAAAAAAAAAGGTAAAATACTTTTTGATTAAACCCTATTTTCCTTTGCAAATTTTTTGGTTGGAAATTTTGTGGCCAGCTCTACTGCAGAGAATTAGGTTAGCATATATTATCTCATGAATTCAAAAAATCCAATAGACATTGTTGATCAAAAATACCTCCAACCAGTTAAAGGTGCTCACACAAAGCACCATTTAAACTGAAAGTACCTCCTTAACCCATGTGTAGGAAATTAGAATGACTGATCTATTGTTGCCATGACTTTTTACATATTGCTAATTAAAAAAACCTACTTTGATTCACTGTGACTCTACTAATTGAGGTTCAAAACTAATGAGAACTAATCATAAGATGTTTGACTCCCTCAATGCTCATGAAAGTCAACGTTGTGCTGGAATAAGGACTCAGCTCAAAATGACGACCTATTTTCTACAACCCTTATTCAGACTGGGGAGTGTGTTAGATCTCATGAGCTGCTCTGCTGCATCCTGCTCCTGCATGGCGCCCCATGGAGGTTAAAATGCAGGACTAGGGCCTTGCTCTCCGAAGTGCTATTTAAATCTATGGGAGTATTTTTTAGTGAAGTTTGGATTTTCAAAGGGGCCAAAGGGAGTCAGGAGTCCAATTCCCATTAAAAGTTAATGGGGTTCATCATTTAATTCCTTTAAACCCCTTTGAAAATCGCAGTGTTAAGTCTCTACCTAATGTGCCTGAATTACCACTGGTTTATTCCACTTTGTGCTGTGTAACTCCATCAATGTTCAGTGAAGTCATATAGACTTAGCACTGGAGTAGAACAGTGGGGAATCAGGCCCCATAGGGATCGCAGAATCAGGCCCTGAGTGAGAACTCCAGTAACCCTGTGACTTCAGTGGAACTGGGAACCCCAGGCTGAGATTTTCAGAGTTGCCTAAGGGATTTGGAGGCACAATTTCCATCACACATAATGGGAACTGCACATCCAAAAGCCTTTGGTGGCTTTGAAAATCTCATTCCGATGGCTGACCAGGCCCCCAGTGAAGGTCAGCAAAGAGGCTACAATGGGCTACCCCAAATGCCTATTTCCTGATGTTAGTGACATTTATGACCCATCACTCTCCTCAAGGCCCCTTTCATTTCCGCGTTCCGCAGCGTGTAGATAATGGGGTGCAGCATGGGGGTGAGGACCCCATACAGCATGGCCACCAGCCTGTCCCGATCTGGTGAGTGGTTTGACGAGCGGCATATGTAGGTGAAGATGGTCATGCCATAGAACAGACACACCACTGCGAGGTGTGAGGTGCAGGTGGAGAAGGCCTTGCAGTTGCCTTCAGCCGACTGGATCTTCAGAATGGCCAAGGTGATCTGGATGTAGGAGAACAGGGTGACTAGAAAGGCCCCCACGCTGAATATTCCCCCTACGATAAGGGCCACCATCTCTGTGAGGTACGTGGAAGCGCAGGATAAAGCCAGCACTGGGGGAACGTCACAGTAATATTGGTTGACTTTATTGGAGTGGCAGAAAGACAGGGAGAAGGTAAGCACTGTATGCAGCAGGGAGCGAGGAACCCAGTGACTCATGTCCCGGCCATCATCAGAATGCAGAGTCTCTTGTTCATAATGACCGCACACAGCAAAGGGTTACACACGGCCACGTACCAATCATAGGCCATCACTGCCAAGAGGAAAACCTCCGTTCCTGCAAGAGACACCAGGACAGAGAGCTGCAACAGCAGCCAGTGAAGGAAATTGTGTTGCTCTCTGACAAGACGTTTTTCCACACTTTGAGCATGGTAGCAGTGGGGTAGCAGATGTCTAACAAGGAGAGGTTGCTGAGGAAGAAGTACAAGGCGTTGTGCAGCTTAGCCTCAGTCCCTATGGCTATGAAGATGAGGCCATTGCCAGAGAGGGTTATCAAGTAGATCAACGGAAAGGCAACAAAAAGGGAGAAGCGAATGGCTGGGCAATTGAAAAGTCCTGTAAGGTTGACTTTGGTCACCACTGTCCCATTGTCCATTTCTCTGCTTGAAGAGGAGCTCTCCTGCAAGGGGTTAAATGAAAGTGATTTCATTTTGTGAAATTCTATGCATGGGAATGATGGATGGTCTTAGTGTTAAGGCAAAAAAAAAAAAAATCAAA
>NW_020664715.1:4306-6869 GCF_002925995.2 Terrapene triunguis | reverse complement strand
AAAAAAAAAAAAAAAAAAAAAAAAAAAAAAAAAAAATCAAAGGAGTGGGAGACAGAAGATCTTGGTTCTCCTCCAGAGGCATGTGTCTACCTGTTTCCCCTAATAATAAACATTCTCAGATTGATACATTTTGGGTTATTTTTTTTTTAACCAAATTGAAACATTTCATTTTGGGTAGGTTAGACGTTAAACTCTCTTCACCTGAGCTGTTTCAGTGATTCATCGGAGTTGTAGTGTGGGTGCTTCATGCTCCCATTTTCCTCTGAGCTGGACTCCCTGGCTGGATTACATCTCATCTGATGTACAGCAATGGAGGCATAAACAGGGGAATCTCGACTGGCCTTAAAGAGGTTATTTTACCTCTGTATTTGGAACTGGTGCATCCGCTGCTGGAATCCTGTGTCCAGTCCTGGTGACCACAATTCATGAAGGATGTTGATAAATTGGAGAGGGTTCAGAGAAGAGACACAAGAATGACCAAAGGATTAGAAAACATGTCTTATAGTGATAGACTCAAAGAGCTCTATCTATTTAGCTTATCAAAGAGAAGGTTAAAGGGTGACTTGATTACAGTCTATGAGTACCTACATTGGGAACAAATATTTTTTAATGCACTCTTCAATCTAGCAGAGAAAGATATAACAGATCCAATGGCTGAAAACTGAAGCTGAACAAATTCAGACTGGAAATAAGGCATACATTTTTTAACAATGAGGGTAATTAACCGTTGGAACAAGTTATCAAGGGTTGTGGTGGATTCTCCATCACTGACATTTTTATATCAAGGTTGGGAGTTTTATTAAAAGATCTTCTCTAATTCAAATAGGAATTATTTTGGGGAAGTTTTATGGCTTGTGTTCTACAGGAGGTCAGACTAGATGATTACAGTGGTCCCTTCTGGCCTTGGAATCTATGAATTTTTGAATGGTTCAACCAGAAGGGAGTCCTCAGTGCATCATGGGAGATGTAGTCCAGCCCGAGAGCCCAGCCCACAGAGGAGAAAGAAGGCATGAGGCATCTGAACTACAGCTCCCGTGAATTATCATGGCTGCTCAGTTGGATGCACATTGATGTCCAACTGCCCTGAAATTGAATGTTTTGATTGGATTTGACAAACTGATATTTTAATTTCAAATCATCCTGATCCAGAACAAAATATTTCATTCCAATTTTCCATCAGGAAAAAAATTGAAAATGTTTGGCTGAAATTCCTGTGGAAAATTTTAATTCTGACAAAACTGCATTTTCTGTTGAAAAAACGTTTTGATGGAAAATTTCCAAGCCGCTGTCTCTATTTGCTACTCTCCAGTCATATAGTATAATATTTTGTTTTGTCATAGACTAGATATTTTGTTAGCAGTTCAGCCACTTATCATATATCTTCACCCTCTCTTACACTTGTCTTTGATTGACTTTTCTCCCTGCTAGCTTTCTCTCCATTCCTAATTTAAATAATACCCGTCTAGATTGTTTCTGTTTATGGTAGGTGCCCTTCTGTTTATGCCTGCTTTCTCCAAAGATTTCTAAACCTCTCATCTCCAGCATATTCTCATCCATGCTTTAGGACACAACAATCTGCAACCTATTGTTACCTACCCTTCCCTTTTAGCTGGCTCTGCATTTCAGTGACAATTGCTGCAGAAGTGTTTGATTTCAGCCTTCTTGATCATTTAAACTTGATCATCAGCACCTGTCTTTCACTCTTCCCAGTATAACCAAGGAACTCTTCAGCATACCTGATGGGTGGAGTATCTCTTTTGCCATGATAGGCGCACACACACACCATTTCAAACAGCACAAGTTAAACATTGTGATATGCCATGAGCTAACAGCATTCTGCTTCCATTTCAGCAACAAGACAGCAATATTCTCAAGGATTTGTTCTTAATAGAAGTGGAGTCATCCAGAGACACTACCTACTAATGGGCTAAAAGACACATTTAAAACGTGTGGCAGCATGGTCCTTCTAAGCAGGCACTGGCTTGGGAATCCAGAGAGCTGCATTCTGTTCCCAGCTCTGCTACCCAATCATGGGTATCTCTGTTTCCCTTTTCATCTACTCAGTCTTGGATTTTCAGTCTTCATCCTATGGGAATCCCAGGTGAGAGCCATGCAAATAATAAGGTGGCTAACAAATAGGAGGATTTCTCATCTGTCTCCTACACAATCACCACCAGCTACAGAAGCTAATGAGGAGCAGCTTTGTGGGAGCCCCATGTTAAATGTTAGCAGCACTCCATTGCCCCCCGCCCTTAACTGCCTGATGTCTACATGGCTGCTCATCTCTCTCCTCTTCAGACTGCATGTCCCACCTGCTTCTATGCCTGCTTTGTTTCCTTCTCCTACTAGTAACTTTTGCCATACTGCAGTCTCCACCTAAACTACCATCCCTTGTCCTGTAGCACTGGCAAACTCTCTCCACTCCTTCAGATCCCTCTTCCAAACCCACTTTTTTCCCCCACGATCCCTCAGTCAATGATTCTGTCATTCTGTCATGAATCCCCTTGAGATAATAAAATAAAATAAAATAATTCAGAAAGAAAGAAAGAAAGAAAGAAAGAAA
>NW_020664715.1:3648-4296 GCF_002925995.2 Terrapene triunguis | reverse complement strand
AATCCCCATCACTGGAGGTTTATAAGAACAGGTTGGACAAACACCTGTCAGGGATGGTCTAAGCTAGGTTTACTTGGTCCTTCCTCAGCACAGGGGCCTAGACTTGATGACCTCTTGAGATCCCTTCCAGCCCTACATTTCTAAGAAAGAAAGAAAGAAAGAAAGAAAGAAAGAAAGAAAGAAAGGCAATAGACTTCATAAAGTACCAGTCAGGCATCACCTTAACCTGTTCATTCTTCTGCACTCCATCTGTCTCCATGGCCTGCTGTTACCTCCCACACCAACTTCTCTTGTCTTGATCAGTTCAAACAGTGAGATCTTTGCTGCATGGACCATGGGTCTCAGGCCTGGTCTACACCTAAACATTAGGTTGACCTAGCTACTGTAGTAGAAAGAGAAAGCCTGAGACATGAGGCCTGGTATGAGGGGCCCGGTGTAAGGCCTAAGGCCTGAACTAAAGTCAGGATCTTTTCCAAAGCAGATGCCTGCTTGCAGGTTCACTCTCTGATATATGAACTTGGCAAGAACAGGGCTGGCATTGCAAAAACACAAGCACTCCTAGGCACTAAGTATTCACGTAAACACATTCCAGAAGGATAGTACCAGAACACCCTGATACAAAGTTATGGTGTAAAGACACTCCCTATA
>NW_020664715.1:0-3638 GCF_002925995.2 Terrapene triunguis | reverse complement strand
ATAGATTATACAAGGATACACTGACCCCTTTTAAAGATAAGGTCAGGATAACAGGGCGATGGATAGAGATGTTTTGATTGAACCAACAGGTACAAGGTAAAGGATGATAACTAACCATGTCAGAGGGGCGATATGTAACTTATTTGTATCAGTGTATAAAAGAGGGGTCACAGAGGGGGTGTCTTTGTCTGGCCGAGATGGGAGTGGAAAGTCCCGCCACTCACTGAGCTGGTCCATTGTCACAGGCATACATGTATTAAGTGTACCTGTAGCATGTATAGGGCAGTAATGCCGTGCTTTGTCATCAATAAACCTGGCCGAGTGCCTTTGCCACTGAACAGAGTCTGTGGTCTTCTTGGGCACTTCGATCAAGGTCTGCTATACTGGTTACCTGGCCAGAGCCAGTGCAGCACAGAGAGAGAACCCCCACATAGCCAGCAACTGACAACAGCTACATCACTCAGGACTGTGAAAAATTTCACACCCTATGGTGACATAGTTAGATTGACTTAACCCCCAACGTAGATGGATCTAGGTCCATGGCAGAATTCGTCTGTTGACCTAACTACCACGTCTCAGAGGGGTGGATTTTCTACAGCGTTGGAAAAACCCCTTCCATCGCTGTGGTATCTACACTACAGCGCCATAGCAGTGCCGCCGTAGCAGCTGTAGTGTAGACATGGCCTCGTTCTTCTCTCACTTACACTGGTGTAAATAAGAGTTATGCCAGTAGCAAGAGGAGAGTCATATCTGTGCCTGTAATCCCTTTGTAAAGTGCCATGTGCTCGTGTGACTCTATATGCATGCGTTAAACAATAACATGAACAATAACATGGGTCTCCTCTCAGGTCAACTCAATGATGTGTCTCACCTGCCTTGAGCACATAAAGTCTTTCGTTCAGTAGCTCAACAGGCTCCTATAAGTACGTGCTGACTGGCATGTCTAGGGAGACCAGTCCCGTAGAGTGATCACACAGCGGATAGCCTGAAGTCAACAAACAACTCTTGAATTTCCATTATATCATCTGCCTTGGCTCTCCCTTCTTTCATGTGGAAGGAGCTTAAAATAATCTCTCAATCCTACAAGGCATTATCTGGTCAATAAACCTTACTCTATCCATTAGTCCCATGGAGTAGGGGTTACTCTTTTAAATAAAGGCTGAAGGATCAGGGTGTTAAACCTACTGGACTTGATTACACTGTACTTAGGCATTGAGTTTCATGCACATTTTGCTTATACATGGGCTTGATCTTGCAATGCTTACTCACACAAGTATTGATTACTCAACTGAGTATTCACATTAAAGCCAGTTGTGTTGCTCGAGTGTAAAAATTAATTAAGCAGGTGTTGAGTGCATCCTGTGAAGTCAGCTGGTGTATAGAGGGTGGCTAGTGCCTTCCAGGATGGGGCCCACAAAGAGCAAGGAAATGATGGATTCTGAGTACAAAATGCACTGGGGATTAGCATAAATAAGTGTTCTAGGTTGTAGAAGTTTGCCAACACATATGAACCCCAAAGGGCCTTGTTAGAGATAATGAGGATAACTGCTTATTCTCAGTGGCAGAGAATTACCTGGAAGATGAAAGTCCACCACACAAAACAAGGACAATCATATATAGGCAACATATTCCAAAAGCAGCCTCTGATTTTGGGTGCATCTGGTTTTCAGGAGCCCAATTTCATACACTTTGGACCTGGTTTTCAGAGGTGCTGACCTCAGCCATAAATCCAGCAGAGGTGAATGGGAGCAGCAGGTGTTCAATGCATCTAAAATACCTATGTTTGCAAGAAGCATTTCACTTTTGATAAATCAGCATTTTCCAACCGAAATGCATTCTGCTGGAGAATTTCTGACCATTTCTAATTCATACATTTAAAGGCCAGATAGGACCATTATGGTCATCTAGTCTCACCGCCTGCATGGCACTTGCCAGAGATTTTCACCCAATGATTTCTGAAGTTCTCTGGCCTGTGTTATACAGATGGTCGGACTAGATGATCACAATGGTCCCCTCTGGCCTTGGAATCTAGGAATGGAGGCCAATAGCTTGCGGTGGAATTAGAGCAGGTCTTTTAGAAATACACTCAGTCTTGATTTAGACTGGGATTTTCAAAGGAGATGAAGGGGAGTTAGGCACCCAGTTCCCGATTCCCATTCACACTGCAGACCTCTTACACCATTCAGGCAGCTAAAGGATCAGTTAAGTGGGTGTGACTGTAATTTATGCCTATTTTAAAGCCTCTTTACACTGCCAGAATGAAAGTTTTTATGTAATTCAGACCTGGAAAATTTACCATGCCCTTAGGTAATTTGTGTATGAGGCCTTCAGTCTTTACTCAGGCAGATGTTCCAGTGGAGTTAGGGTGTATCTGGCTCTGTAACCAGGGCTGGATTAAGGCAGGCTCCAGATTTGGGACCTAGGTTGGGAAGGGGACCATGAACTTACAAATCTTGGACCCAAGGATCTATTCTGTGGGAGGCAGCTGCCATTTTCTCTTCAGTTCTGAAACAGATGAGAGAGACGCACACTGTGCTATCTCTGTCACTCATGGGGATGGGGGTGGGGGAGAGGGAGCAATTTGCAAAGCTGCCTGAAAGATTTGGATGGTTCAATGGCAACATTAAAACCTCAGCCAAAGAGCATATAATAGGATGGGATTTTCAAAAGAGCCAAAGGTATGTAGGTGCCCAACTCACAGTGATATTCCATAGGATTTGGGTGCTGGATTTCCTTAAGCCCCTTAGAAAATTCCAGCCTTAACATATGTTTTTTTAAATGGAATTCCCTAGAGTTTTTTTATTAATTTGATTTGATTTAATTGTAATGTAATTTAATTTATTTATGTATCGATACGTAGATAGATAGATAGATATAGACAGACAAGTTTGTATGGGATAGATAGATAGATTTCCATGATCGTTACTCTGTCTTTGTGTCACTCTGCAGCCTAGAACATCTGTTGAGTCAGTGCGAAGTGATGGAAGCAGCTATAAGCATAACTGAGAGCTATTTTTGTTCAGAATATCATCAGGTTCAATAATTGCTGGGATTCACAGTCTGTTTCCATCCAATCTGGAAATTTTCAGCCATTATGACTTCACAAATTACCCTTGTGTGACAGCAAGGTGTGTATCTAGGTCATGCTGAGAGACCTAGACCATTGTGATATCGGAGTAACTCTACCAGTACCACCCTTACTCTACAGCTAATTTGCATGCAGCAATTTCATTGGTTATATGAGGGAGACTTGGCGCATCTGTCATAATTCATGACAGAAGGGGCTCTCAGCTACTAGTGTGCATGTGTACACACACACACAAACACACAGTTAATATCCGTTATGTGCAACTGTAACAACTTCTCACATGCAACAGCACTAGGTTTTGAACATGACACCTTCATACGCAGGCCAGACCTGTACAACTTGACCTAAAAGAGCAATTCATCTAGTTGATAGCAACAAGAAGCTGTTATACTCTGATGCTCAATTCTCTGGTGATTGAACTAGGTTGTTATCCCCGTCAGACAACCCATCGACATTGCCCTGGCTGAGGATTGCCCCTCCACAGGAAGAATTCTCTAGGGGTTTCTGTGGCCAGTTTCAGATCTCTTTGTGCTCTGTGATGAGAGAGCAC
>NW_020664714.1:0-7481 GCF_002925995.2 Terrapene triunguis | reverse complement strand
TACGTGGATCCAGTGGGGAGAGAAGATGGACTGAATAACCTGGATCCTGGTACCTGATATGCTATGTGAGGAGGTGACAACAGAGACTCCAGCTGCTGATAGACCCGCCTTAGAGGTAACTCAACCTTTTCCTTCTTTCTCGTTTCAAGGTTCAAGCTCAAGGTTTGGGAATCCAAGGGGAACTGGGCAATGATCTCTCCTAAAGTCCCAACCCAAAGCAAAATGGCAGAATTTGGAGAAAGAAAAGACCGGTCAGGTCACTGCTATCCTAGCTCTTTATCTGCACCCCATCACCATGGTATCTGGGCACCTCACTGTACTGAATGTATCTATCCTCCCACCACCCCATGAGATGCTATTATCCCTGCTTTCCAGATGGGGACCTGACACACAGAGGGACACATTTATAGAGGTGTTTCGGCACCTAAAGATACAGAGACAGTCCTAGTGGGCGTTAGGTACTGCACTTACTCAGGCACCAATCCACATTTTTAGGTACCTTCCAGCCTTTGGAAATTTGGCCTGACAGTCACAGAAGGAGTTTGACAAAGGAGGGAATTGAAGTAACATCTGCCAAGTCCAAGGTGAACTCTTCAAACACTGGAGCACCCTTCATTCCACTTTAAGCTTTCCTCCAGGCTACACACAAGATTTTACTTTTCTTTATGGCACAGACCTCACTGGGGCATTGAGAGGGTTAGTGAGACAATGTGGGTACAACACGGCTGATATTTCCTATGTGCTCAGTGCTAAGAGAGCAGACACTGGCTATACACAGGCTTGGTAGAATTCAATTTTATTTGTGCAATTTCAACTAATATTGTTTTGTATTTTTAAGTTTCGTTGTGATTTTTAACTATTTTAGTTTTTAAGTTGTGGGAAATTCAGTGGGGGGTAGGGTTGGGGTCAGGGTTAGGGCAATGGGGTTGTGGGGGACTCCCAGCAGTGACAACAGAGGTACAGGTGGCTCCCTAGATGGCCGAGGGGTCCAAGACACTGCAACTGCTATGACCCAGCAGAGCAGAGATCTGTGACCAGGGCTGCGAGGAGGAGGAGAACGATGAGCCCTGGGCCATAGCAGAGGCCACCCCATAGTTGAATGGCTCCGTCTATGGGTAGAAGCCATCCAGCAGTGGGGGGGGGTGGCCTCTCCCATTGCCAGGGACTCATCCTCATCCTCGCAGACCAGGCTGTGGCTCTGGGTTCTTTCCCTCCAGGACTGTAGCCTTTCCCGCACCTTGCACCTGTAGGGATGGCTGTCACCATGCTGTGAGAGCTGGGGGCAGAGGGATCCCTGCATGGCCGTGGGACCACTGACACACATCCCTGCCGGCACACGGCGTGGGGGGAGGCTGCACTAACGCCGCCTGTGACCAATATTTTCTGTTGTTGGTTTCAGTGTCTCAGCTGATAGCAATGTTTACCAACATCTATCCATTGAAACCAAATCCTGCCGAGTCATGAACTCTATAATTTCATGATCACTTTCACCCAAGCTGACTTCCACTTTCAAATTCTCAACCAGTTCCTCCCTATTTATCAAAATCAAATCTGCAACAGCCTCTCCCCCTAGTAGCTTTCTCCACCTTCTGAAATTAAAAATTGCCTCCAAATTTGGCAGATTTGAAAAAATGGCAGATACGACAGCCACTAAAAGAGAGAGAGAATTAATATTTTTTAACCAAATAAAGGAAAAAAAGAATAAAATGTAGAGCTGATAAAAAATTCTGTTGGAATATTTTTCCATCAGAAAATACCAATTCATCAAGATCAAAATGTTACATGGAAACCAATTTATTTCTACAAAATTTTGCTAGGGAAAAAAAAGTTGTTATATATTGTTTTATAAATGAAATACAATAAAATTTAAATAATTTTTAAATGTACACATAAAATACAATAAATAATAAAAAACATAAGTAATCTAAAATAAAAATAACCTAGAAATAAAATTAATAATACATACATTTTTAAAAAGTCAAAATTGGCATGAAAGCCAACATTTGACATCATGGAATTACCCATGAAATGGAAATTTGGGTTCCTCACCGCTCTACTAATATGAAAATATAATATTTCTTACAAATTTCCAATAGAAATCTTTATGCAAGAGAGGGTAAATTTTTAGCAAAATTGATAGATTCTAGCTTTAAAAGGAGATTGGATAACTGTATGACCAGCAGTAACATTTCCAACACTGGGGCCCAACTGCATAAGATGGTCACCTGGCTGGGTCTCTGTATGTGGAGTGTCCTACTGCAGGACTATGAGCTATTGTCATAGGGAAGGACAGGTGTTTCTGCATAAAATTTTCAAAGGGTGCTAATAGAGTTAGGCTGCCAATTTCCCCTGCAATTCACTTGCAGTTGGCTGCCCACCCATTGCAATTCCCAGCCCTATTTGCTTGGTTTGTTTCTTTGTTGTGGCTGCCCCTAAAATATAAAATCCTGACCCATTTCAGCAGTGGAACTCCAGCCTATTTTGTTCTGCTTTTAGACACCAGGCAGTGACTATTTGCTCCAATAGCTACCTAATGTGTCTCCTCTATCTGTGTTCCTGTGCTGTTGTGGCTGAGCCCCAACACCATTGTATCTGAGTGCTTGGTGCCATCTGTCAAGGTACTACACAGGTTTCCAGAGAGATTAACATTTTGTTTAACCTGCAGTTTGCTCAGATATGAAATCTGTCCCAGGGATCAAGAGAGATGGCATTCCCCCTCCCCGTCTTCTATTCTCAACTCAACTATTTTTTCAGTAACCAGCAGAGGGAGACAATGAAAATAATGCTGATATTTATTGAGTGAATTTTGTTAATTTATGTCACAGAGTTAATTTCTTACCCATAGACACACCTCATGGCGAGCCCAGAACAGGGAAATGAAACGTCCATCACAGAATTCATCCTCCTGGGATTTGGGACGCTCCCTGAACTGCAAATCTTTCTTTTCCTGCTGTTTCTCGTGATCTACATTGCAACCGTGGCTGGGAACATCCTCATCGTGACCTTAGTTGTGACTGATCAGCACCTTCACACCCCCATGTACTTCTTCCTGGGGAACTTGTCCTGCTTGGAGACCTTCTACACCTCGACCATCCTGCCCAGCATGCTGGCCAGTCTCCTGAATGAGAACAGAACCATTTCATTTAGTGGATGTCTCACACAATATTTTTTCTTTGGTTCTATGATTGCCACAGAATGCCTTCTCTTATCGGTGATGTCTTATGATCGGTATTTAGCGATATGCAATCCAATGCACTATGCAACCCGTATGAGTGGCAGGTTATATCTCCAGCTTGCAGGTGGCTCTTGGACAGGTGGCTTCCTATGTAGTGGCATAATAACATTGTCGATATCCCAGTTAACTTTCTGTGGCTCCAATGATATTGACCATTTCTTTTGCGATCTTATCCCCCTGGTAAATCTCTCCTGCAATGATCCTCAGATGATGGAAATGTTGGCTTTAACACTATGCTTGATTTTCTTAGTGGTTCCATTCCTACTTACCTTGATGTCCTACATCTGCATCATTGTGACCATCCTAAGAATTCCTTCCACCACTGGGAGGCAAAAGGCCTTTTCCACCTGCTCCTCCCACCTCATTGTGGTGACAATTTATTATGGAACTCTACTGATTGCCTATATGTTCCCAACAACCAACACACTGAGAGATTTCAAGAAAGTTCTCTCTGTCGTCTACACCGTCCTGACTCCCCTGGTCAATCCCCTCATCTATAGCCTGAGAAACAAAGAAGTCAAAGAAGCTCTGAGGAAAGCTAGCAGGAAGTTCATGTTTGGACGATGCTAACCGATCAGCTTCCTTGGGTTAAAATGAAGTAGACATACCATAGGCTGGTTTGGGGCCTGAAACAAAGCCTGCTGTAGTCCAAGGTCTTGGGTTTCGTGTCATGCTCTTAGAGTCACAGCTATGGGAGAAAGTGGAGACAGAGAGATCTTTAATCCTGTGACCCTATTCTTTTTAGGACCTTCATAAGATGCCACAGGTGGGTAGTACTGGGTTGCTGAGAGACTTGAACTTCTGGCTGCTCAAAGTTCAGACAATGAGGGGAGTTTGTGCTCCGTGAGAGGCTGCAGGTAAGATGAATTCAGCTGGAATGCTGAGCATCCATTCATTGTAGGGTGAGAGAATTCTACACACACACACACACACACACACAATGTGTGATTCCTACATTATAAAAATATAGGGTTGCAATGTCCACATGGAACTCCAGTGTTATGCAATTGTATAATTAACTTTTGTTTCTTAGTGTCTTTCATCCCCAGGCTTCTTTCCAAAGGAACAGAAAAGCAAAAGGAAACCCTCTAACCTGTACCGCAGAACAGAGGACACCAGCCCAGGCCTCTTATTTGCCCATTTTCAACAGTGACTTAGGGCCAGTTTTTCAGGATACTTGGCTGCTCAGTAGGATTTTCAAAAGCATCTGGGCACCTCGCTTGCTAGATTGGGCCCAACAGGTGAGCCAGACCAGGGAATGCCTATCTTCCCCAGGTCCGTGCATTGCTCTGGGGCTTCGGCGACAAGGTGCCTGGTGTGGGGCTGCAGGGGGCATGTCCAGAGACAGAAGCATAGGGGCCTATGGATCTTTTACTGCAAACACGTAGGTGCCTACAGGGTTTGCCGGCAGCTCAGCAGGGTTTTGTGAATAACAGGGGGCCGGATTCTGGGATTCAGAGGCCTAAAGGGGAGACTTTGTGACTCTAGCCCTAACTCCACATCCTTATCCTCACGTTATAGCTGGGGAAACAAAGGCAGAAAGATGTGATGTTACCTGCCCAGAGACATTCAGCAGGCTAGTGGCAGGGACAGGCAAAGAAACCAAATATCCAGAGTCCTAATCCAGTGCACTCTCCGCTCCACAATGTCCAGTTGTAATTGACAATGGGACCTAAGGGTGTTAGGTGCCCAATTCCCATTCACTGTCCATAGGATTTGGGTGCCTAACATCAGCCTCTTATAGAAAAACCCAGCCTGTACATTTATAGCCAAAGCAATGCCCTGAGAATTCCTTCCACTCCCAGGCAATGTTTCCCACCAGTTCCTTCTAATGTTTTACCATTTTCAAGGAGACCCTAATAATTGTGTCTCTGTTACCAAAAGCATCGTTCAATAAAAGAACTAAACTAAGTCTTCTCTTTCTGTCGTCTTTGTTGTCATACCTCCCATTATCTACCCCCTTCATAACCAGTGTGAGGAATACATGTCTCAAGGCTTGGCTACACATAGAAGTTGCACCACTTTAACTGTATCAGCCTATCCCCACCAGCCCTGACTAGAGAAGGAGCCCAGCTGAGGGGAATCAGGCAATGTTCAATAAAGGGCAGAAGGGGGCTAGGGTAAGAGGCCAGCTCAGGAGGCTGAAGTGAAATTTCAGAGAGCAAGAGAGGGAAAACCCTGGTACTGGGGGAATTGCTCCAGCTAGGAAGAGCTGAGAGTAGCCTGCTAAGGCGGGAAGGACTCAGATCAGATGGGGAGTTTGGATGACTTCTGGGTTTAGTTTTGAACTTTAAGTTAATAAATGAAACCTATATGGGGATGATTGTGATTGGACTGGAAAAAACCCGTGTGGAGTTTATTTGGGGGAATGAAGATGGCAAACTGAGGCGAGGGGCCATGTTCTGGGCTGCCCTCAGGCCTTCAGGGGGCACCGTGAGGGGGTCATTCATGTACTCTGACTGGATGCAATTATAGTGATGTAAAGGTGCTCATTTCGGTATAGTTCATTCCCATACGGGAAGGGGAATAAGCTATAACAGTATAAGGGACTTCTATATTGGTAAACTGTGTCTGCACTAGAGGTTGTACCGGTATAATGATTTCCATAACAGTGTCACACCACTAACCAGAATAGTTATACTGGTGCAAAATCTGTGTGGAAACCTAGCGTGAGTCCATGTGAAAATACATCAGCACATTCATGGCCTTGAAAAGAACGCTGATAATCCAAGGAAACTGTCTGTTGCATTTCAATGGAATGCTGATAATCTACGCTGATTGGCCAAGTCAAAAGCGGCCGACTGACGGAAAGAGAGGCCAGAGTGAATAATTCACAGCTAGACACTTGGGGGGCATCTACACTGCAGCCGGGGCGGTGAATGGCAGCTCCTGTAACTGTAGCCGCTGTAGCTGTACCCTAGCTAGCTCGCTCAAAATAGAAGTGAGGAAACCACAGTACCAGCTTCAGCGCCGGCTGCACAAGCAAGAACATACCCTCGGCTGCCAGTGCTGAACTCTGCACTGGGGGCAGCAGAGGGGGAGGGATGGGAAAGGGGCGGCTTTATTGTGTAATGGCACTAGGGGTAACAGAGGGTGAAGTCTGGTAAAGGCGTGGCTATGGTGTATAGTGGGCACTATGCAGGAGCCAAGCTTAATAAGGCCAATGTTTTATGTATCCTTTCTAATGATCTTTAGATGGCAGCGGATCATAGGGAATGACAAATGGACAGTAATAAATATTAAACCTGTGATTTCAGTAAAAAAAATATTAAGTGATTAGGAGTCGATAAACTCGGAATTAAATATTTAAGCCAAAGCGTGTGAAGGTCCAGGTCTATCCCTGTATTATAGCCAATTTTCAGTTTAGATCTGTATCCTTCAAAGAGTTAGGCAATGGGTTTTCATCCCTATCTGCAATATTTTTGTCAGAGATTAATTAAAAGCAAAGCAAAAAAAAAAAGAAACCTGCTTTTTTTCCTTACATGCAATTATGTGGGCCACAATATTCAACATTGGGCATTATGAAAAACAAAGCTTTGGTAACACAAAATTATTCACACAGGTGATAAACTGGACTGACACCTTATTACATGGTTAGTGAGCACATTACGCTAGGAGAGGACTTGGAATAACAATCTTCTAGTTTGTTTTGCCTTCAGAAATAAGTGGATATTTGTATTCTTCCATAAAGGCTGGAACAACCCTTTCCTTCAGGGGAAGATGTGACAGTATGTCAAAAACTTCATGCTGAGAAAGCCCAGTTTTTGAATCAAATTGCAGAATATCGTATAATACACAGAAATGAAATGATCATATTAACTGTACCCAAATAGGACCGTGGGCTAGTGTGAATATATAAACAATCCTATAGAGGAGAGTAATCAATAATGTTCTGTTGGTTATCATTCACTCCAATAGACCAACAAGAGGCCTATAGCTCTGGTACAAGATTATCTAATTTGTATAATTGCCATGGCGCTGAAGATCCCTGAAACTTTTCAGGGATAGGTGAAGAAACTAGTTGCACTTTTGTAATCTCAGGTTTCTAGCAATTCAATGGGAGTGGGGTGTTTATTGTATATATTACCCCACTTTGAAAATCCCAACCTAAATGTGTAAAGCACCTTGTTGCACCTGCATTTTATCTGAGCAACAATCCCCATTTGCTCTTTTCAGAAATGTCTGAGCAGGAGGCCTTAAACTAAGGGTAACATTCTGAAAAACACTAGAGCAAATTTCAAAAGTG
>NW_020664713.1:123145-180900 GCF_002925995.2 Terrapene triunguis | reverse complement strand
AAAAGTTTAATAGCATATTTTTTAAATTCTCAGTCCAAGTTCTTGAAATAATTGTTACTGTCTTTCTTCTATGGCTTTTGCTGTGATCATGATTAAAACCTCAAAATATAAAGAACATACAAGTGTTTTAAATGACAGGTGTATGTACATTTTTCACCAGCAGGTGACGCTGCTTTACCATTACTTTACCATGACCTGCACAGAACGCATTACTATGTCCATGTATTATCGTCCATAGTTAAAAAGAACTAACAGTTTCATAAAATATCAGCCAGAAATGTAATTTTATCTTAAATTTGAACAGCGATATGTCTCTAGGGGAGTCCCAAACGTTAGCTATTCCCATCAACACGCACCTACATCTGCGTATTTTAACAGTATATTTTCCCCATATTTTAAGTAATTTTCTGCAACAAATGAGTATTTTAATAGTATTATTTATCTATATCTTTTAATTCACATTGTTTTATCCCCACTGTACAACAAATTGATATTTTCTTTCTTTCTTTCTTTCCACAAGTTGCCATAAATTGGTAATTTATAATATTTTAAGCTGTATAAACTGATGTGATATTTTACTCATTTTTAGTACAAATGTTTGTTTATTTTAACTCATCAAACCCGTATATGACCCTTGGGAAGCTGATTTAAACTGATGACTTTTACAGCCTAATAGCTTTCTCTGACAGGATAACAAGCCCTGCGGATGGGGGAAAGCGTAGATGTGGTATATCTTGACTAAATTCAAAATTCAAAATGATCTGGACAAACTGGAGAAATGGTCTGAAGTAAATAGGATGAAATTCAATTAGGACAAATGCAAATTACTCCACTTAGGAAGGAACATTCAATTGCACACAAACAAAATGAGAAATGACTGCCTAGGAAGGAATACTGCAGAATGTGATCTGGGAGTCATAGTGCATCACAAGCTAACCATGAGTCAACAGTGTAACACTGTTCCAAAAAGAAAAAAGAAAAAAAACAAAGCAAACATCATTCTGGGATGCATTAGCAGGAGTGTTGTAAGCAAGACACCAGAAGTAATTATTCTGTTCTACTGGAAGGCCTCAACTGGAGTATTGTCTCCAGTTTCTGGACACCACATTTTGGGAATGATGTGGAGAAACTGAAGAAAGTCCAGAGAAGAACAACAAAATGATTAAAAGTCTAGAAAAGATGATTTATGAGGCAAGATTGAAAAAAATGGGTTTCTTTAGTCTGGAGAAGAGAAGTCTGAGAGGGGACATGATAACAGTTTTCAAGTAGAAGAAAGGATGTTATAAGGAGGAAGGTGAAAAATTGTTCCCATTAACCTCTGAGGCTAGGTCAAGAAGCAAGGAGATTAAATTCCAGCAAGATTATAGTTTAGGTTGAACATTAAGGAAAAACTCCCCATCAGGGTCGTTAAGCACCGGAATAAATTGCCCAGGGAGGTTGTGGAATCTCCCTCATTGGAAGTTTTTAAGGCAGGTTGGGCAAACACCTGTCAGGGATTGATAATACTTAGTCCTGCTATGAGTGCAGGGAACTGGACTGGAAGTCAATTCCAGCCCACCATTCTGATTCTCCAGTGGTGTCATTTTAATGGAGCTGCTTAAACAATTTAAAGATGCTAATATCTGTGTTTTTAAATGAGTGCTCAGTCTCCTCTGGAGAGCTGCTGGGCAGATTTAATGTCTGCAGCCTCCAGCGACGTAGGGAAGAGAGGGTTTTTGTACAGCTCTGCTGTGAGGCTCTGTCACTGTGCCCTTGTCAGGACGCAGTAATACACTGCTGTGTCTGTCAGCTCCAGGGGTTTGATGGTTAAAACAATGGAGCTGTCATCAGCCAGGGAAGAAAACCTCTCCTGGGCAAAATCCGCAGTATGAGTGAAACTTTGAGAGAACGCACTGTAGGGTTTGATTCGGATATTGATGGCACCAGTCCAGTTACACTGAAGCGGAGGGTCACAGAGTCTCCTTTTATTCCAGACACTCGGGGTTCTTTGGACAGGACTGAGTCACCCAGCACAGCACCTGCAACAAGACCATCACATTGCAGGACATCCTCTCAGCTGGGCTTGACCCATGGACGCAGCTCACGCCTGGGGGTTTCAAAGGACTCTAAGCCCTGGTCTACACTACGAGATTAGGTCGAATTTAGCAGCGTTAGATCGATTTAACCCTGCACCCGTCCACATGACGAAGCTATTTTTGTCGACTTAAAGGGCTCTTAAAATCGATTTCTGTAGTCCTCCCCAACAAGGGGATTAGCGCTGAATTCAACCCTGCTGGGTTGAATTTGGGGTAGTGTGGATGCAATTCAATGGTATTGGCCTCCGGGAGCTATCCCAGAGTGCTCCATTGTGACCGCTCCGGACAGCACTCTCAATTCAGCTGCACTGGCCAGGTAGACAGGAAAAGACCCGCAAACTTTTCAATTTCATTTCCTGTTTGGCCATCGTGGCGAGCTGATCAGCACAGATGACCATGGAGTCCCAGAATCACAAAAGAGCTCCAGCATGGACCGAACGGGAGGTACTGGATCTCATCGCTGTATGGGGAGAGGAATCCGTGCTATCAGAACTCCGTTCTAAAAGACGAAATGCCAAAACATTTGAAAAAATCTCCAAGGCCATGAAGGACAGAGGCTATAACAGGGACCCACAGCAGTGCCGCGTGAAACTTAAGGAGCTGAGGCAAGCCTACCAAAGAACCAGAGAGGCAAACGGCCGCTCCGGGTCAGAGCCCCAGACATGCCACTTCTTTGCTGCCATTCTAGGGGGTGCCCGTACAACTACCCCAGCCCTGTGCATGGACTCCGTCAATGGATTCTCATGCAACAGGGATGCAGATTTTGGGGACGAGGAAGATGATGATGAGGAGGAGGAGGTTGAAGATAGCACACAGCAAGCAAGCGGAGAAACTGTTTTCCCCGACAGCCAGGAACTGTTTTTCACCCTGGATCTAGTAACCTCCCAACCCCCCAAAGCCGGGCACCCGGACCTAGAAGGTGGAGAAGGAACCTCTTGTGAGTGTACCTTTGTAAATATTGTACATGGTTTAAAAGTAAGTGTGTTCAATGATTAATTTGCCCTGAAGACTTGGGATGCACTCACGGCCAGTACAGCTACTGGAAAAGTCTGTTAACGTGTATGGGGATGGAGCGTAAATCCTCCAGGGACATCTCAATGAAGCTCTCCTGGATGTACTGCCAAAGCCTTTGCAAAAGGTTTCTGGGGAGGGCAGCCTTATTTCGTCCTCCATTACCACTCCAGGACAGTAGCACATAGTCTGGAATCATTGCACAACAAAGCACGGCAGCGTATGGTCCTGGTGTTTGCTGGCATTCAAGCAACATCCGTTCTTTATCTCTCTGTGTTATCCTCAGGACGGTGATATCATTCATGGTCACCTGGTTGAAATAGGGGAATTTCATTAAGGGGACATTCAGAGGTGGCCATTCGTGCTGGGCTGTTTGCCTGTGGCTGAACAGAAATCATCCCCGCTGTGCGCCACACGGTGGGGGGAGGGGTGAAGCGATCATCCCAGAGAATAGGGTGGGGTGGAGGGGTTTAGTTGGGTTTGTGCTGTACATTAACCCGAAAACCGCAGCCCCTCCTTTTAAATGGCCAACCCAACTGGTGCTTGGTATGAGACGTGAGGGCGCTACTATTTGAAACCATTCCCACATATTATGAAGGTTAAAGAAGCCAAAAGACTGTGGCTTACCATGTCTGCCTGCAAGCCGAATTCTGTTGCCCGCCGGCCCTGTATCTGTGATCTCTCACACCAAACTGGCAGGCCCTCAATATAAGAGGCAAAATGTGACCTTAAAAGAAAGCACATGTGCTATGTAATGTTAACAGCTTGGTTCACCGTGGAAGAGTCTACCCATTGTTCTCTAAAATGTGTCTTTTTAAATACTACTCTCCCTTTTTTTTTCTCCCACAGCTGCAAATGTTTCAACGTTCCCTGTATCATCTCCATCTCAGAGGTTAGCAAAGATTAGAAGGTGAAAAAAATGCACTCGCGATGAAATGTTCTCTGAGCTAACTGATATTCTACAGCATATTGCTGAGGTGCAGGATGGGCAGCAAGAGCACAGACCGCCGCTGCAGCCCCTGTGTAATGAACCGCCTTCCTCCCCAAGTTCCATAGCCTCCTCACCCAGACGCCGAAGAACATGATGGTGGGGGGGGGGGGCCTCTGGGCTCCCAACCACTCCACCCCAGAGGACTGCCCAAGCAACAGAAGGCTGGCATTCAATAAATACATTTTGAAGTGCAATGTGGCCTTGTCGTTCCCTCTTCCCCTCCTCCACCACCCCACCCGGTGCTTCCCTCCTCCCACACCCCTCCCGGGCTACCTTGGCAGTTATCCTCCCATTCAGGACCAGCTCTAGGCACCAGCAAAACAAGCACGTGCTTGGGGCGGCACATTTCCAGGGGCGGCATTCTGGCAGATGTCTTCAAAAATTCCAACATCAAGCCCCAGCTCTCCTTGGGCAACAAAGTGTCAACCAACTGCCTAGATGTGGCCAGCAGCGGCCCTCCGGGCTCCTGCTACAAAGTCTGCCTGACACTGGAGTCTGCCAAGAGCGACTTCATGTTCCTAAAGCCCTACAGCAGGGATCGGCAATCTTTGGCCCGCGGCTCCCCCAGGTAAGCGCCCTGGCAGGCCAGGCCGGTTTGTTTACCTGCTGTGTCCGCAGGCTCGGACGATCGCGGCTCCACTGGCTGTGGTTTGCAACTCCAGGCCAATGGGGGCTGCGGGAAGTAGCGCGGGCCAAGGGATGTGCTGGCCATGGCTTCTTGCAGCCCTCATTGGCCAGGAGCGGGGGGGCAGCCAAAATTTTTTTTGCTTGGAGGGGCAAAAAACCTAGAGCAGACCCTGCCCCCCTTTTTTGTGATGAATTAATAAAGAATGCATGATTTTGAAAAAGCAATGACTTTATTGACTCTGCAAGCGATGATCAAAGGCGTGAGGGATTTGGCTTACAGGGAAGTAGAGTGAACTAAGGGGGGGAGGTTCATCAAGGAGAAACAAACAGAAATTTCACACCGTAGCCTGGCCAGTCATGAAACTGGTTTTCAAAGTTTCTCTGATGCGCAGCGCGCCCTCCTGTACTCTTCTAACCACCCTGGTGTCTGGCTGCATGTAATCAGCAGCCAGGTGATTTGCCTCAACCTCCCACCCCGCCATAAATTTCTCCCTCTTACTCTCACAGAGATTGTGGAGCACACAGCAAGCAGTAATAACAATGGGAATATTGGTTTCACTGAGGTCTAACCAAGTCAGTAAACAGCGCCAGCGAGCTTTTAAACATCCAAAGGCACATTCTACCACCTTCCTGCACTTGCTCAGCCTATAGTTGAACAGCTCCTGACTACTGTCTAGGATGCCTGTGTATGGCTTCATAAGCCATGGCATTAAGGGGTAGGCTGGGTCCCCAAGGATAACTATAGGCATTTCAACATCCCCAACGGTTATTTTCTGGTCTGGAAAGTAAGTCCCTTTCTCCAGCTGTTCAAACAGACCAGAGTTCCTGAAGATGTGAGCGTCATGCACCTTTCCCGGCCATCCCATGTTGATGTTGGTGAAACATCCCTTGTGATCCACCAGTGCTTGCAGCACCATTGAAAAGTACTGTCACGGACTCACAGATCATGCCCACTCTTGGCCCTGTGCGGTCCGTGGGGCGGGGTGTTCCCTTTTCAGTGAGATCGCCCTTTTCCCGGGGGTCCACTCTTTCTCAGGGTTGGCCCCTCCACCTCCTGGAGCCACACTTCTCTGAGTCTTAGAACGCCTGTTTCTCACCATGGGCCCCCTCAGGGAGTCCACTTGCTCTGGACCCCCGGGGCCTCCAGCCCCTGAAGGGGATGATGCAAACCTGTTCTCTAGCCTGGAGCGACTCTCAGCCAGCATGAAACAGGAGGGTTTATTGAGAGATGAACACAACACAGAAAACTCTCCGGCCTCAGGCCTGGCCTCCCTCAGCCCAGCACATCCCAGTCTCCCCTGCATCCAGGTGGGCTCTGCCTGCTCCCCCTCTCCAGCCCAGAGCCCCCCTGCTTCCCAGCTGGGCATCTGATATCACCGGCCCCAGGCCTCACCTCTGTCCATTGTCTTCTCTCCAGGTAAACAGGGTCATAAACCAGTCACATGGACCTCCTCTCCTCGCTTCTGTCCTCTGGCCCCCTCTGGCTGGAACCAGCTGGTTAGGTCACTGGGGTCCTCTCTTCTCAGCCCATTGTCCTCCCACTGGCCAGAAGTGGCTGTGACTCCTGAGCTGGGTCTCTGGGTCATCAGGTCACCAGTCGCTGGGGTATCCATTCTCCATGTCATTGGATGGGTCCCAAGTCCCCTCTCCAGGCCTCTGTAACAACAAACTTCCTCTCCTCTCACCTCGTTAAACCAGTAACACCCAGGGAAACTGAGTCTCACCTGCTCTGCATGCAAACCATTGCAAAACCACAGAAAAACAAGAAAATCCCCCACTTCATCACAAGTACCCCTTTTGGTTTATGTACTGGCTGCCTTGGTGGTCCGGTGCCAAGATAAGGATATGCATTCCGTCTATCGCCCCACCACAATTAGGGAATCCGATTGCAGCAAAGCCATCCACTATGACCTGCACATTTCCCAGAGTCACTACCCTTGATAGCATCAGCTCAGTGATTGCTTTGGCTACTTGGATCACAGCAGCCCCCACAGTAGATTTGCCCACTCCGAATTGATTCCCGACTGACAGGTAACTGTCTGGCATTGTAAGCTTCCAGAGGGCTATCGCCACTCGCTTCTCAACTGTGAGGGCTGCTCTCATCCTGGTATTCTGGTGCTTCAGGGCAGGGGAAAGCAAGTCACAAAGTTCCATGAAAGTGCCCTTACACATGCGAAAGTTTCGCAGCCACTGGGAATCATCCCAGACCTGCAACACTATGCGGTTCCACCAGTCTGTGCTTGTTTCCCGGGCCGAGAATCAGCATTCCATGGCATGAGTCTGCCAAATTGCCGGGGGCCGTGCTTTGAGAGAAGTCTCATCCTCATGTCCTCATCACTCACGTCACCGTGCTGTTGTCGCCTCCTCACCAGCTTTTGCAGGTTCTGGTGCTGTGTACACTGCAGGATAATTTTCATGCTGTTTACAGTGCTCATAACTGCTGGGCGATCTGAGCTGGCTCCATGCTTGCCATGCTATGGCGTCTGCATGGAAAAAAGGGGCTAAACGATTCTCAGCCGTTGCTCTCACTGAGGGGGGCTGGGGTGACTGACGACATGGCTTACAGGGTTGGCTTACTGTACTGTTCCCATAGTCTCTGCTGCCCATTGAAATTCTGGGCTGTGCTCCCAGTGCCTGTTGGGGCAAAAACATTGTTGTGGGTGGTTCTGGGTACATGTCATCAGGCTCCCCCCCCCCCCCCCCCGTGAAAGCAACAGGAAAAAAACGTTTCTCGCCTTTTTTCCTGGATTATCAGTGCAGACGATTACCATGGCAAGCATGGAGCCCGCTCAGCTCACTGTCACCGTATGTCTCCTGACTGCTGCTGGCAGACGCGGTACTGCATTGCTACACAGCAGCATCCCCTTGCCTTGCCCTGTTGATGGCATACAGTCCAATATGACTGCTAACCGTCATCATCGTCCCATGGGTGCTCCTGGCCGACTTCGGTGAGGTCGGTCAGGGGCGCCTGGGCAGACATAGGTGCTCCTGACCAGCCTTGATGAGGTCGGTCGGGGGCGCCTGGACAAAAATGGGAATGACTCCAGGTCATTCTCTTCTTTAAGTTTTGTCTCATGGACATTCAGTCTGCCTGGAATATCATGCCAGTTGGAGGCTTCTGCCTCAGGCGTCTCTCCTAGCCGGCAGCACCGTGCGGTCACACCTACACCAGCCTACTCCTTGCTCCCATGGCTCATGAAGCCTGGACAGTAGTAAGGAGTAGTTCAACTATAGGCTGAGAAAGTGCAGAATGGTGGTTCATTCTACTTCCCTGTAAGCCAACCACCCTCCCCACCCCCCTTTGATCTTGCAGAGGCAATAAAGTCATTGTTTCAAATTCATGCATTCTTTATTAATTCATCTCACAAATCGGGGGGATAACTGCCAAGGTAGCCCAGGAGGGGTGGGGGAGGAGGGAAGCACAGGGGTGGGGTAGTTGTAGGGGCACCCCCTAGAATGGCATGCAGCTCATCATAGAAGCGGGATGTCTGGGGCTCTGATCCCAAGTGGCCGTTTGCCTCTCTGGTTCTTTGGTAGGCTTTCCTGATATTCCAGGCAGGACTGAATCTCCATTAGACAAAACTTAAAAAAGGGAATGACCTGGGGTAACTCCCATTTATGTCCAGGTGCCCCTGACTGACCTCATCGAGGCTGGCTAGGAGCACCCATGTCTGCCCAGGCAACCCTGACCATCCTCACCAAGGCTGGCCAGGAGGAAACAGGAGATAGCAGCAGATGGTACAATACGTCTGCTAACCGTCTTTGCTAACTTGCAAATGCAAGGAGCTGCTGCTGTGTAGCAATGCGATACTGGGTCTGTCAGCAGCACCCAGGAGACGTATGGTGACAGTGAGCTGAGCGGGCTCCATGCTTGCCGTGGTATGTCGCCTTCTGCACGGGTAACAGAGGAAAAAAGGTGAGAAATTATTGTTTGTCGTTGCTTTCATGGAGGGAGGGAGGGGGAGGCCTGATTACATGTATTACATGTCAGTATTGCTGGTATTGCACGAGCATACGAGTGACACAGTGTCTCCTTCGTCTCCAGGCATCCGAGATCCTCGGACCGGACTGAGTCAGCCAACCCAGCACCTGCCAAAAGACAGTCAAATCCCAGAACTAATTTCAACTGCACTTGACTGACTGAACCGGTTCTAAATGCATTCCGATCTAAGACGCGGAATTTCACACACGCGTAAGCCATTTACGCGCCTAATTGAGTAAAGCTCAAATTCACGGCTAAGGTTAAGGCTGCAGTGCGGTTCGGGGTGAGGGCTGAGGGTTAGGAGGTAGGTTTATTGTTAGGGTTCGGGACCAATGGAAGTTGGGCTCCTAAATTTCTCAGAAAAAAATTGAACATTCAGTCTTTTTACCTAGCTGCTTAAACAGCCAAACAAAGGGAAGAAAACACGTCTCCATGACTCTCTTCCAGCGACCAAAATTTGACGCTCTCGGATTCTGCTCCGAAGGGGAATATAAACTTCACTTCTCTGAAGGCAGCTCCAACTGCGGAGGATTTATCAGCAGCCAGCCTAGTGGGGAAATGGAGAGGTTTAGGAAACTCAGAACAGACGCGGAAAACACACTGGGTACAGGTTCGTCTGCAGCTGACCTGGCGCTGAGACTGAAAACGTAAGGATGATGTTGTGGATAAGAATCTAGTCTTAGACACAGACCTGGCTTCAGTTCCTAGATCTGTCACAGACTACTAGTGTGAATTTGGCAAGCCAGTTAATCTCTCTCTGCCTCCATTTCCCTATCTGTGAAAGAGACATTTTACTATTTCTCTAGCTCACATGTGGATTTTGAGACTATATCTCTTGAAGATATTATTGTGATGGCAGGCACAGAAAAATATATATTCATCAGGAATGACGGCTTATAAGAGATAAATGTAATGGTACTTCCTTGCCTAACTCCCTAGGCTCCTCTGAAATTACCATCTACAATTTCTAGACGAATACTCCCCCCTCCCCTTTTACCGATTAAGAAAACTAAAACAAAGTAAACATGGAACGATTTTGAATGATAAAATACATTCATTTTTCTCATCACTAGGTAGCACTGTTCGCCTATTGTATTTCCACAACTTGCAAAGTCAGCCTCGCTGTAATCGTGTTTTTTTAAAGTTATACAAATTATCTATCTAATCACACACAAATATAATTTAATTTGATGTTTGAATAGAGATTAGACTCTGGTCCATTTGAAACCGGTAGTTATACCACTCTTTGCCCAACCACAAATAGGTATATTTTTACTGCGATAGTTTTCTTCCACATATGTCAATAATTTGAGGATTTCACCTATAGGGTTTCTTATAAACTGCCCCAGTATATACTGAGAAAATATTCCTATGATGTTTCGTGACATAGCCAATGCACTGTGTATTCTCCAAGGGTGATATTTTAATGGGGCTGTTTGAATAAGGATTTGAGGTCTGGTAGGAGTAACTTGAACCCAACATTCCGCTCTCTAACAGCGTATCAAGTCCCCCGAGGGGAGCTGATTCCCGCCTCAATGTTTTTCACTTCTGTTTGCAGCAAGGAAAGGAGGGTTTTGTACAGCTCTGCTCCGTGGCTCTGTCACGGTGCCAGACGCAGGGCGCAGTAATACACCGCGGTGTCTGCCAGCTCCAGGGCTGCGATGTTCAAAACTGTGGCGCTCATCAGCTTGGGACTCTCAACATATATTCTTGTAGTCAGCATTAATCTCTGAAAATCGAATGCATCAGGGCTGGGAGGGTTTTTGTACTGCTGTCGTATGTGGCTCTGTCACTGTGCCAGACGCAGGGCGCAGAGATACACCGCTGTGTCTGCCAGCTCCAGGGCTGCGATGTTCAGAACTGTGGAGCTGTCATCAGCCTGGGAAGAAAATCTCTCCTGCGCGAAACCTGCAATGTTACTCTCATCTCTGGCCAGCTTCACTCCTCTCCGGAGAATGTACTGCGGGGCTTGGCCGGGAAACTGGCTGTACCAGTAGAGATAGACGTAGCCGGTAGAGCTGGTATCATAAGAACAAGTGAGGGTCACAGCGTCTCCTTCTCTCCCAGAGAGGTGGGGTTCCCTGGACTGGACCGAGTCCCCCAGCGCAGCACCTGCAACAAAACAATCCAATTGGAGGACATCATTTCACCTGTACCAGACTCACCATGCTGTTCCAGGTGCATTGCCGTGTGAGACTTGCAATTTCGAGGAACGTTAAAGGTTTAGGCGCCCGACGGGGATTAAATTAGATTTAGGGCTGGACTAGAGGTAAGGGTTTGGCATTGCCGTTCGATTTGGGGTTAGCTTTGGAGTTTAGGGTCATGTTTCCAGATAAGGTTGAACGCTGGTGGGTATTTTAACTTTTAACCTTAAACCCCTCAGAAACCCCAGCCTGTTTACCTAGGTGATTAAATAGACAAATGCTGAATATATAATATGGCTCCATGGTTTTTTTCCTGTTGTGACTTAGTAGGACTCACCAGATACCCCTGCTAAGAAGAATTTAAACTTCAGGGCTCTGCAGTCAGCTACAACTGAGGAAGGTTCATCAGCATCCGGCCTAGTGGAGGCGGGAGGGGGATTGGGAAACTCGTAACAGACACAGGAAATGCGGTGAGTTCTGCTGAGTCTGCAGCTGACAACGTGGTGACATTGAGGTGAGAAGAACGAGTCGGTGATGAAGGCTCCGGGCTGGGATACAGGAGACCTAGCATCGGTTCCCAGGTCTGCTACAGATCCCCCCTCTCTGACCTTGGGCAAGCCAGTTAATATCTCTGTGACTCCCTTTCCCTACCCGTACAAGAGAGATGGACATGTTTCTCTCCCTCACTGGGGCATTGTGAGGATAGATATCTCGAAGCGCTCCGGTATCATTCCGAAGAAGAACCACACAAGTAAGTAGATTTTAACAATGATATCTGGAATTTTCAAAACATAAGTTCAATGAGAGTTGGATGCCTAACTCACTTCGATTCCTGCCACATTTTTACAACAATTATTTTAATATTAGTTTGTCTTTTTCTACAACTGTGAGCGGGTTTCTCTCTCTCTCCCTCCCTCTCTCCTCCTTGTTAAAATACATTTTACCAAATAGTTCTCAATGATCAAACCTCCGTTTTCCCCAGATATACATAGAGAAAATTGCTTTAAGCCTGCACATTATTTAGAAGTAATACAAGGGAACAATAGTACTCTAACAAACCATTCTAGCATACAAGATTTGTTTTATGGTTTAATAGTGATCTGACTCTGTGACAATTGGGACATGTAACTTAACCCCACTATACCCATCCAAAACTGAGAATATTTTATTAAAATATCCCACCCAAATTTTAACACACAGTTCGTGACAATTGGAATTTTTTTACATTGCCTTTTTTTTTTTTACAACTAGACCAGTGTAAACACAGAAAGGAATTCCCCGGCTATTTTCATCCCGTTTATGTTCTTCAAGGGAGATATTGTAATACAACTATTTATAGCTCTATAAAATTGATAGAAGTCTATAAAATCACGACTGGAGTTGAGAAAGTAAATAAATAAGAGTTATCTACTCCTCATAACACACGAACTAGGGGGTCACGAAATGAAATTAATAGGTAGCAGATTTAAAACAAAAAATGAAGTATTTATTCACACAACCCACAGTCAACCTGTGGAACTCCTTGCCAAAGGATGTTGTGAAGGCCAAGACTATAACAGGGTTCAAAAAAGAACTAGATACGTTCGTGGAGGACAGGTCCATCAATGGCAATTATCCAGGCTGGGCAGGGATGGTGTCCCTAACCTCTGTTTGTCAGAAGCTGGGAATGAGCGACAGGGGATGGATCACTTGATGATAATCTGTTCTGTTCATTCCAGGGCCGGCTCCAGGTTTTCTGCTGCCCCAAGCAGCGGGGGAAAAAAAGCGGATCGGCTGCATTTCGGCAGCAGCTCAATCGCGCTGCTCCATTCTTAGGCGGCGGGTCCTTCACTCCCTCTCTTCCTCTTCGGCGGAACTTTGGTGGCAGCTCAAAGAGGAAGGGAGGGACTGTGGGACCCGCTGCCAAATTCCCTCCGAAGACCGGACGTGCAGCCCCAAGAGTGGCTGGACTGCCGCCCATTTGTATTGGCCGCCCCAAGCACCTTCTTCCTTAGTTGGTGCCTGGAGCCGGTCCTGGTTCATTCCCTCTGGGACACCTGGCATTGGCCACTGTCGGAAGGCAGGATACTGAGCTAGATGGACCTTTGATCTGACCCAGGATGGCCCTTTTCTTACGTTCGTATGTTTGCACAGGAATTTGCTTTTGGGAGGAATCGGAAGGATACCTTGACACCAACAAAACTATTCCTAATTATGAATTTCTTAACAGGAGAACAAATCTGCCAAGGGCCCCTATTTCCAGCCTCAGTGTGTGTGTGCCTAACCTCAGCTGCAGCAAGGCTGGGAGGGTTTTTGTACAGCTCTGGCATGTGGCTCTGTCACTGTGCCAGCTGCAGGGCGCAGAGATACACCGCTGTGTCTGCCAGCTCCAGGGCGGCGATGTTCAGAACTGTGGAGCTGTCATCAGCCTGGGAAGAAAACCTCTGCTGGGCGAATTCTGCTGTATCGCTCTGACCTCTGGCCTGCTTCACTCCTCTCCAGAGAATGTACTGCGGGGCTTGGCCGGGAAACTGACGGTACCAGAAGAGATACACGTAGCCGGTAGAGCTGGTATCATAAGAACAAGTGAGGGTCGCAGCGTCTCCTTCTCTCCCAGAGAGGTGGGGTTTCCTGGACTGGACCGAGTCCCCCAGCGCAGCACCTGCAACAAAACAATCCAATTTAAGGACATCATTTCACCTGCACCTGACTCACCGAGGCGTCTCCAGGTCCATTGCGGTGTAAGGCTGGAAATTTCGAGAAACCATAGGGGATTTAGGCGCCCGACGGCCATTAAATGAAGGTTAGGGCTAGACTCAAGGGAAAGGTTTTGGCATTGCCGTTCGATTTAGGGTTAGCTGTAAGGTTTAGGGTCAGGTGGACAGTCAGGGTTCCATATAGGGTTGACTGGTATTAGGACTTATAACTTCCAGTCTGTTTACCTAGATTACTAAATACCCAAATGCTGAATATATAATAAGTCTCCATGATTGTTTCCTATTGTGACTAAATGGGAGGCACCAAATACCGCTGCTAAGAGGACTCTAAACTTCAGGGCTCTGCAGGCAGCTACAACTAACTGGGGAAGGTTCATCAGCATCCGGCCTAGTGGAGGCGGGAGGGGGTTGGGAAACTCGTAACAGACACAGGAAATGCGGTGAGTTCTGCTGAGCCTGCAGCTGACAAAGTGGTGACACTGAGGTGAGAAGAATGAACCAGTCATTCAGGCTCCGGTCTGGGATACAGGAGACCTGGCAGTGGCTTCGGTTCCCAGATCTCCTACGACCCCCCTCTATGACCTTGGGCGAAACAATTAATATCTCTGTAACGCCCTTTCCGTACCTGTGCAAGAGAGATGGTCTTGTTTCTCTCCCTGTCCGGGGAACCGTGAGAATAAATATCTTGAGGCACTCAGATATCATTCGGAAGAAGGCTATACAAGTAAGCAGACGTTTAACAATGAAATCTGGAAATTTCAAAGGAGGAATTCAGAGAGACGGGGAGAGGTACCTAAGTCCCTTAGATTCCTTTGAAATCCCCAGCCACGTTTTTAGAAAAAGTGGATCTAGTGTCCTTAGATTTTCAGAAAGCCTTTGATAAGGTCCCTCAGCAAGGACTCTTAAGCAAAGTAAACTGCCATGGGATAAGAAGAAAGGTCCTCTCATGATTCGGTAACTGGTTAAAAGATAGGAAACAAAGGGTAGGAATAAATGGTCAGTTTTCAGACTGGAGAGAGATAAATAGTGGTGTCCCCCAGGGTCTGTTCTGGGACCAGTCCTATTCAACATATTCATAAATGATCTGGAAAAAGGGGTAAACAGTGAAGTGGCAACATTTTCAAATGATACAAAACTACTCAAGATAGATAAGTCCCAAGGAGACTGCAAAGACCTACAAAAAGAATCTCACAAAACTGAGTTACTGGGCAACAAAATGGCAGATGAAATTCAAAGTAATACACATTTGAAAACATAATCCAAACTATATATATAAAATGATGGGGTCCGAATTAGTTCTTACCACTCAAGAAAGAGATCCTGGAGTCATTGTGGATAGTTCCCTGAAAACATCCATTCAATGTGCAGCAGCAGTCGAAAAAAAATAACAAGAACAGAATGCTGGGGATCATTAAGAAAGGGACAGATAATAAGACATATATATCATATTGCCTCTATATAAATCCATGGTATGTCCTCATCTTGAATACTGCATGCAGATGTGATCGCCCCATCTCAAAAAAAGATATATTAGAATTGGAAAAGTTTCAGAAAAGGGCAACAAAAATTATTAGGGGTATGGAACAGCTTCCATAGGAGGAGAGATTAATAAGTCTGGGACTGTCAGCTTGGAAAAGAGACGACTAAGGGGGGATATGATAGAGGTCTATAAAATCATGACTGGTGTTGAGAAAGTAAAGAAGGAAGTGTTATTATTACTTTTCATGACACAAGAACTAGGGGTCACCAAATTAAATTATTAGGCAGCAGGTTTAAAACAAAAAAGAAGTTTGTTTGTTTTCACACAAAGCACAGTCAACCTGCGGAATTCCTTGCCAGAGGATGTTGTGAAGGCCAAGACTATAACGGGGTTCAAAAAAGAACTAGATAAGTTAAGGCAGATAGGTCCATCAATGGCTATTAGTCAGACTGGGCAGGGATGGTGTCCCTAGCCTCTGTTTTCCAGAACCTGGGAATGGGTGACAGGGGATGGATCACTTGATGATTCCCTGTTCTGTTCATTCCCTCTAGGGCACCTGGCATTGGCACTGGCCACTGTCGGAAGACAGGATACTGGGCTAGATGGACCTTTGGTCTGACCCAGGATGGCCCTTTTCTTACGTTCTTATGTTAGCTCAGGAATTTGCTTTTGGGAGGAATCGGAAGGATACCTTGACACCAACAAAACTATTCCTAATTGTGAGTTTCTTAACAGGAGAACAAATCTGCCAAGGGCCCCTATTTCCAGCCTCAGTGTGTGTGTGCCTAATCTCAGCTGGCGCAAGGCTGGAGGGGTTTTTGTACAGCTCTGCCATGTGGCTCTGTCACTGTGCCAGCTGCAGGGCGCAGAGATACACCGCGGTGTCTGCCAGCTCCAGGGCTGTGATGGTTAAAACTGTTGAGCTGTCATCAGCCTGGGAAGAAAACCTCTCCTGGGCTAAATCTGCAGTATGTTGGTACCTGCTTCCCTTAGCGCCTTTCTGGAGAATGTACTGCGGGGCTTGGTTGCGATACTGGCAGTACCAGTAGAGAGAGAGGGAACCGGTATAGCTGGTAGTGTAAGAGCAGCTGAGGGTCACAGAGTCTCCTTCTGTTCCGGACACTTGAGGGTCCTTGGACTGGACCGAGTCACCCAACGCCGCACCTGCAACACGAGATTTAAACCCAAGTACAGCAAGTTCATTGCACTTGAGCCAGGGAAAGGGTTTCCGGTGTGCTGCGCTTTAGGCGGGCATTTCAGAGGCGACTAAGGGGTTTAGGCGCCCAGCACCAGGTGAATTAGGGATAGAGTTTAGTGGTAGGGTAGCGGTTTAGAGTTGGTGTTTGGGTTAGGAAAAGTTTTAGAATTAGAGTGAGAGTTGGGTGCCTGGTTTCCTTAGGATGCGCTGAAGACCCCCAGGCTGCTTACCTAGGTGAATCAACAGCCCAATGCTGATAATGAAAAGCGCCTCCATGGTTTCTTCTCTAGCGACCGAATCTGACGTTCTCAGCTGTTGCTGCTGCTCACAGGAAAATTAACTTCACGTCTCTGAAAGCAGCTGCAGGTGGAGAAGGTTCATCAGAAACCAGCCCAAGGGACTAGGGAGGGGTTCGGGACTTGAAACACGCTGGGTGAAGGTTGGTCTGTAGCTGACAGCGAACTAACCAGGGAAGGTTGGGTTTGTGGTTAGAACGCTGGTGGGAGACCTGGTTCCTGTCTGCGCCACAGACTCCCTGTGTGATCTCAGACAAGTCACTTAATAGCTCCGTGCCTCAGTTTCTCTGTATGGTGATCATCATACTTCTCTAGCTCATTTTGTACTTGTGATCCCAATTACAATAGAATTGGAGTGACTGGAGATATTTATACTCACATTAGTACTCACACAGCTTTAGTAGGAATGCAGTCTGGGATTTTCAAAGGAGAAATTTAATCGGATTTTCGAGCCTAAATCCCTTAGCCTCCTTTGAGATTCCCAGCAAAAATTATTGGAAGAATTGTTTTAAATTGCTTTTGTTGACTGCCGAATAAAAACTGAAAATAAGGGTGTATGGAAGGATTTCAAATTACAATGCGTATTTATACTTCTTACCACCAGATGGCGCAGAGACAGAAGGTTGCCTAAATTCAATTTTTCAACGTTGAGGTCAATTAGCCACTGGAACAATTTAGGAAGTGTTGCAACTTTTAAATCAAGGTGGTTTTTCTCCCCTGAAAAGCTGTGTTGTTGCACAAACAGGAATTAATTCAGGGAAGTCCCATGGCGTATGTTGTGACAGATATGGCAAATTCCTTCAATATCCTTGAAAACCTTAGTGTATTAAGTTTAAGTATCTGTGGGGAGGTCCATTGTATTAAATTAAAATTGTATGCATTATTGTGGGGCAATATTGTATGTAACCTCTCTAAGGGAGAGATGTGATGTGGGACCTGGGCATTCAAAGGTCTATATCGAAGAAAGTGCAGGACCAAAAAGGACTTTGGGAACAAAAAAATGTTGAGTGTTTTCCTGGGCAACATCTAGAGAGAGGGGAATGCAAATTCCTCAGCAGAAACCCAGGCTTTTGAAGCTATAGCCTGAGGCATAGGCCTGTGTCTGGTGAGCTATTAGCCAGGAAGGATGGGCAGGGATGGTGTTCCGAGCTTCTGTCTGTCATAAACTGGGCATGGGCGGCTGGGGAGGGATCACTGGATGATTACCTGTCCTGTTCATTCCCTCTGGGGCACCTAGCATTGGCCACTGTCAGAAGACAGGACACTGGTCTAGATGGACCTTTGGTCTGACCCAGAACGGCCGTTCTTATCAGCTATTACATGTGGGCAAGACTAAAGGCCCAAGCTATATAAAGGAAAGACTAGATTACTTGTTCTGGATCAGAGTTCAGAGGCAGTTATGCCCCACGTGGGAAAACCCATTTCTGGGTTTAGAAGGACTGATACCTAGGTTGGAATCAGGGGCGACTCCTGATAAGCCCTTTAGCATGCGGGTAGATTATTTGGTTGTTCTAATGGGGGTTTTTTTTTCTGTAACGGTTTCACCCTAAAAATACATGTGCTGTCTTAGAAACAGCTGCCCGGTAACTTGTAAGGGTGTCAATGACGCTGTTCATTCCCTCTGGAGAGAAAGCAAGGACAGAAAGCTGGCCGCTTGGGCAGTCTGGCTTGCTGGGGCTAGCCCAGTGTAGGCAGGGAACTGAAACACCTGATCAGGAGTGGGGGAGAGAGGTGGATCTAGGTGATCAGTGTGGTCCCTTATTGGCTTTATAATCAAGGATTGAGGGTTTCCGTTTGGGGTTTTTTTTTTGGAAGGAGTCACACCAAACCAATACAATCCCTCCCCCAAAGCCTCTGCTGTGACGTTGTTCTGAGAGGGAAGCTGCTTTCCGCTTCAGGGGGCGCCTAACCTCAGCTGCAGCAAGGACAGGAGGGTTTTTGCACGTCTCCGCTATGTGGCTCTGTCACGGTGCCAGACCCAGGGCGCAATAATACACCGCTCCGTCCGCCACCTCCAGGGCTGTGATGCTCAGAGCTGTGGCGCTGTCATCAACCTGGGAAGAAAACCTCTGCTGGGCGAAATTTGCGGTGTCACTGAGATCTCTGGCATCCTTGGCTCCTCTCCAGAGAATGTACTGCAGGCCTTGGTTCGGATACTGGCGGTACCAGTGGAGATAGACAGACCCAGTATAGCTAGTAGTGTAAGAACAGCGGAGTGTCACAGCGTCTCCTTCAGCTCCGGACACCTGGGTTTCCTCGGACTGGACCGAGTCGCTCAGCACCGCAACTGCAACAAGACCAGCACATTCAAGGGCGTAATTTCAACTGTACTTGAGACATAGACCCTCCTGGACGCATTGCAGTTGGAGGCTGGGAGTTCTAACGGAGCTAGGCGCCCAAACCCAATGGAATACAGGATACGGTTCGGTTACGTTTCAGGCTTCAGTATGAGCATAAGGATAATGTTATGGCTTAGGTTAAACCTTAGGGTTAGGATTCATGGAATGGGTTAGGGTTTATAGGACTCTGAGTAGGGAACGTGTAAAAGTTGTGTTTCAATGGGCGTCTAACTTCCCCACACTCCTTTGAAAATCTCCGTCTATTCACCTAGCTGGCTAATTATCCGAATGCTAAGGATAAAACATGTCCCCATCATGTCTCCCACAGCCACCAAGTTTGTGGCTCTCCGATGCTGCTGAGAAGAGAAATCTGAACTGAACGTTTCCGAAGGCAGCTACATTGGGGAACTGTAATAAAACACCAGCCTTTAGAGGAAATAGGAGGAGTTTGGGGAACTCTTGACCTGAACTCAGCGTGTTTCCTGTGTCAGTGAACCTCCTGTTGAAGCAGGTGTGGGAATGGCAACCTACCTTGACGGAAAAAGTTAACCTAGATGTGAACGCCCCTGGATTTAAACTCGGGACACCTTGGTTCACTTCAGATTCCCTAACAAAATTACTTGCCCAGGGTTAGCAAAATAATCTAAACTCTTCACTTACATTGGGGTGGGGGCAAATAACATCGCTAAATCACATGTGATTTCTGAGGATCATCAGTTTTCAGGAGCTTATATGCAACTGTAGGGGGATATAATTCCACAGAAAATGCCATAGAAAAATTTATTAAACAGATAGAGTGGGATTTGAACAGGATGAATTCAGAGGTAGCTGGGCCTTGGAAATCCCAGCTGAAATTCTTGGCAGAATTACTTTATTTTTTTCTTTCGTCCTCTGTCTTTGCTGTCACTGATTTAAAACTTAAAATACAACACAAGAGGGAAGCTTTTTCAAAAATCAACTTGTGTCTATATCAGGGGGTAGCCGTGTTAGTCTGTATCTACAAAAACAACAAGGAGTCTGGTGGCACCTTAAAGACTAACAGATTTATTTGGGCATAAGCTTTCCTGGGTAAAAAAGAAATGAGGTTTTTACCCACGAAAGCTTATGCCCAAATAAACCTGTTAGTCTTTAAGGTGCCACCAGACACCTTGTTGTTTTTGTGTCTATACTTTTTACCAGTAGGTGACACTGTTTTTCCATGAGTTCACCACTCAACATACAGAGCATTGCTTGAATCGGGCGGGCCTTTTAAAAAATGATGCACCGGAAAGAGAGACTCCCAGCAAACCAGCACAAAATGCATGTTTGTCTTAGATTTCAGTACTGAACTCACTCGACGAAGCACCTCCACAGCAGGTCCATTAATGTTCACCATGTTTCACATTTTTTACTCCCGTTTTTACGTCAAAGAGGTAATTTTAACAGTATTATAATTGTCAGATTTTAGCCCACGTTTTGTCAGATTGGATATACCTTTTTATCACACCTGGCCAATATGTGCCCCGGCTGTATCTGAGAAACGACTTTAAGGCCAATAAGGCGCATTTTAAAACAGTGTAAACAGTCTCCTTCAGAGCACTGCCCCCAGCTGCAATGTCTACAACACTTTCCGCTGTGAGGAAGGGAGGGGGTTTGTACGGCTCTGCTCCGTGGCTCTGTCACTGTGGGCGCTGCAAGGCGCCATAATACACCGCTGTGTCCGCCAGGCGCCAGCTCCAGGGCTGTGAGGTTCACAAGTGTGGAACTCTCGTCTGCAGTATCGCTGTAAGCGCGGTGTGTCTTTGTCCCTCTCCGGGGAATGTACTGAGGGGCTCGGCTAGGAAACCAGTGGTACCGGAAGAGAGAGACGCCAGCAGTGTCACTGGTATTGTAGGAACAGCTGAGTGTCACAGTCTCCCCTACTGACCCAGACACTTCGAGTACCTTGGACCGGACCGACCGAGTCGCCCAGCGCAGCATCTGCAACAAGACCATCAAGCTCAGGGACACACTTTCAATTGCATTTGACCCATAGAAACGGTTCCAAGTGCACGGCAGTTTAAGGAGTAAATCCAAAGAAATTTAGGGGAATTATGCACCTAACTACAGAGGAATTAAGGGTAGGGTTAGGGGGTGACAATGGAGAAAAGGTTTAAGGTAAAGGCTAATGTTAGGGTAATCTAATCTATGCTGCGCGGTTTAAGATTATGCTTCTGGTTTAATGCGCGATGAGTGTCTAATTCCCGTAGAATCCTCTGAAAATTCGAAAACGGTTACCTAGGAGATTCACTATCCCCAAAACCGAAAGTAACCCGCGTCTCCATGGTGTCTCCTTCTGTACAGCCACCAAACTTCTACTCTCGTGTTGCTGCTGCGACAGAATAAATCTAAATGTCACGTCCCCTGAAGGCAGCTCCGACTGGGGAAGGTTAATCAGCAACCAGCCTAGTGGGAGAGGGAGGAGTTTGGGGGGCGCGTAACAGACACGGGCCACAAGCTGTGTTCAGGTTAGGCTGCAGCGGAAACCGCGGGGTGGGTCAGGGCTGAAGGCGGGTTTGTGAGTCAGTTTCTGGCTTGGGACTGAAGACACCTGGGTTCGGTTCTTAACTCCGACCCGCCTCCCCGTTTGCTGTTAATCGCTCTATGCCTCACTTTTCCTATCTGTAAAATGGAGATTGTAATATTCCTCCACCTCCCAGGGGTATTATGAAGATCAATATCTTGCGATGTTCAGTAGTTACTGGGTCATATAACCACCTCGATTTTTTTTGCAATTCAATGAAATTTGACCTGGTCCACGGAAAAAGGAAAGCTAGACATCTAACTCTCTTAGTCTCCTTTCAGTTTTTAGACAAAAAATTTCAATTAATTATATTTTATTTCCCCCCTCGCTAGAACTTAAAACGAAGGGAACACAGAGGGATTTCAAAAGACAATAAGTAGTCACAGTTTTCAACAGAGCATGCAGCTGCTTACACAATATACCTGGAAGGCATTATTTTAATCATATGCATTATTGAAAAGAAATGAGAGGGAATAAGGGTTTTCTAACAAATGACATCAAAACAGAACTTTGTCTGATGCTTGAACAGTGACTTAGTTCTAGAGCAGTAGGAGTCAATAATTTATTTCCCTTACACGCATTTACAAAGAGCTATTTTATTACAATTATTTTACCGAGCATTTTAACCTCCATTTTGCAAAGAATTAGCATATTTACATTGTTTATTATATTACAAATAATCTCAATAAATGGTGGGAAAATACTTTAAATAAGTTTCTTGACTAGACACCTGCCATTTATATTCTCCAGTGGTGGCATTTTAATGCAGTCATTCTCAGCCAGGGGTAGGGGTACACCTGTGGGTACGGAGAGGTCTTCCAGGGGGTACAACAACTCATCTAGATATTAGCTACATCAAAAGCACTAGCGAAGTCAGTACACATTAAAAATTCATACAATGACTTGTTTATACTGCTCTATATTCTATACATTGACATATAAGTGCGAGATTTATATTCCAATTGATTTTATAATTAATAGTAAAAATAAAAAGAATTTTTTCAGTAACAGTGGGCTGTGAAACTTGTATTTTTATGTCTGATTTTCTAAGAAAGCAGCTTTTAAGTGAGGTATAACTTGGGGTAGGCAAGACAACTCAGACTCCTGAAAGGGGTAAGAATAGTCTGGAAAGGTTGAGAGCCATAAGAACATAGGAATGGCCATACTGTCGTCAGACCAAAGATCCATCTAGCCCAGTATCCTGTCTACCGACAGTGGCCAATACCAGATGCCCCAGAGGGAATGAACAGAACAGGCAATCACCAAGTGATCCATCCCCTGTTGCCCATTCCCAGCTTCTGGCAAACAGGATACGGACACCATCCCTGCCAATCCTAGCTAAAAGTCATTGATGGACCTATCCTTCTTATCTAGTTCTTTTTTGAACCCTGTTATAGTTTTGGATTTCACCACATCCTCTGGCAAAGAGTTCCACAGGTTTTGACTATGCATTGCGTGAAGAAATATTTCTTTTTGCTTGTTTTAAACCTGCTGCCTATTTATTTCATTCGGTGCCCCCTAATTCTTGTGTTAAGAGAAGAATAAATAACACTCTCTATTTACTTTATTCACACCAGTCGAGAATTTATAGACCTCTATCATATCCCCCCGTAGTCGCCTCTTTTCCAAGCTGAAAAGTCTCCGTTTTATTTCTCTCTCGTCATATGGAAGCCACTATTTTAATGCAGCTGTTTGAATAAGAATTTGGCGCTTCGGAGAGATTAGGAAGGAGTAATCTGACAGCACCACATCCGAGCCAGAATATGTGTTTTTAACAGTGCAGCAAAACTCCCCAGGGGCTCCGCTTCCAACCTCAATGGGCACAACATTCTCGGCAGCTGGTAAGGGAGGGTTTTTGTACAGCTCTGCTATGTGGCTCAGTCACTGTGCCAGACGCAGGGCGCAGTAATACACCGCGCTGTCCGCCACCTCCAGGGCTGTGATGTTCAGAACTGTGGAGCTGTCATCAGCCTGGGACGAAAACCTCTCCTGGGCGAAACCTGCTGTGTGGCTTTGGCCGCTGTGGGACTTCGCTCCTCTCTGGAGAATGTACTGCGGGGCTTGGTTTGGATACTGACGGTACCAATGGAGATAGACATAGCTATCGCTGGTGGTGTAAGAACAGCTGAGTGTCACAGAACCTCCAACTGATTCAGACACTTCGGGTTCGTTGGACTGAACCGAGTTACCGAACGCAGCACCTGCAAAAAAAGACAAACAGATTCATGAACGTTTCACCTGTAGTTGAGACATGGAAATGATTCCACCTGCATTGCAGTTTAAGAGAATTTCAAAGAGGTCTTAGGCGCCTGACTCCATAGGAATTACTGTTATGAGCAGGGGCAGGATTAGCGTTTACTGTTAGGATTAAGGAGAGGGTAAGAATAAGGGTTTGGGGTTATGGTGAGGGTCAGGGTGTAGCATTCGCTTTTTGGTTACAGTCTAGGGTAACGCTTAAGTACAGGGATAGGTTCATGGTTCAATGGGAATGAGTGTCCGGTTCCCTTAGGCTTCTTTGAAATCCCAGCCCAGTTACCTAGGAGATTGAATATCCAAATGCTGAGAATAAAACACGTCTCCATAGTATCTTCTATCTATACCGATCAAGTTTCAAACTCCCAGCTCCTGCCGCTGCCTCAGAGGAACATAAACTTCACGTCTGTGGGGGCAGCTACAACTGCGGAAATTCACTAGAAACCAGCGGAGAGGAAGAGGGAGTTCGGGGAACTCACCGCAGATGCAGGGGGTTGAGGTCAGCCTGCAGCTGATATATTAGTGCTGTTAAGGGGAGAGGGATGGGCTTGTGGACAAGGGTCTGCTCTGGGACTCAGAGACCTGCTCTGCCGCAGACCCTGTGTGTGACGATGGGAAATCCTCCATGACTCAGTTTCCCTAGATGTATAAAAGAGAGGGGTTTCTTCTAACTCATAAAGGGAGTGTTGATATTTCATGACACACTCAGGTATCATTGGGATGGGGGATGAACATCTTTGCCAGCAATAATGTCCGGGGCTATCACAAGAAAAATATAATGGGATGAGGCGCCCCACTCTGCTAACCTCCTTTGAAATGCCCAGCCAGAACTCTTGAAATAATTATTTAAATTATTTTCGTCTTTCCTCTGCTGCCTTTGCCCACAACCTGAGTTAAAGTGAAGATCTATAGTCTAGCATGGAAAGGTTTCTTATGACAACCTGTGTTTATATTTTCCACCAGCAGATAGCGATGCTTTGTCATGATTTTATCACCTACAACAAGCTTAGAGTTCAGGGCTCTCCACATGTATCCTTGGGAAAATTGTATTGCAATTAAATAGTTTCGAAACAAAATGTAAATGTCTATACAATCGGATTATTGGTGTGACCCCTGGGGAACTGGTAACTGCGGCTGGACCCCACTACCCTAAAAATGGGTATTTCTATTTCCCCATATTTCAACTTGCATATGTTACCCCCATTTCAGCAAACGGACTGTATACGTTAACATAACGAGTTTTTTAACAGTCTATTGTCCCTTTTCAATGAAATTTTTAATTCACATTTTATCTCATTTTATCTCTTTATTTGTATTTCCTACAGTAGTTCATTTTGTCTCTATTTTATGGAAAATTTTATCCCTTATTTTACTACAAATAATTCCCCCCCCCATACACACTGCTATAGAATATCAGGGTTGGAAGGGGCCTCAGGAGGTCATCTAGCCCAAACCCCTGCTCAAAGCAGGACCACTCCCCAAAATGGCCTCCTCAAAGGATTGAGCTCACAAGCCTGGGTTTAGGGGACCAACGCACAAACCACTGAGCTATCCCTTCCCCCAGCAAGCAGAGAACCATATAAATCATCTCCTAAAATAGGCAAAGACGTGTTAATCATATGGATTATTGAAAAGAAATGCGAGGGAATAAGGGTTTCCTAACAAATGACGTCAAAGCAGAACCTTACCTGATGCTTGAAAAGTGATTTAGTTCTGGGACATTGGGAGCCAATGATTTCTTTACATTACTCTCATTTACAAAGAGCTATTTTACTATAATTATTTTACCCATCACTTTTAACCTCCATTTTGCAACAAGTTCGCTTTTTTACGTGATTTATTGTATACTAAGAACCGTAATAGAGGGTGAGAAAATACTTTAAGTAAGTTACTTGACTAGACCCCTGCCATTTATATTCTCCAGTGGTGGTATTTCAATGCAGTGGTTCTCAACCAGGGGTAGGCGTACCCCTGTGAGTATGTCGAGATCTTCCTGGGGGTACATCAACTCATCTAGATATTGGCATAGTTTTACAACAGGCTACGTAAAAAAAACTAGGGAAGTCAGTACAAACTAAAATTTCATATAAACAATGACTTGTCTATACTGCTCTGTATTCTATACACTGACACGTAAGTGCGATATTTCCAATTGATTGATTTTATAATTAATCCTAAAAATAAAAAGAAAATTTTCAGTAACAGTGGGCTGTAAAACTTCTATTTTTATGTCTGATTTTCTTAGAAAGAAGTTTTTAAGTGAGGTATAACTTGGGGTTTGCAAGACAAATCAGACTCCTGAAAGGGGTGAGAATAGTCTGGAAAGGTTGAGAGCCATAAGAACATAAGAATGGCCATACTGTAGTCAGACCAAAGATCCATCTAGCCCAGTATCCTGTCTTCTGATAGTGGCAAATGCCATGTGCCCCAGAGGGAATGAACAGAACAGGGCATCACGAAGTTATCCATTCCCTGTCTCCCATTCACAACTTGTAGCAAACAGGCTAGGGACACCATCCCTGCCCATCCTGTCTAATAGCCATTGATGGACCTGTCCTACATGAATTTATCTAGTGCCTTTTTGAACCCCGTTATAGTCGTGTCCTTCACAACATCCTCTGACATTAAGAGTTTCACAGGTTAACTGCAGGGAGAAATAGTCCCTTTTGTTTGTTTTACACCTGCTGCCTATTGATTTCATTGGGTGACCCCTGGTTCTTGTGTTAGGGGAATAATAAATAATACTTCCCTATTTACTTTATCCACACCCGTCGAGATTTTATACACCTCTATCATATCACCTTAGTCGTTTTTTTCCAAGATGAAAAATCCCGGTTTTATTAATCTCTCCTCATATGGAAGCCACTATTTTAATGCAGCTGTCTGAATAAGAATTTGGTGCTTCGGAGAGATTAGGAAGGAGTAATCTGACAGCACCACATCCGAGCCAGACTATGTGTTTTTAACAGTCCAACAAAACTCCCGAGGGGCTCCGCTTCCAGCCTCAATGGGCACAGCATTCTCTGCAGCAGGGCTGGGAGGGTTTTTGTACGGCTCTCCTATGTGGCTCAGTCACCGTGCTCTCTGCAGGGCGCAGTAATACACCGCGGTGTCCGCCAGCTCCAGGGCTGCGATGTTCAGAACTGTGGAGCTGTCATTAACCTGGGACGAAAACCTCTGCTGGGCGAAACCTGCGGTGTCACTCAACTCGCTGGCCGACTTCGCTCCTCTATAGAGAATGTACTGCGGGGCTTGGTTCGGATACTGACGGTACCAATGGAGATAGACAAAGCTATCGCTGGTGGTGTAAGAACAGCTGAGTGTCACAGAACCTCCAACCGGCCCAGACACTTCGGGTTCGTTGGACTGGACAGAGTCGCTCAGCGCAGCACCTGAAACAAGGCAAACACATTCGAGGACAACATTTCACCTTTAGTTGAGACGTGTAAATGATCCCACCTGCATTGCAGTTTAGGGAATTTGAAAGAAGGCTAAGGGGTTTAGGCGCCACACTCAATAGGCATTAATGTTATGAGCAGGGGAATGTTTAGGGTTTAACGTCAGGATTAAGGCGACGGTATGAACAAGGGTTTAGGGTTGTAGTGAGGGTGAACTATCAGTTTGTAGCATTCGCGTTTTGGTTACAGTTCAGGGTAAGGGTTAAGTAGAGGCTTAGGTTTAGGGTTCAATGGGAACTAAGTGTCTAGTTTCCTTTGAAATCCCAGCCCAGTTACCTAGGACGTTGAATATACAAATGCTGAGAATAAAACACGTCTCCATAGTATCTTCTCTATCCACCAACTTTCAAACTCTCAGATATTGCTGCTGCCTGAGGGCAATATAAGTTTCACTTCTGTGAGGGCAGCTACAACTGTGTAAAATTCATTAGAAACCAACGGAGAGGAAGAGGGAGGAGTTCGGGGAACTCACCGCAGGTGCAGGGGGTTGAGGTCAGCCTGCAGCTGATATATTAGTGCTGTTAAGGGGAGGGGGATGGGCTTGTGGACAAGGGTCTGATCTGGGACTCAGAAACCTGCTCTGCCACGTACTCTGAGTGTGTGACGATGGATAATTTATTCCTCAGTTTCCCTTGCTGTAAGATGGGGGTTCCGGTTCCTCTAGGGAATTTTCAGATCTCTTGACGCACTCAGATATCATTGGTATGGGGCATTAATATGTTTACCTGTAATAATGTCTGGGGTTATCACCAGAAAAATGTGACGGGATGAGGCACCCTTCTCTGCTAACCTCCTTTGAAATGCCCAGCCATAATTCTTGAAATAATTATTTTTTGCTTGCAGCCTGAAGATTAAACCGAAGATCAGCTTGGAAGGGTTTCAAATGACAACCTGTGTATATATTTTCCACCAGCAGATGGCGATTCTTTGTCATGATTTTACCAGGTACAACAACCTTAGAGTTCAGGGCTCTCAACATATATTCTTGTCAAAGGTTTGTGGCAATTAAATAGTTTTCCCAACAAATCCGCCCAAAATGTAAATATCTATAAAATAGGAGTATTGATTTGAACACTGGTGAGTTGGTAACTGCAGCTGGATTCCATCACTCAAAAATGGGTATTTCTAACTATTTCCCCATATTTCAACTTGCATATTTTACCCCCATTTCACCATACGGAAAATATACACTTAAGATAACGAGTATTTTAAAAGTCTATTGTTCGTTTTTCAATGAAATTTTCATTCACATTTTATCTCAATTTGTTTTTCCAACAGTAGTTCATGTTGTCTCTATTTTTACCCATAATTTTAACCCTTCTTTTATCATTTATAATAAAAGAAGGGTTTGTACACACACACACACACACTACACCGATACAGGTCATCTCCTAAACTAGGCTAAACTAGACGTGTTAATAGTTTCCTAATTAACGATCATGCCCATTATATTATCCAAGAGAGATGTCTAAATTAGCTCTTTAAATACACATTTAACGTTTACGGGGAGATGTATTTTTAGGCAGCGTCAGTCCTCGCTTCCAAGCCGCTGCTGCCCGTTTTAATGTCTGTACCATCCCCTGCAGCAGGGCTGGGAGGGTTTTTGCACAACTCCGCTGGGTGGCTCTGTCACTGTGCCAGACGCAGGGCGCAAAGATACACCGCGGTGTCTGCCAGCTCCAGGGCTGTGATAGTCAGAACTGTGGAGCTGTCATCAGCCTGAGGCCTGGGCTACACTTGCAGATGTACAGCGACGTGAGTTAAACCTGACTTCCTACAGCTGAGTAGGGAAAGCGCTGCAGTCTGTCCACACTGACAGCTGCCCAGCGCACTGTCGTGGCCACATTTGCGGCAATTGCAGCGCCATTGGGAGCGGAGCATTATGGGCAGCTATCCCACAGAGCACCTCTTCCCATTCTGGTGCCATGGGTTGTGGGAAGGAGGCAGGGGAAGGGCAGGGCATTCTGGGTCCTGTTCCAACGCCCCGTGATGCATCGCTTCGCATCCCAGAAATCCCTTTGTTTCCGTCCACCTTTGGCGCCATCTTTCAACGTTTTCTGTGCAGCGCGATCTGTCTGCGGGAAATGGAGCCCGAACTGCTGAGGCGTATGCTGACTTATCTCGCCAGCACGTCACGTTTGGCTGTTGAACTATTCCTTAAGATCCAAAGTGACAGTGAGAGTGAGGAGTCCGACGATGCTATGGAGCCGCGTAACGCATATCGTCAGAGACTTCTATAACATGAAATATATGTCAGAATGTGGGTAAAACAGAGCAGGGGACATACAATTCTCCCCTCAAGGAGTACAGTCACAAATTTAATTGATGCATTATCTTTTTAATGAGCATCATCAGCATGGAAGCATGTCCTCTGGAATGGTGACTGAAGCTTGAAGGGGCATATGACTTTTTAGCATCTGGCATGTAAATACCTTGCAACGCTGGCTACAAATGTGCCATGCAAATGTCTGTTCTCACTTTCAGGTGACATTGTAAATAAGAAGCAGGCAGCAGTATCTCTCATCAATGTAAACAAACTTGTTTGTCTTAGTGATTGGCAGAATAAGAACTGAGTGGACTTGTAGGCTCTAAAGTTTTACACTGTTTTGTTTTTGAGTGCAGTTATGTAACCAAAAATAAATAAATCTGCATTTGTAAGTGAAACTTTCACGATAAAGAGGTTGCACTTCAGTACTTGTATGAGGTGAGCTGAAAAATACTATTTTTTCTGTTTATCATTTTTTCAATGCATATATTTGAAATAAAAATAATAATATAAAGTGATCACTGTGCACTTTGTATTCTGTGTTGTAATTGAAATCAAAATTGAAAATGTAGAAAAACATCAAAAATATATAACAAATTTCAACTTGTATTCAATTGTTGTAAGTGATTTTCTTTTTTTAATCGTGATTAATTTTTTTGAGTTAATCGCGTGAGTTAACTGTATTAATTGACAGCCCTAATTTCAAATAACAATAAGTATTCCTACTTTTCAACAGACCATGCAGCTTCTATCACCACATACCTGGAAGGCATTGTGTTAATCCTACGCATTGTTGAAAAGAAATGCCTGGGGTGAGCCTTACATCAGCTGCAGCTGGGAAGGGAGGGTTTTTGTGCGGCTCCCCTATATGGCTTTGTCACGGTGCTTACACTCGGAGCGCAGTAATACACCATGCTGTCCGCCAGCTCCAGGGCTGTGATGTTTAAAACTGTGGAGCAGTCATCGGTCTGGGAAGAAAACTTCTCCTTGGCGAAATCTGCAGTGTGGCTGCGACCACTGGCGGATTTCGGTCCGCTCCAGAGAATGTACTATGGAGTTGGTTCGGATACTGACGGTACCAGTAGAGATAGACATAGGCATCGCTGGTGGTGTAGGAACAGCTGAGTGTCACAGAAACTCCAACTGATTCGGTTTCCTTGGACTGGACAGAGTCGCCTAGCACAGCACCTGCAACAAGACAAACACATTCAAGTACAACATTTCACCTGTAGTTAAGACATGGAAATAATTTCACCTGCATTGCAGTTTAAGGGAATTTCAAAGAAGTCTAAGGGATTTGGGCACCTCACTCCATAGGAATTATGTGAAGGAGAAGGGTTGACGTTTACCGTTAGGATTAAGGCGAGGGTATGAACTAGGGTTGTGGTGAGAGTGTACTATCAAGTCGTAGCATTTGCGTTTTGGTTACAGTTCAGGGTAAGGGTTAAGTAGAGAGTTAAGTTTAGGGTTCAATGGGAATTGAGTGTCTGGTTCCCTTAGGCTTCTTTGAAATCCCAGCCTAGTTACCTAGGAGATTGAATATCCAAATGCTGAGAATAAAATGTGTCTCCATAGTATCTTCAGTCTATGCCGACCAAGTTTCAAATTCTAACCTATTTCGGAGTAGCAGCTGTGTTAGTCTGCATCAGCAAAAAGAACAGGAGTACTTGTGGCACCTTAGAGACTAACACATTTATTTGAGCAAAAGCTTTCATGGGCTACAGCCCATTTCTTTGGATGCATAGAATGGAACACACAGACAGAAGATATTTTATACATACAGAGAACATGAAAAGGTGGAAGTAGCCATACCAACTGTAAGAGGCTAATTAATTAAGAGAAGCTATTAACAGCAGGGGAGAAAAACTTTTGAAGTGATAATCAAGATGGCCCATTTCGGACAGTTGACACAAAGGTGTAAGGATTCTTTAACATGGGGAAATAGATTCAATTAGTGTAATGACCGAGCCATTCCCAGTCTCTCTTCAAACCTAAGTTAATGGTATCTAGTTTGCATATTAATTCAAGTTCAGCAGCTTCTCGTTGGAATCTGTTTTTGAAGCTTTTCTGTTGCAAAATTGCCACCTTAAAGTCTGTCACTGAGTGATCAGAGAAGTTGAAGTGTTCTTCTACTGGTTTTTGAATGTTATGATTCCTGATGTCAGATTTGTTTATTCTTTTGCGAAGAGACTGTCTGGTTTGGCCAATGTACATGGCAGAGGGGCATTGCTGGCACATGATGGCATATATCACATTGATAGATGTGCAGGTGAATGAGCCCCTGATGGTGTGGCTGATGTGATTAGGTCCTATGATGGTTTCACTTGAATAGATATGTGGACAGCGGGGTTTGTTGCAAGGGTAGGTTCCTGGGTTAGTGTTTTTGTTGTGTGGTGTGTGGTTGCTGGTGAGTATTTGCTTCAGGTTGGGGGGCTGTCTGTAAGCGAGGACAGGTCTATCTCCCAAGATCTGTGAGAGTGAGGGATCATCTTTCAGGATAGGTTGTAGATCTTTGATGATGCGCTGGAGAAGTTTTAGTTGGGGGATGAAGGTGACGTCTAGTGGCGTTCTGTTATTTTCTTTGTTGGGCCTGTCCTGTAGTAGGTGACTTCTGGGTACTCTTCTGGCTCTGTCAATAAGGTTTTTTTCACTTCAGCAGGTGGGTATTGTAGTTTTAAGAATGCTTGATAGAGATCTTGTAGGTGTTTGTCTCTGTCTGAGGGATTGGAACAAATGTGGTTGTATCTTAGAGCTTGGCTGTAGACAATGGATCGTGTGGTGTGTCCTGGATGGAAGCTGGAGGCATGTAGGTAAGTATAGCGGTCAGTAGGTTTCCGGTATAAGGTGGTGTTTATGTGACCATCGCTTATTAGCACAGTAGTGTCTAGGAAATGGACCGCTTGTGTGGACTGGTCCAGGCTGAGGTTGATGGTGGGATGGAAATTGTTGAAATCATGGTGGAATTCCTCAAGAGCTTCTTTTCCATGGGTCTAGATGATGAAGATGTCATCAATGTAGCACAAGTATAGTAGGGGCATTAGGGGACGAGAGCTAAGGAAGCGTTGTTCTAAGTCAGCCATAAAAATGTTGGCATACTGTGGGGCCATGCGGGTACCCATAGCAGTGCCACTGACTTGAAGATATATATTGTCCCCAAATGTGAAATAGAGATATAAAGAAGCCCATGCGAGGCAAATGGAATGGCTGGCTGCTGAGGAGAGGGTTTGCCAGATGCAACAAGAAACTGCCAGACTTAAGCTCCAAGTCCAAAAAGCAAGGGAAGAACAGCAGAAACTGTATCGTCTTAGAGTAGCAGCCATGTTAGTCTGTATCCGCAAAAAGAACAGGAGTTCTTGTGGCACCTTAGAGACTAACAAATTTATTTGAGCATAAGCTTTCGTGGGCTACAGCCCACTTCATCAGATGCATAGAATGGAGGAGATATACATACACAGACAGAGAACATGAAAAGGTGGGAGTTGCCATAGTTGGGACCCTCCTTCCAGATGATGTCGTGGTTTTCTCTCGCACTGAGGACACCTCTTCGGGGGAGGGAACTCCAGCTATTGGAAAGAGACAAGTATTAATAATGGGCAATTTGATCATTAGAAACGTAGATAGTTGGGTTTGTGATGACCGGGAGAACCGTATGGTGACTTGCCTGCCTGGTGCGAAGGTTGCGGATTTCTCGAGACATCTAGATAGACTTATGTACAGTGCTGGGGAGGAGCCGGTGGTCGTGGTACATGTAGGTACCCAACATGACATAGGGAAAGGTAGGAGAGAAGACCCGGAGGTCAAATTTAGGCTACTAGGTAAGAGATTGAAGTCCAGGACCTCTATGGTGGCATTCTCTGAGATGCTCCCAGATCCACACGCAGGGCCAGTTAGAGAGGCAGAACTGCAGAGTCTCAATGCGTGGATGAGACGATGGTGTAGGGAGGAGGGGTTTAGATTTATTAGGAACTGGGGAAACTTTTGAGAAAGGGGGAGCCTATACAGGAAGAATGGGCTCCATCTAAACCAAAATGGAACCAGATTGCTGACACTTAACATTAAAAAGGTCATTGAGCAGTTTTTAAATGAAGGGCTGGGGGAAAGCCGACAGGTGCAGAGGAGCATGTGGTTTGGACATCCCTAAGGGAGGTTCTATTAATAGAGAATCTATTAATCTCTCAAAATACAGGCAGGGTCTGATCAGAAACAGTCAAGTAAAAAAGAGTTCCATTCAATTACATCGTGTAATGGCAGACAACTAAAAGGAGACACATTTTTAAAGTGCTTATATACCAATGCTAGAAGTCTAAATAATAAAATGGGTGAACTAGAGCAGTGGTTCTCAAACTAGGGCTGCCGCTTGTGTAGGGAAAGCCCCTGGTGGGCTGGGCTGGTTTGTTTACCTGCCGCGTCCACAGGTTTGGCTGATTGCAGCTTCCACTGTCCGCGGTTCGCCGCTCCAGGCCAGTGGCGGCTGTGGAAAGTGGTGCAGGCCGAGGGATGTGCTGGCCGCCGCTTCCCGCAGCCACCATTGGCCTGGAGCAGTGAACCGCGGCCAGTGGGAGGTGCGATTGACCGAACCTGCAGATGCGGCAGGTAAACAAACCGGTCCTGTCCGTCAGGGGCTTTCCCTGAACAAGCAGCGGCCCTAGTTTGAGAACCACTGAACTAGAGTGCCTCATATTAAATGAGGATATTGATATAATAGGCATCACAGAAACTTGGTGAAATGAGGAAAATCAATGGGATACAGTAATACTAGGGAACAAAATATATCGGAAGGACAGAACAGGTTGTGTTGGTGGGGGAATGGCATTATATGAGAAAGAAAATGTAGAATCAAATGAAGTAAAACTTGTAAATGAATTAAACTGTACCATAAAATCTCTATGGATAGAAATTCCATGCTCTAAAAGTAAGAATATAGCGGTAGGATATATTGCCGACCACCTGACCAAGATGGTGACAGTGACTGTGAAATGCTCAGGGAGACTAGAGAGGCTATTAAAATAAAATAAAAATTCAATAATAATAATAACTATACCTATATTGACTGGGTACATATCACCTCAGGACGGGATGTAGAGATAAAGTTTCTTGACACCTTAAATGACTGCTTCTTGGAGTAGCTGGTCCTGGAACCCACCAGAGGAGAGGCAATTCTTGATTTAGTCCTAAGTGGATCACAGGATCTGGTCCAAGAGGTGAATATAGCTGGACCGCTTGGTAATAGTGACTATAATATAATTATCAGAGGGGTAGCCGTGTTAGTCTGGATCTGTAAAAAGCAACAGAGAGTCCTGTGGCACCTTTAAGACTAACAGATGTATTGGAGCATAAGCTTTCGTGGGTGAATACCCACTTCGTCAGACGCCCACAAAAGCTTATGCTCCAATACATCTGTTAGTCTTAGAGGTGCCACAGGACTCTCTGTTGCTTTTTATAATATAATTAAATTTAATATCCTGGTGGCAGGAAAAACACCACAGCAGCCCAACACTGTAGCATTTAATTTCAGAAAGGGGAACTACACAAAAATTAGGAGGTTATTTAAACAGAAATTAAAGGGTACAGTGCCAAAAGTGAAATCTCTGCAAGCTGCGTGGAAACTTTTTAAAGACACCATAATAGATGCTCAACTTAAATGTATACCCCAAATTAAAAAAAACATAGTAAGAGACCCAAAAAAGAGCCACCGTGGCTAAACAACAAAGTAAAAGAAGCAGTGAGAGGCAAAAAGGCATCCTTTAAAAAGTGGAACTTAAATCCTAGTGAGGAAAATAGAAAGGAACATAATCACTGGCAAATGAAGTTTAAAAATACAATTAGGAAGGCCAAAAAAGAATGTGAGGAACAGTTAGCCTAAGACTCAAAAAGTAATAGCAATTTTTTTTAAGTACATCAGAAGCAGGAAGCCTGCTAAATAATCAGTGGGGCCACTGGACGATCAAGGTGCTAAAGGAGCACTCAAGGACGATAAGGACATTGCGGAGAAACTAAGACCTGGTCTACACTAGGCTTTTATGTCGACTTTAGCGCCGTTATATCGAATTAACCCTGCACCCGTCCACACCAGGAAGCCATTTAGTTCGACATAAAGCTCTCTTTAAATCGATTTCTGTAATCCTCCCCAACGAGAGGAGTAGCGCTAAATTCGACATGGCCATATCGAATTAGGCTAGGTGTGGATGGAAATCGACGGTAATAGCTCCGGGAGCTATCCCACAGTGCACCACTCTGTTGACGCTCTGGACAGCAGTCAGAGCTCGGATGCTCTGACCAGCCACACCCCCGGGAAAATTTGAATTCATTTTCATTTTCCTGTCTGGGCAGTTTGAATCTCAGTTCCTCTTTGGACATCGAGGGGAGCTCAGCAGCAGTGGCAACTATGCAGAGCTCTCCAGCAGAGATGGCCGTGCAATCTAATAGAAAGAGGGCCCCAGCATGGACTGATCGGGAAGTCTTGGATCTCATCGCAGTGTGGGGCGATGAGTCCGTGCTTTCAGAGCTGCGCTCCAAAAGAAGGAATGCTAAGATCTACGAGAAGATCTCCAAAGCCATGGCAGAGAGAGGCTACAGCCGGGATGCAACGCAGTGCCGCGTGAAAATCAAGGAGCTGAGACAAGGCTACCAAAAAACCAAAGAGGCTAACGGACGCTCCGGATCCCAGCCCCACACATCCCGTTTCTACGAGGCACTGCATTCCATCCTGGGAGCGGCCGCCACCACTACCCCACCCCTGACCGTGGACTCCGAGGATGGGATCATGTCCGCGGCCGGTTCCTCGTCGGACATGACAGCGAACGGGGAAGATGAAGAAGGAGATGAGGAGGACGAGGCAGTCGACAGCGCTGGCACCGCTGATTTCCCCGACAGCCAGGAGCTCTTCATCACCCTTACCGAGATCCCGTACCAACCGTCCCCATCCCTTACCCCGGACACAGAATCAGGGGAAGGATCAAGCAGTAAGTGCTGTAAACATGTAAACATTTATTTAAAACAGAACGGTAATATTTATACTATTAACAATGTACATTTATAAAAGTTCTGTAAACTAGTAAAAAAATAATCAGGTACAAAACAGGAATATTTACAAAGGTAACAAATGGGTTTTCATGATTTCTCTGTCTTAGGCTCTTCTCAATTTAGTCCCAAGTGTTTTAAAAAATTTTCACAATGTCCGTTACTACATGATTCCCAGGCCCAAGACGCTCCACTCCAAAGTCCCAGTGCACCTACGCGAAAATCCGGTCAATGTGGCCGGGGATCGACGAGAAATCCTCGTAGGAGAACTCCTCGTAGGTCTCGTGGAGGTAGAGCTCAAGCCTGTTGATCAGGTTCCGGGGTAGGGCGATCTTAGTGGGCCCTCCGTGGTAGCAGACATGTCCCCTCCACGCCACAATCAAGTACTCCGGGATCATCGCACGACATAGCATGGCGGCATACGGCCCCGGTTTCTGCATGCTTTCCCGCAGCATGCGTTCTCTCTGGGTGTCCGGGATCCTCAGGAGGGTGATGTCGCTCATGACGCCCTGCTTTGAATTAGGGAGGGGAATGTTAGTATTGGGACTGCTTGACAGCCACGCGGTGGAGGGAGAGGGGCAGCATACAGGGATCTTTCCCTGGGACAGCCGCGAGGGGGTGGGACAGGGGCAGAGTTCATGCTGTCCTGATTGCTGGCAGCAGAGACTGGCATTGCTTTCAATGTGAAAGGAGGCCAGTGCTACTGCTGGAGTTTTAAGCAGCCACAAGTCTGCGGCTTACCATTATTGCCCGCTCCAGAAGTTCAGGTCTCCAGCCACAGTTCTCTGAACAGTCCAAGACCTCCGCAAGTCCACAGGCACTGAAGGCGACGGCCGAAAATTCGACCTTGTCCTGAGTGCGCATGTGAGAGGTTCAGTGCATGGTCTTGTTCACAGAGAAAGACTAGGTTCTTTGTATACAATTTCATTTATCTGTCTCAGGAATTCACTCCCTTTTTACAATTCACACAGACACATCTGCGACTGTCTCCCAACCCAGCCTGTCAGCACACTCCCAGAGGCTAGCGCAGATTAGGCGGAGGAAGAAGAAGACGCGTGAAGACATGTTCTCAGAACTAATGGACTGCTCCCGAGCCCAGGCAGCCCAGCAGACACAGTGGAGGGAGAACTTGTCACAAATGCACCGAGCAGTCATGGAACGGGAGGAGAGGTGGCGTCAGGAGGACCAACAGGCTACTGAAAAGCTGCTTGGACTAATGAGGGAGCAAACGGACACGCTCTGGCGCCTTGTGGATGTTCTGCAAGACCGGAGGCAGGAGGACAGAGCCCCGCTGCAGTCTATCTGTAACCGCCCTCACCCGCCACCAAGTCCCACACCCCCCTCACCCAAAGTCCAAAGAAGGAGGGGCGGCAAGGGCCGTTAAAACTTTCAGTCAACCCCTGCAGACTGCTCTAGCACTAGAAGGCTGACATTCCCCAAAATTTCATAAGCCCTTTCCTACCCACCTCACACAAGCCCCCGTCCAAGTTTCACACCCCACGTTTCATGTCTGGTTCGCAATAAAATGTTTGTTTCTCTCCATTACTGTTTCAGTCAGGTTCTTTTGAGGGAGAGTCTGTCTGGAGGGGGGGAAGGGGCTTGGTAATTGGACAGGACAGTGACCTTTAGCAGGGTACAGAGGCGGTGTCAGGTCCAGCATCAGGACACATACACAGTGCAGTCACTGGTTACCCTGGTCAGTCTGGGAGGTGTTTTTCATGTTCTGGGGGGGGGGGGGGGGTTGCTCTGTGACTTTGTGGCGGGGGAGGGCAGTTACAGATCTTATGCAGCGGTCCTTATCCTGGCTCACAGATCCACGCAGCAGGGGATATGTAACCCTACCCCCCCTGCCAGAAAGTCACATAGCCGACACATATACACAGTCCCCCCCAGGAGTGCTGGCAGGCTCCATTGAAATAACCAGTCCACCAGTGCGGAGCCTGTCATTCCGGGAGTTTAGAGGCATCATTTGCATCCGAACACTGAACCCGCCCCCCGCCACAGTCTGCGTCCCCGGTTTAAAATATTCCCGCGAAAACAGCAATACAGACAACGGTGTTCATTAACAAAATCGAAATGATTTTATTTTTTGGGAAGGGGAAGGGGGTGAAGGGGGTATGTAACTGGAGAGGATAGTCAAAATGAACTGGGTAAAGAAACGGGGGCAGATTCAGCTTTTCTGTCCACAAACTGAAAAGTCACTGGTTGCCCTGCTCACTCAGGAACCTAGCTTTCAAAGCCTCCCGGATGCACAGGGCGTCCCGCTGGGATCTTCTAATGGCCCGGCTGTCTGGCTGGACGTAATCAGCAGCCAGGCTATTTGCCTCTAGCTCCCACCCCGCCATAAAGGTCTCCCCCTTGCTCTCACACAGATTGTGGAGCACACAGCAAGCTGCAATAACGATGGGGATATTGGTTTCACTGAGATCACAGCGAGTGAGTAAGCTTCTCCATCTCCCTTTGAGACGGCCAAAAGCACACTCCACCACCATTCTGCACTTGCTGAGACGGTAGTTGAACAGTTCTTTTTCTGTGTCCAGGGCGCCAGTATAGGGCTTCATGAGCCAGGGCATTAGCGGGTAGGCTGGGTCCCCGAGGATGACTGTAGGCATCTCCACATCCCCAAGAGTTATTTTGTGGTCTGGGAAGTAAATACCTTCCTGCAGCCGTCTAAACAGACCAGAGTTCCTGAACACGCGAGCGTCATGAACCTTGCCCGGCCATCCAACGTAGATGTTTGTAAACCGTCCTCGATGGTCCACCAGTGCTTGCAGCACCATTGAAAAGTAGCCCTTTCTATTGATGTACTGGCTGGCCTGGTGGTCCGGTCCCAGGATAGGGATGTGAGTCCCATCGATAGCCCCACCGCAGTTTGGGAATCCCATCGCGGCAAAGCCATCTATGATGACCTGCGCGTTTCCCAGGGTCACTACCTTTGGGAGCAGTACCTTCACGATCGCCTTGGCTACTTGCATGACAACAACCCCCACGGTAGATTTGCCCACACCAAAGTGGTTCGCGACTGACCGGTAGCTGTCCGGCGTTGCAAGCTTCCAGAGGGCTATGGCCACTCGCTTCTCAACTGTGAGGGCTGCTCTCATCCTGGTATTCTGGCGCTTCAGGGCAGGGGACAGCAATTCACAAAGTTCGAGGAAAGTCCCCTTCCGCATGCGAAAGTTTCGCAGCCACTGGGATTCATCCCAGACCTGAAGCACTATACGGTCCCACCAGTCCGTGCTTGTTTCCCGGGCCCAGAATCGCCGTTCCACGATATCCACATGCCCCATTGCCACCGTGATGTCCTGGGCGCTGGGGCTCGTGGTTTCTGACAGCTCTGTGCTACTCTCCGACTTCAGGCCATCACGGCGGTGTCGTAGCCTCCTCGCCTGATTACTCTTCATCTGCCTCAGGGAAAGGTGTATGATAAGCTGCGAGGTGTTGAGAACGGCCACAAGTGCAGCGATGGTCGCAGCGTGATCCATGATCGCAGTGCTGTGGCGTCCGCGCTGTCACTGACCAGAAAAGTGCGCGAACTGATTTCCCGCCGGCGCTTTCATGGAGGGAGGGAGGGCGTTAGTGACGGACGGATGACGACAAATTTTTTTTACCCAGAAGGCATTGGCGGCTCGACCCAGAATTCCGATGGGCAGCGGGGACTGCGGGAACTGTGGGATAGCTGCCCACAGTGCACCGCTTCCAATATCGACGCTCGCCCGTTAGTGTGGACTCACAAAGTCGAATTACTGTCCTTAGTGTGTCCTTAGTGTGGACACACACGTTCGACTTTGCAATATCGATTCCACATATTCGATTTAAGTAAAATCGAATTAACCTCGTAGTGTAGACATACCCTAAATGAATTCTTTGCATCGGTCTTCACAGATGAGAATGTGAGGGAGAGTCCCAAACCTGAGACATTCTTTTTAGGTGACAGATCTGAGGGACTGTCCCAGATTGAGGTATCATTAGAGGAGGTTTTAGAACAAATTGATAAACTAAACAGCAATAAGTCCCCAGGACCAGATGGTATTTACCCAAGAGTTTTGAAGGAACCCAAATGTGAAATTGCAGAACTACTAACTTTAATCTGTAACTTATCATTTAACTCAGCTTCTGTACCAGATGACTGGAGGATGGCTAATGTGACGCCAATTTTTAAAAAGGGCTCCAGAGGTGATCCCAGCAATTACAGGCCTGTAAGCCTGACTTCAGTACCAGGCAAACTGGTTGAAACTATAATAAAGAACAATATTGTCAGACACATAGATGACCATAATTTGTTGAGGAAGAGTCAATACGGTTTTACTAAAGGGAAATCATGCCTCACCAATCTTCTAGAATTCTTTGAGGGGTCAACAAGCATGTGGATCAAGGGGATCCATTGGATATAGTGTACTTAGATTTTCAGAAAGCCTTTGACAAGGAGCCTCACCAAAGGCTCTTACACAAAGTAAGCTGCCACGGGATAAGAGGGAAGGTGCTCTCATGGATTGGTAACTGGTTAAAAGATAGGAAACAAACAGTAGGTATAAATGGGTGAAATCTGAAGTTTGGCCGTGATCGCTATAAGACTTTGCTTCTCTCCAGAGGACGTACTGAGGGGCTTGGTTCAGATACTGACGGTACCAAGAGAGAGATTCAGACTCTGCAATACTGCTGCTGCCTTAGAGGAATATAAACTTCACATCTGTGAAGGTAGCTACAACTGTGGAAAATTCATTAGAAACCGATGGAGAGGAAGAGGGAGGAGTTCGGGGGAGCTCATCAGAGATCCAGGAAACACAGCGGGTTCAGGTCAGCCTGAAGCTGATAGCTGACATATTAGCGTGCTTAGAGGGAGAAGGATGGGCTTGCGGGCAAGGTTCTGCTCTGGGACTCAGAGACCTGCTGTGCCACAGACTCTGTGTGTGACGATGGATAATCATCCATGACTCAGTTTCCCTAGCTGTAAAAAATGGAGGGGTTTCTTATAACTGAGATAGGGACTGTTCATATTTCTTGATGCACTCAGATGGGGCATGAATATGTTTACCAGCAATAGTGTCTGGGGTTATCACAAGTAAAATGTAATGGGACGAGGCGCCCAACTCCGTTTACATCCTTTGAAATGCTCAGCCAGAACTCCTGAAAGAATTATTTTAAATTATTTTCGTCTTTCCTCTGCTGCTAAACTGAGTGAAAGCGAAGAGCTATAGGGCATGGAAGAGTTTCCAATGACAACCCGTGTTTATATTTCCCACCATCAGGGTGATGCTTTGCCATGTTCGAGTTCTCGGCTCTCAACATATATTCCTGGGAAAAGAGACGTGCAAGTAAATAGTTTCCAATCAAATCTGCCCAAACTGTAAATGTCTCTACAACAGGAGTATTGATTTGACACTGGGAGAGTTGGTAACAGCAGCTTTACCCCAAAATGGGTATTTCTTACAAATTTCGACATATTTTAACTCACCTATTTTACCCCCATTTCACAGTACATGAGTAATTTAACAATCGATTTACCGTTTGAAAGTACATGTTTAATTCACAATTTATCTCAATTTATATTTCCAACAGTAGTTCATATTGCCTATATTTTTGCCCAAAATTTTAACCTTTATTTTACTACAAATGATTTCCCCCCCACACTACACCAATACAGGTCATCTCCTAAGCTAGGCAAAGAGGTATTAATAGTTTCCTAATTAAAGATCATGCCCATTATAGTGTCCAAGGCTGATGTTTAAATTAGCTCTTTAAATAAATATTTAACTGTTAAGGGAAGCTGTATTTTAAAGCAGCATCAGTACTCAGTCTTTTTCAAGGCCCTGCTGCCCCGTTTTAATGCCTGTACCATCCCCTGCAGCAGGGCTGGGAGGGTTTTTGTACAGCTCTGCTATGTGACTCTGTCACTGTGCCAGACGCAGGGCGCAGAGATACACCGCGGTGTCTGCCAGCTCCAGGGCGGCGATGTTCAGAACTGTGGAGCTGTCAGTAGCCTGCAAAGAAAACCTCTTCTGGGCGAAACCTGCAGTGTCACTGAACGTGCTCCCCTTTGCTCCTCTCAGGAGGATGTACTGCGGGGCTCGGTTCGGGTACTGACGGTACCAGTAGAGATAGACACCAGCAGTGTAGCTGGTTTCATAAGAACAGCCGAGGGTCACAGTGTCTCCTTCTGACCCGGACACCTCGGGTTCATTGGACCGGACCGAGTCACCCAGCACCGCACCTGCAACAAGACACTCATGTTCACGGACATCCAGATGCATTGGCAGGTCTAGGCTGGGACATTTAAAAAAGCCCAAGGGGTTTATCTGCCTAATTTCAAACAAGTTAAGGTTAGCCTAAAAGTTAAGGTTAGGGTTAGCAGTGGCGTGAGGAGCTGGGTCAGGGCTCGGGTTCTGGGTAGAAAGGGGGTTGGGATATTAATTCCATGAAGTTTCTTCCAAAATCTGCACCCGGTTACCTAGTTGGCTAAAGACCCAAAGGCTGAGAATGAAACGCGTCTCCATGGTGCTCAGACAGCGGCAGCCGGACAAGCTGAGAGGTCGCTGCGAGAAGAATTTTAAAGGCAACTTCTCGGAGGGACTGGGAGAGGTTAGTGCGAGACCAGCCTAGCAGAAGAGGGAGGGGTTCGGGAAATGCGTAAGGGACACGGGTAACGGGCTGGGTTCAGATTAGTCGGCAGCTGAAGCTCAGCTAAGAACTCGTGGAACAAATTCCTTCCACTGCAGTTCCTGGGAGATCGAATTCTTTCTCTCGCTCTCTCTCTTTGTTTATTTATTTTCATGTTTATTGTCCTCCTTGTTGCTACTTCGTGAGAACTGAATTAAAGACGTTGTGGGAAGACTTAAGTTCTGTGCTGTGTGTGCTGGTTTTGTGTGTGTGGATGTCTTTTTGTATGTCTCTATGTCTGCGTTTGCACGTGCGTGTGTGTCTGCATGCTTCTGTGTGTTGTGACTTTGTGTATCTGTCCCATTGGCCCCACGCTGGTTTACTCCAGCTAGGGGAATCCAGCCCCAATGGGAGTATAGCTGATTGATACCTGTGGTGGACCTGGCCCAATTGACTCCATTTGACCCACAGTGATTCACGGCAGCTGAGGAGCAGACCCACTGTGGGTAAACTGACATTAATCTGGGGTAAAACAATGATGAATGAGGCCCATAAGGCTTCATGGGTGTCAAGTCGTGTGGTTTATACCAGCCCCATCATCTGGTTTAACCATCTGTCTGGGCCCGGGGATTCTACTCTGCAGTTGTGTTTCTCATGATGAGAAAGCCCAGGGGGTGGGTTTTGTACAGGGATCCCTATTAAACGTCTCACAGTGTCTTCCCACAGAGCAAAGAAATAGATCGCCGAGTCCGTTGGCTCTAGCTCTTTAATGGTTAAACTGAAGAACTTAAAGGATTTCCTGAATTCTGCAGAAAACCTTCTCCCGGCTCCATTCTTTTCATCGTTACTCTCATCTGTTCGGAAGAGGAAATCCATTGCCCCTGATCGTTGCTGTCTGTACCAAAATAAGTAATAATTCTGGTATCCAGTGGAGAAAGTACACTCCATGGTGACAGTCTGGCCCCCCAACTTTTCCAGCTGCCCTTATGTTTGCGTGACACTGCCTTGTCCCTGGCTGAAACCTGCAGGGAAGGAAAGAAATGCAGAAAAAGTTCACTCTAATTAAGCATGTAAAATTGCCACATATCTACAGCCAGTCTCATGTGGGGAGAACAGAGGTCTTTTAGGACTCACGGCCTCCCAGAAATGGAAAGGTTTTTTATGCGCATCTCGTACAAAGAGACCAACTCAGACCTAGAATACAGGATGGGTTTGCCCCCCTTCTAGTAAGGCAGAAGTGAAGTTGGGAATAGAACCCAGGAGTCCTGAGTCCTAATCATCCATGCTCTAACCATAGACCCTGATCCCTATTCAGGGCTGGGTATAAGACCCAGGAGTCCTGATTCTGAGTCTAACTGCTCACAAGCACTAGATTTTATTCCTCTCCCAGAGGTGGGACTAGAAACCAGGTCAGATCCCCACCTTTAACTCACTAGACACCCCCCTCCTCCTCCCTGAGTTGTAAACAGAACCCAGGAATCCTATCTTCCAATTCCCACACACACACCCATTCAAATCCACTAGGTAACAGAAGGTCTAATATTCATTTCCCCCTTTAGCTGACCCTTACTCAAAGATAGAAATGCTGTTGCTGTCCAAAGCAGGATTTCTGGATCATTCACGGTTAAATATATTTTTTCCAGATCTCCAGGCACTCCAAGCCACCACAATGCTGTGAGCTATACAGGAACCTGAATAGAATAGAATAGAATCTTATGGTGAAGTTGCTCTCACAGAATCAAATCAGAGAAATTAAATCTGTGGCAAGAGCTCCATTTAGTCCTCTCCTATAGACGCCAGTTGAAGGCTGTTTGTTTCTCTCACCATGTAACACAGCTAATACCCTCCGGTAGCGTTTACCCTACCCACTGTGGCTTTGGCTTGTTCCTGTCACGTGTCACCTTTCTGGCCTCCAAATCTCTTTAACAACTCAGGAGTAGAAGCAACTTAGTTCTTCTTAGTTCTTCGGAGAGGAGAACTCAGCAAGAATCACAAAGTCGAGCAGGTTTTTACTTTTTTTCAAATGCTCGGATCTGGTCAGGACCTTCCCTGCTCACAGCCCAGAGAAACATTGTGTGCGGGGTTCTTTCTCCAGAGTGAAGCAAAATTAACCCCGTTGACTCAAGACCTGGGGATCTGGGCCATTGGCTCCAATGGAGAGACAGCTGATTTATGCCAGTTGGGGTCTGGCCCATTGAATCCAATTGAGCAACCCTCATCTACACCAGCTAATACTTTGCCCCGTTTACGCTACTGGAGCGAGGTCTGATTCCTACCTGCTGGGGTCTGGCCCCAAAAGCAGACGGAGCTATTCATGGGAATTGCGGTGTGACAGGTATTGACATCTGGGCTCATGAGGTTCTGGGTATTTTGGGGGAGGAGGGGGGATGGTTCCTGGAAAAGGGTAACATTTCCACACAATTAGTGCCAGTGCGTTTCCGTCACACCTGCACCGTTTAGTTCAAACCCCTGCTTGTGGCTTGTTGTGTCTCCTTACACTGATTTCTGTCTGCGTCAGTTTTGTCTCTGAGTCAAGAGAAAACTGATCACTGGATTTTGTAAAGGCCCCTCTATTAACCCACTCGCAGTGGTAACCCAAGGCCCTCTCAGCTATAGCACAGAAATACATCGCCGAATCGCTCCGTTCTAACTCTGCCATTCTCAGACCCACGTATTTTTCGGGTTTCCTGAAGTCCAGTGAGAACCGGCTCCCAGCCCCGTTGTGCTCGCTCCGGGCAGACCTTTGAAAGAGGTACTTCGTCTGCCCGCTGCTGTCCTGTTTGTACCAGTATATGTCATAACCTACATCTTCAGTCGAGAAAGTACAGTCCAGTGTGACAGATTCACTTTGTACCCCGGTCAGCTGTCCTTGTCTTTGGGTGACACTGTTCTTCTCGGTACTTAGTCCTGCAAAAACAGTAGATGCAAATTGACTATAAAAATTAGCACAGCTGTGTCTGCTGCCAACTGAGAATCTCAAAGGGTTTTCCAATAGACGTGATCTATCTATCTATCTAATCTTCCCTACTCTGCAATATATAACTATTTGTCTGTCTATCTGTATTTTTTTCTCATTCATTTTTAGAAAAGCTCAAGCAGAGATTTTCAAAGCTGCCCAAGAGATCCAGATGTCTTAAAATTAATGGGATCTGGTTGTCCAAATCTCGTTGTGAATCCCAGCCCTAATACAGAATGGCATTTTTTCTTTCATATTAAACGGCGTGTCTCTTTGTAAAAGGAGAATACATTTCTTCCCTAAATACCACATGATATTCAATTTCAGAGTCCAGGGATTTTCTTTTACACCCTGAATATGTTAACAGCGGAAGCAGCATGGCCCTTAAAAACACATTTAGACTTTCATACCTTTATTCATTTTTAATGAAAATCGATTAAAAAAATTGACCTCACCTGACAACAAAAGTAGAATATAGAGCTGTACAACTAAATACAGCATGCTGTAACTTGAAATTAACCTCGTGGTTACTCGGTGTTTGTAGCAAGCAAGAAAATATTTCTTCCGCTTGTGTTAGTTTGTTGTGTGGTTTTTTGTATTTTTAATTATTCTGCTTGAGGTAAAAAGGAGCCCTGCTTTTCCTGTAAGCCCATCTTCTATTTCCTTCCTGCCCTGTGAAGTTAAAACTATCAGAGAAATCAACAAAATACAAAGTCAAAGGTAGTTAATGTGTAGGTCTAGAGCGCCCCCTACTAGATAGCCACAGCAACCAATAAAACTACTAGAGATCACTCAGGAGGGGAAAATGCGCGTGGAATTTCAGGTGTAATGTTTCTCCAGAGGATAATTTTTTGAATCCTATGATTATTCACACACAGGTTTTTTTCTGAGCTGTGAGACTTTGAGGAAAGAGATAGCTTAGCACATTTTGAAAAAACAAACAAAAAAACTTCTTCTCACTATCTTTCTCCAGTCATTATTCAAAATCCTCCTGGTGTACAGACTTCAAGCTTGTTTGAATACTCTGTGTTTGTTATGTTTCTTGGCTGGTGATTAGGGCTGGGATATTCAAAAGGGCCTAAGGGAGCTGAATTTCACTGGAATTTTCAAAGGAGACTGGGTGCTTAACTCATTTGAAAATCCTAGCCATAATTACAAGTGGCTCATAAAGGATACAGTATTAGGAGAAATCCTGATATGAAGAGTAGGTATTTTTTAACCTACAGCCAGGTATTGCTACTCTAGCAGCAGCTGCTACTGCCCTCCCCTCTCCCACCTCTCAGCTGTGCCATGGAGGGTGGGGGGAAAGTTGCTCCTCTGCACATATTGTAGCTCAAAGACAAGTTTGATAAGAAGTTTTGAGATGAAAGATGGGCCAGTGGTTAGGCTAGGAGCCTAGAATCTGGGAGATCTAGTTCCTGCTCTACCCAACACTGTCTGTGTGACATTGGGTGGGTGACTTGTTAGCCTCTCAGCCCTTCAGGTCCTCATCCCTAAAACGGAGATCGTGGCCCTGCCCTATATCACATAAGTGTTGTGAAAATAAAATAAATTCAAGGATGTGAGGTGCTCAGGTGATGGGGGTCATAAAAGTAACTTAGAAGTTATGGGCTTATGGTCAATTTTTCAAGAGCACCTAAGTGAGGTAGGACACAGCCCCATTTTGAAAAGGCAGTTTTGAAAATGTTCTCCTGAAAGCCGGAATTATGGAATGACGTTCTCTGACCTGTGCTATGCAGGAGTCAGCCTAGATAATCAGACAGGTGCCTTCTGGTTTTTAAAATCTGTTATATCAGTCCGTGCTCATTTTTAATGGAAATCTGGTGTTCAAAACCCGAAATCAGCTTAAAACTCTTAGACCAAGTATTTCCTAGCACACAGTTGGAACTTGATGGCCATGATGATGGCACCTAGAGGATAAAACTGAGATCTGGTCTGGCCCCAACAGGCAGAGAGCCTGCATCAAAGATTTTTCAAACTCAACAGCCAAGACAGATGGGGAAAAATGCATGTGAGGGATGTGGGAGGGTTTTTGTGCAACTGTCTCCGGGGTCTCTCTCACTGTGTCTCATTCAAGGCACAATAATACACAGCTCTGTGTGCCAGCTCCAGGCCTGCGATTATCAGAACTGTAGCAGTGGCGTTAGTCTCAGAAGTGAATCTCTTCTGGGCAAAATCTGCGTGGTCACTGATTGTGCTTCCCTTCGCTCCTCTCCGGAGAATGTACTGCGGGGCTTGGCTGGGGTTCTGGCGGTACCAGTGGAGAGAGACACCGCTATAGCTGGTGCTGTAGGAGCAGTTGAGTGTCACAGCGTCTCCTTCTATGACAGACACGTCGGGTTCATTGGATCGGATTGAATTGCCCAACACAGCACCTGCCACAAAACAAAATACACCAGATAGATAGATAGATAGATAGATAGATAGATAGATAGAGCAGAGGAATGGAGGCAGAAGAAGAGTTAGACTGATAGAGAAAGGCAGAGTGCGGGAAAGAAAGAGACAGCTGCTAGAAAGATAATTAAAGAAGCAACTTGGGATGAGAGAGACAAATTCATAAGCAGTGCGGCAATAATTAATAATTATTTATGTCTTAAGCATTTTAAACTAAAATCCTGACATAGCAAAGCCTTTAAACACATGTTTAATGTTAAGCAACGTGTGTAGCCCATTGATTTCAACAAGAGTGAAGCAAGTGCCTACGTGTTTTCCTGGACTGAGTCCGAAGAATCTAGTAGCATGTAGGCCTGGTCTACACTATGAGTTTAGGTCGAATTTAGCACCATTAAATCGAATTAACCCTGCACCTGTCCACACAATGAAGCCATTTACTTCGACATAAAGGGGTCTTAAAATCGATTTCTGTACTCCTCTCCAACAAGGGGAGTAGCGCCGAAATTGACATTGCCGGTGCAAATTAGGGTTAGTGTGGATGAAATTCGACGGTATTGGCCTCCGGGAGCTATCCCATAGTGTACCATTGTGACCGCTCTGGACAACAATCTGAACTTGGATGCACTGGCCAGGTAGACAGGAAAAGCCCTGCAAACCTTTGAATTTCATTTCCTGTTTGCCCAGCGTGGAGAGCACAGGTGACCACACAGAGCTCATCAGCACAGGTAACCATGTAGTCTGAGAATCGAAAAAGAGCACCAGCATGGACCGTACAGGAGGTACTGGATCTGATCGCTATATGGGGAGAGGATTCCGTGCTAGCAGAACTATGTTCCAAAAGACAAAATGCCAAAACGTTTGAAAAAATCTCCAAGGGCATGATGGAGAGAGGCCACAATAGGGACTCACTACAGTGCCGCGTGAAAGTTACGGAGCTCAGACAAGCCTACCAGAAAACCAAAGAAGCAAACGGAAGGTCCGGGTCAGAGCCACAGTCACGCCACTTCTACGCTGAGCTGCAAGCAATTCTAGGGGGGACCGCCACCACTACCCCACCCCTGACCGTGGATTCCGAGGAGGGGGTAATCTCAGCCATGCCTGAGGATTCTGTGGATGGGGAAGATGAGGAGGAGGAGGAGGAGCTTGCGGAGAGCACACAGCACTCCGTTCTCCCCAACAGCCAGGATCTTTTTCTCAGCCTGACTGAAGTACCCTCTCAACCCTCCCAAGGCAGTATCCCAGACAATGAACCTATGGAAGGGACCTCAGGTGAGTGTACTTTTGTAAATATAAAACATGGTTTAAAAGCAATGATTAATTTACCCTGAGGATTTGGGATGCATTCGCGACCAGTACAGCAACTGGAAAAGGCTGTTAAAGTGTCTGGGGATGGAGCGGAAATCTTCCAGGGACATCTCCATGAAGCTCATTCATATCGTTGATGGTAACCTGGTTGAAATACGGGAATTTGATTAAGGGGACAGAGGTGGATGTTCCTACTGGGATGTTTGCCTGTGGCTGAAAAGAAATCCTTCCCTGCAGTTAGCCAAGTGGTGGTGGGGGGCATTGGCACTGAGGTTTTCACGTTTGGCTAGCAGGGATCTTCCCTGATACCAGCCACATGGTGGGGGGAGGGATAAAGCGATCATCCCAGAGAATTGGATGGGGGGGGGAGTTAATTTGGTTTCTGCTGCTGCATGTTAACAGGAAAACCGCAGCTCTCAACAGGCTTTGCTAGGTATGTGGAGAAGGAAGGCACTGCTTTTAGGAAGGCTGCAGAAGCCGAAAGACAATGGCTTACCATGGCCGTGTGCAAGCCGAATTCTGTTGCCCGGACCTGCGTCTGTCATCTCTAACACCAAAGCCGCAGGCACTCAATATTAAGATGCAAAATGCGACCTTGTACTGAAATCACATGTGCTATGTAATGTGAATAGTGTTGTTCACCGTGAAAGAGTATAAGCATTGTTCTGTAAAATGTATCTTTTTAAATACTTCTCTCCCTTTTTTCCCTCCCTCCCACAGCTGCAAAATTTTTCAAGCCTCCCTCCTCCGTCCCGAAGGCTATCTCAGATAAGGCGGCGGAAAAAAAGGACGCGAGACGAAATGTTCTCTGAAATCATGGAATCCACCCGCAATGAAAGAACTCATCTGAATGAGTGGAAGGATACGGTATCAAAGTACAGGAAAGATGCCAGTGAACATGAGGCCATGACTGACGCTCGAGATGAGAGGTGGCAGGCTGCAAAGCTGGGGCTGCTGCGTGATCAAACGGAGATGCTCCGGCATCTGGTGGAGCTTCAGGAACGGCAGCAGGATCACAGAGTGCCACTGCAGCCGCTGTATAACCTCCCTCCCCCCTCACCATGTTCCATAGCCTCCTCACCCAGACGTGTAAGAACACGGGGGGGGGGGGGTGAAGGCTCTGTGCACCCTCCCACTCCACTCCAGTGGACAGCCCAACCAAAAGGCTGTCATTATATTGAACTTTTTTAGTGGTCTTTTCCTTCGCTCCTATCCTCCTCCCAAACCCCACCCGGGCTACTTTGTCAGTTCTCTCCCTATGTTTATAATCAATTAATAAAGAATGCATGATTTTTAAATGATAGTGACTTTATTTCCTTTGAAAGCAAGCTGTGATCAAAGGGGGGAGGGGAGGGCGGTTGGCTTACACGGAATTAATCAATCAAGGGGGCGGGTTTTCATCAAGGAGAAACAAACAGAACTTTCACACCGTAGCCTGGCCAGTCATGAAACTGATTTTCAAAGCTTCTCTGATGTGCAGCGCTTCCTGGTGTGCTCTTCTAATCACCCTGGTGCGTGTCTGGCTGTGCGTAATCAGTGGCCAGGCCATTTGCCTCAACCTTCCACCTCGCCATAAACATCTCCCCCTTACTCTCACAGAGATTGTGGAGCACACAACAAGCAGCAATAACAATGGGGATATTGGTTTGGCTGAGGTCTGAGCGAGTCAGTAACGTGTGCCAGTGACTCTTTAAACATCCAAATGCACATTCTACCACCATTCTGCACTTGCTCAGCCTGTAGTTGAACAGCTCCTGACTACTGTCCAGGCTGCTTGTGTACGGCTTCATGAGCCATGGCATTATGGGGTTGGATAACTATAGGCATCTCAACATCCCCAAAGGTAATTTTCTGGTCTGGGAAGTAAATCCCTTGCTGCAGCCATTTAAACAGAGTAGTGTTCCTGAAGATGCGAGCATCATGAACCCTTCCCGGCCATCCCATGTTGATGTTGGTGAAATGTCCCTTGTGATCCACCACTGCTTGCAGCACCATTGAAAAGTACCCCTTGCGGTTTATGTACTGGGTACCCTGGTGCTCTGGTGCCAAGATAGGGATACACGTTCCATATATCGCCCCACAACAGATAGGGAATCCCATTGCAGCAAAGCCATCCACTATGACCTGTACATTTCCCAGAGTCACTACCTTTGGTAGCAGCAGCTCAGTGATTGCTTTGGCTACTTGCATCATAGCAGTCCCCACAGTAGATTTGCCGACTCCAAATTGATTCCCGACTGACTGGTAGGTGTCTGGCGTTGCAAGCTTCCACAGGGCTATCGTCACACGCTTCTCAACTGTGAGGGCTGCTCTCATCTTGGTATTCTGGAGCTTCAGGGCAGGGGAAAGCAAGTCACAAAGTTCCATGAAAGTGCCCTTACGCATGCGAAAGTTTTGCAGCCACTGGGAATCGTCCCACACCTGCAACACTGTGCGGTCCCACTAGTCTGTGTTTGTTTCCCAGGCCCAGAATCGGCGTTCCACGGCTAGAACCTGCCCCATTAACAACATGATCTCCAAAGCGCCGGGGCCCACGGTTTGAGAGAATTCTGTGTCCATGTCCTCATCAGTCTCGTCACCGCGCTGCTGTCGCCTCCTCCTCGCCTGGTTTTGCAGGTTCTGGTTCAGCATAAACTGCACGATAACGCGCGAGGTGTTTACAATGTTCATGACTGCTGTCTTGAGCTGAGCGGGCTCCATGCTTGCCGCGGTATGGCGTCTGCACAGTTCACCCAGGAAAAAAGGCGCGAAACGGTTGTCTGCCGTTGCTTTCCCGGAGGGAGGGGGAGGATGTACCCAGAACCACCCGCGACAATGTTTTTTGCCCCATCAGGCATTGGGATCTCAACCCAGAATTCCAATGGGTGGGGGAAACTGTGGGAACTATGGGATAGCTAAGGAATAGCTACCCACAGTGCAATGCTCCGGAAGTCGACGTTAGCCTCGGTATTGGTGTGGCTGCATGCATTCGACTTTATACAATCGGTTTTCAAAAATTGAATTCTGTAAATTCGGAGTAATCCCATAGTGTAGACATACCCTTAGAGTAGTAAACAATGAGCAACAAATGAAGTGATAACAGGAAGAAATATGTTTGAAAGTGAAAATACAATTGCATACTGTGGAACTCTTTGCCAGAGGATGTTGTGAAGGCCAAAACTATAATAGAGTTCAAAAAAGAACTAGATAAATTCATGGAGGATGGGTCCATCAATGGCTATTAGACAGGTGGGCAGGGATGGTGTCCCTAGCGTCCGTTTGCCAGAAGCTGGGAATGGGCGACAGGGGATGGATCAACTTGATGATTCCCTGTTCTGTTCATTCCCTCTGGGGCACCTGGCATTGGCCACTGTCGGAAGACAGGATACTGGGCTAGATGGACCTTTGGTCTGATCCAGTATGGCCATTCTTATGTTCTTATAGCAGTTAAAGGCTTCAGTGATTCAAATGGCAGAGGTAATTTATTTAAATCAAAAGAGCAAAAAATTTCCAATGCAAATATACAAGATCCACCCATAGGCGGACCATGGAACCAAATTTAGACAAAGAAGTTGTCAAGCAGAAAAACACAGTGCCTTCCACACTATGTTGCCCTGAGCAATCTTTCACTTTTTGTACAGTTACAGATATTACTCTACTCCACAGTGGGTCTGATAACACAGAAGTTCACAGAGGAGTCCTGGAGAGACATCTCTTCAATTTCCAAGGTCAGATGCATATTACTAATAAAATAATCATTATCCTCCAAGTACAAAACTGCTGAGAATTTTCCAGGGGCAAACTTTGTTCTCATCAGCAGACATGAAAGCTGTCAGTATGTGCTGGGGAGGTTGGCTCAGATACTGACAGTACCAAAACAGATAGGGGTTTCTGTCTGTCATGGAGAAGTTACACTGTTAAGTTGCATTGTATCCAGAGCAGATTCTCATCTTCGGAGGTGACTGGGACAAAGAAAAACTTTCAACAATATCTGCAAAGGAGGAAAAGATCTTGAAACAGATTTTTATTCATCCTTCTTTCTGCAATATCTATCTATCTATCTATCTATCTATCTATCTATCTATCTATCTATCTATCTATCTACCTAAAGTCTATAATTCAAAGCACACCTGATGAGCGAAAACTTGATTTTAATACAATTCCAGTCTTTGCCAAAATAATTACATAAAATCCCAATCTGTTTTGAGATTGCATTTTACTTACTAATACTGTAAAAGTTGTGGTTCTCAATATTTATACATCTACTTCCAAATGAAAATGGCTCTCACCTGACACCAGGAGAATAAGATGGGGATGTAGAATCAAGCAAAGCATTTTGTAGCTTCAGATTATCTTCACTGATGCTTAGACTCTACAATTACTTACAAAGGATTTCTTCCTGCTGCTTCTCATTTTAAGTAACCGTTTATGTTATCAATAAGGAACAAGCTCTTTCTGTGACCTGTTCACGGCCTTCCTGTCACTTGCTGTGACTAAAGTAATTGTATAAACCAAGAAAATATTATGGGATGTATTGCTCTGCCTCACCTTCTAGTAGAAAGGGGGAGGGGGAGCAAAGAAAGCATTCTCAGCCCATTCATGGGGAAAAACAAATTATTTTCTGGTGGCGTTGATCATGGATGGTGTCTTCCCAGAGAAGCTGTACATACAGCTTATAGATGTTCCATGAAAGCGATTGCAGAGCTAAGGGGCTTGGATGAAATTGAGAATATAGCACTTCTTAAAACATTCTTCTACCCATGATTTCCACTCATCTTTCAAAACCTGCCTGCTGTAAAAGCTTCAATGGGACTCGGGTGCCTAACTTCCTTAGGCCGGCTTATGAATCCTAGGCTCTACTCCTAAGAGAGGGAGGTTGGTAAATGGAGTCACAGTTCTGGACAACTGCACCTATATTACTCTTCCATGTTCCCGGAACCCCTCTCTGGCTTCTGGTTCCACAGCTGTCCTCCTCTTGGGCAGAGAAAAGTGTCTCCCCCTCTCTCCTGACCAGGGTATTTCCAGGCTGCACAGTTCCCTGTGATGTCCCCAGTTAGACAGACTGCTGAACCAAGCCAGCGCCTCTTCTTTGCTTTCTCTTCTACGGTAATTGCCCGCAGTTTTAAGTTACCACACAGCTTTTTTCTAAGCTAGCACATTTTATTCTTAAGGTAAAAGCAATACAGAGAATATGTATTAACAGCAATTAGAGAACCTACACACAAGCTAATAAGTATATCAGATTCCTCTCTCATCTATCTATCTATCTATCTATCTATCTGACTCTGGTGGTTCATTCTGTCTAATCTTTCCCTAAGGAGTGGGGCTCCCCACGGACAGAAGGGCCTGTCCATTTTCTGGATCAGGAAAAAAGGCCCTGAGTCAGATTTAATCTCAAACTGTTTATTCAGAAATCCATTCTCTGTGTGGTGGTCTGTACAGCATACAGTTTGAATCAGTATGTGCAAGTCTCCCCTGGGGGTGGTGCCTACTGGGATGTATTAGAAGCTGAGGGCATTTGCCTCATCACCTCCCCACACCCACATTTTTCTCTGGTCTTGGGGGAGCTGTGGTCTCCCTCCCCCATGGAATTGCATACAATCCCTGGACCACAGTGATGCATATCTTTAATACAGTATGAGCTCCCAAAAATGCAGGAATTTGCTGTCACAGAGTGCACTAGACTAGCCTGCAACATTGGAGATCTGGATTGTTCCCTGTTCTATCACAAATTCCCCATTTGACCATGGACAAGACTGTGGTCATTTAGGGTCAGATTTTCAAAGATTTTTAGGCACCTAAAGATACAACCAGGTTCCTAGTGGGGTTTTCAAAGGTGCCTAACACCCATTGCCTTAAGCGCCCTTTAAACATCCTTTCCACGATTATTTCAGTTTTTGAGGATCGCAATGGCTCAGGACAGGGTCTGCTTCTCCATGAGGCTTTATAGTTTTCTTCCAGGGTTCTCTTCCTAGGGTCTCTGACAAACTTCATCCAAGCTGGGAGTTATTTTAACTTTCTCACTCCTCTGGCATAGACAGCTTTCCCAAGTGCTTTCCCCAGTATTTCTCTTCCTTAGCTGTTCCTAGCTCCTTGCCAGTGAGATATCTGCTGACCAGGGCCGGCTCCAGGCACCAGGCACCCAAGCTGGTGCTTGGGGCGGCACCTGGAGGGGGGCGGCGCGGCGCTCCGGCCGCCGGGGAGCGCGGGGCCACAGCCGGGCTCGCCGCCCCCCCGCCCTCGCCCCGGCCGCCGGCCACTCTGGCCCCGGGTGGGGGGGAGAGCCGAGCCCCCGCCGGGGCTCGCGGCCCTGCCCTCGGCACTCTGGCCGCCGGGGTCGGGGGGAGAGCCGAGCCCCCGCCGGGGCTCGCCGCCCTCCCCTCCGGTCGCCCTCCTCCCCCCCACCGGGGCTCCGGCTGCCCCCCGGCTCCGGCCGGCCGCCCCCCCCCCGCGGGGGGGGGGGGGGGCGGCCGGGGGCTTTTTTGGCTAGGGCGGCAAAAAAGCCAGAGCCGGCCCTGCTGCTGACAGCTCTTCTTTGTAAAAGAGAGTCGTGTCCCTCCCCCACCCCGCACACACACACACGAAGGATTCTATTACTGAGTAGGAGGATGTGTACAACCCTCCCATCATGGACCAACTCCCCATGGTGCCAGGTGCTGTACAAATAAAAAATGAAAGAGTCCCTGCCCCCAAGATCTCACAATCTGAGTATAAGGCAACAGGAGGAGACAGATGGGGGGAGAGTGGGGCCCCTTTGTACTAGATCCTGTGCAGCCTATTAATGTTTACAGAGGAGAGAGAAAAGATACAGGGGACAATGTAATGTGAGGGAAGGGAGGGGTTTGCACAGCTCTGGGATGAGGCTCTGTCACTGTGCCCGCTGCAGGGCGCAGTAATACACTGCTGTGTCTGTCGGCTCCAGGGCTGTGATGTTGAGAACTGTGGAGCTGTCAGCAGCCTGGGGAGTAAATCTCTTCTTGGCAAACTCTGTTAAATCCTGGACAGACCTGTAGGCGTTGGCATCTATTTGGAGAACGTACTGCGGGCCTTGGTCAGGAAACTGTCGGTACCAGTAGAGATAGACATCAGAATAGCTGGTATTGTAATAACAGCTGAGTGTCACATTGTCCCCTACTCCTCCCAACACTTTGGGTTTATTGGACTGGATCAATTCACACAGCACAGCACCTGCCACAAGAAATATACCAGTTAAACAGAGTCAGAGTGCCCAATCTAAACAGAGAGAGCGTATGGAAGGAAAGAAAGCTGAGACACTGAGATAAAAGACAGACACAGAGAAAGGAGAGAGTACTGGATAGTTAAAAGCAATCATTTCTGTTTTAGAGAGAGACAAACAGTTTATTTAGCAATGAGACAGAACCAAAATCACAATTACCTGGGCACAGAGTAACAATAAAAAAGCTTAGAATCAAACAGGGGCCCATGATTTCAGCAAAACCGTCCCTGTTTTGAGATTCACAAGGCAGCAGTGAAAGCACAAGAGTGAAGCAACATAATTATCGGCTGAATGTGATAAACTGACCCAGATTCCTCCCTGAAAAGTCGAGGGGGGCAGATCTGAACCCAACACCCAACCCCAAGGAAATGAGGGGAGGGGAGTGGTGCTTGCTTCTGATTTCTCTGTGAAACAGTCTGTTTCCTGGCTCTTCTCCCCACCCCAGCTTTCAAAAAGTTTTGTTTATAGTAGGGCTGTCACTTAATCGCAGTTAAGTCATGCGATTTGTGACGTTGTGCAGTCTATGTGGTTTTATAAAAACATGATAATGAGTGAATATAATGTAACTGGGATAGTTTTGATAATAAGTGACTATAATGCAAATGGGATATGCTTCGTGCAAAAGGTCTCTTGTAAGGTATCATTACAAAGCTCATAATCTACTGAGTGTGATCATCCTATTTGTAGAAATGTACCACTCTTGTATCTAAAACTAGAAATATAAAACATAACTCTGAGGGCCTATTGTAATTATGTAAAGTGTGGGCCATTAATGATGGTTTGGAATCTTGATGACTCCCATTAACAAGGACCATTGTCTGCAGATGACTGTGTTTACCTGTGAGTCTTCCTGTATATGTGTGTGCTGGCAAGTGAGTAATGAAGTCTTGCAGTGACATGTGATCATGTCAC
>NW_020664713.1:97559-118145 GCF_002925995.2 Terrapene triunguis | reverse complement strand
CCCCCTGTCCGCTGAAAGGGTTGTTTAAGCAAGAAGTTTAAAGTTTTAAGGGGAATAAAGGGAAAACAGATAGAACCGGCAAGGGACCCTTGCCCCTTCCCACTCCCCTTCCAAACTCCCTTGCGAAACTCCCTGTTAGCAGCCCCTGGTCGCAAACGCTCCCTGGTCGCTTGTGCGCTGCTTTATAAAGCCCTGGCCTGTATGAATGCCCCGCCCACTGAGTAAGGCTCAGCCAATTACCAGAGGCTTCCTGGTTTCAAACCTTCCTTTGAAGCTCACAGCTTCCAACTGTCAGCCACAGCACACGGTCCTTCAAACAACCAAACAAACAAACAGACTGCCAAACACAAGCTCAGCACACAGCAAGTAACCCCCAAACACAAACAAACACACACTGCAGACAGTCACTTACCCCAAAAGGGTGCTGTATTGCTCCTCCTTCACCTGGAGAACTCCCTTGCGAAACTCCCTGTTAGCAGCCCCTGGTCGCAAACGCGACCATATGAATCTTTAGCGCATCTGGCACGTAAATACCTTGCGACGCCGGTTATAACAGTGCCATGAGAACGCCTGTTCTCACTTTCAGGTGACATGGTAAAGAAGAAGCAGGCAGCATTATGTGCTGCAAATTGTAACCAACCTTGTTTGTCTGAGTGATTGCCTGAACAAGAAGTAGGACTGAGTGGACTTGCAGGCTCTAAAATTTTACATTGTTTTATTTTTGAATGCAGGTTTTTTTGTATATAATTCTACATTTGTAAGTTCATCTTTTATGATAAAGAGATTGCACTACTGTATTTATATTCGGTGAATTGAAAAATACAATTTATTTTGTTTTGTTTTTTACAGTGCAAATACTTGTAATCAAAAATAAATATAAAGTGAGCACTGTACACTTTGTATTCTGTGTTGTAATTGAAATAAATATATCTGAAAATGTAAAAAAATCCAAAAATATTAAAATAAATTGTATTCTATTATTTTTTAACAGTGAGATTAATCACATGATTAATCATGATTATTTTTTTTAAATTGCTTGACAACCCTAGTTTGTAGTTGTGATCAACTATGTGCAATAAATAAAATGTTTAGACATTAAATTGACTTCTTTGCCTCCCCAGGGAATCAGAGAGACTTGCATAAGAAGCTAGGCAAACAGAAAGACTGACGGACACAAAGAGAGAGCTGGATGGACGGATGCTGATCTCAGTGGAGCTGAAGCGCTTCACAGCAGCTAAGAATTGGGCCCGACAGAGTTAGACCAGAGTTGCGGTGATGGGACAGAGATAGGAACCTTGCCCAGTGCCTTTTACAGCATGTTGTCAGCTGCAGGAAATCCTGTTCCAATATTCCAAATTTGGTTTGTTGATTGGTTTGTTTTACTGACAAAAAAAATTCATTTAAAGGTTGTAAATTCATGCATATATTAACTCACATAAATATAACTGAGATAATAATGTATCGGGCTTGGTTTGCACAGCACGGTGGTTATAACACTACACAGGTTACCAAATATCAGGGGGTAGCTGTGTTAGTCTGTATCCACAAAAACAATGAGGAGTCTGGTGGCACCTTAAAGACTAAGGGCTTGGCTACACTCGGGACTTCACAGCACTGCCGCTGCCACGGCAGCGCTGTGAAGTGCGAGTGTAGTCGCGCCGCCAGCGCTGCGAGAGCTCTTGCAGCGCTGTATGTACTCCACCTCTCCAAGGGGAGTAGCTTGCAGTGCTGCGAGGGAGCGTGCAGCGCTGCAGGCTCTGATTACACTGGTGCTTTACAGCGCTGTACTCGCTGCGCTCGGGGGGGGGGCGTTTTCACACCCCTGAGCGCAGCAAGTTGCAGTGCTGTACAGCACCAGTGTAGCCAAAACCTAACAGATTTAGTTGGGCATAAGCTTTCATGGGTAAAAAAACATCTGAAGAAGTGGGGCACGTCAATCTCCCTGGATACTCAATAACAGACTTAAAAGTGGCCATTCTTCAACAAAAATACTTCAAAACCAGACTTCAGCTAGTAACTGCAGAACTGGAATTAATTTGCAAATTTGACACCATCAAATTAGGCCTGAATAAAGACTGGGAGTGGCTGAGTCACTAAAAAAATAATTTCCCCTCTGTTGATACTCACCCCTTCTTGTCAACTGTTGGGAATGGGCCACATCCACTTTGATTGAATTGGCCTCTTAGCACTGATCCCCCCCACTTGGTAAGGCAACTCCCATCTTTTCATGTGCTGTATATTTATTCCTGCCTATTGTATTTTCCACTCTGTGCATCTGATGAAGTGGGTTATAGCCCACTAAAACATATGCCCAAATAAATTTGTTAGTCTCTAAGGTGCCACCAGACTCCTCCTTGTTTTTACACAGGAATAGAAACAGAAACTTCATCCCAGAAATGGGAGGAGCAGAAGGAACTGACTTTAGCAGAGATGTGTTATAAAAAACGGTCAGATAGAAAAAAGACTCTCTAACGCCCTCACTGTGTGTGAGCTCCTCGATCACTTCTTGGATCGCCGGAGACGCAGCTCTGCCCCAGTGTGGGTCTCAGAGCACAGTGATACACTGCTCTGTCTTGAAAGGACACAGCCTCGATCTTCAAGGGAACCGTCTTATTACGGTCTAACCAAACGGTTGAGAATTTTCCAGAGGTGAACGTGTTCTTCTCAGCAGGAGATTTATAGGCTGTCAGTATGTGCTGGGCTGCTTGGTTCGGATACTGGCGGTACCGGAAGAGATTCGGACTGGCGAAATCTGTGGTGAAATTACACTGTAATAATACATTGTGTCCCTCTGACACTGTCACCTCCAGAGGAGACTGAAACACAGAATCACCTTGAACAAAACCTGTAAAGGGAATAAACGGTCATTAAAGAACTTTCCTTTTCCTTTTTCTTTCTACTATATGTCTGTAATGTCAGTACAGGTTTATATACAAACTGGCTTCCATTATTAAACCAAGTTTTCAACGAAGACAAAGTTTTCATCCAGAAAAATTGGATGAAGTTTGTTATTCTGGTTAAAATATTCTGTGTTGTTAATAAGTATTGTGTGACCATAAGGAAGCTGGGGGCCCAACACTCTTGGGATCTTTTGAAATCCTACACTGTAATAATAGGAATTCTGTAGCTTTTAAGTCACATATGTACTATATACTAAATTCAGTCCAAGTAAACATTTCTCACCTGAGTAAACAAGCAAAAGATAGAGCCGTAGAGCCCAGCAGTAAAGTATTTTTGTAGCATACATTTATCCTCCCCACCCCCCCCACCAGGAGGCTTTGATTAATTATAAAATTCTTCCTCTTAGTTTTTATTAAATGTTAATTCCTGCTTTAAACGTTAGATCTGCTCTTTCTGAGGCCACCTCCTCTCTTCCCTGTTCGTTGTATGATGCTGAAGTCACAAGGGAACTTCTGTCAATCAGGTTCTGACTCAGACATTGTTATAGAAAGAAATATCTAAAAACGTGAAATGTCACCATGTGTGAGTCAGGGGCGCCCACTAGTGGATGTAAGAAACCATGCAAGAAAATACCAAAAGCCAGCAAGAAAGCCATTTCAGAAAACTTTTTGAGACCACCAAGTCTTATTTTCAAATGGAATTTCTCATGTTGCACTAGACCAACCGCAAAGCATGGGCGTCAGGTAGGAATCGTTGGTGACATTCCCTCGCCTGTGTTTTACAAGAGACCAGACTACATGATCACAGTGCGCCCTTCTGCCCTTAAAATCGGTATGTGTAGATGTGCGGTGTTGAGCTCAAGCAGAGAGACCCTGTGATGGGTGTTGATAAATAAGATATTGTTATAGCTCACTATAGCACTTAGGTACTCCAATGGGAAGCCGAGGGGAGTTAGGCACCTAAGCTGGTTAGATACTCTTCAAAATCCCACTAAACTAAGAGCAGATTTGTAGTGGTATTTTGGATGCCTAAAGATGTAGATAGCAAGTGTCTGCTTCTTAACGCGCTTACATACTTTTAAAAAATCTTCCCTAGGTGCTTTTAAAAATCCCACTAGGGCAGTGGTTCTCAACCAGGACTGCGCAGAGATCTTCCAAGGGCTACATCAACTCATCTAGACATGTGCCTAGTTTTACAACAGGCTACATAAAAAGCGCTAGCCTGAGTCAGTACAAACTAAAACTTTATAAAGACAAAATGAAAAAGTGAAACATTTTTTCAGTAATAGTCTGGCTGTGGCACTTTTGTATTTTTAGGTTTGATTTTATTATTATTATTTATTTATTTATTTGTTTTGGTAAGCAAGTTGTTTTTAAGTGAAGTGAAACTTGGGGGTACACAGGACGAATCAGACTCCTGAAAGGGGTACTGTAGTCTGGAAAGGCTGAGAGCCATTGCACTAGGGGGAAGATCTTAAAGATATTTAGGCACTTAGTGGGATTTTCAAAAGCAAATAGGTGTCTCAATCTCATTGATTTCAATGAGTGTTAGGCACCTAGGTATGTTTGAAAATCCCAGGAGGCACTTAAATACCTTTAAAATCTCGCCCCATATCATTTGCCCAGGTCTCTATGGGTGAAACAGAATTTAACCATATTCGTCAGCCTGAAGCGTTCCTGTGAGTGAGCCAGATGTGGGGCTGGGACAGACCATGTCTTTAATTTCCTGTCACCCAGAGCAGAGCTGTATCTGTACCCGTGACTGGGGGGACACTGCGGGGCTTCGGGGACAGCCGTCTCTGGTCTCTCTCCAGTGCAGGGCGGGTGAATGGGAAGGAAGGGAGGGTTTTTGTACAGCTCTGCTCCGTGGCTCTGTCACTGTGCCCGCTGCAAGGCGCAGAGATACACCGCGGTGTCTGCCAGCTCCAGGGATGTGATTGTTAGAGCTGTGGAGCTGTCATCAGCCTGGGAAGAAAACCTCTCCTGGGCGAAATCCGCATTTTCGCTATAAGTAGCGTAGACCTTGGTCCCTCTCCGCAGAATGTACTGCGGGGCTCGGTTAGGAGACTGTCGGTACCAGTAGAGATAGACGCCCGTAGAATCGGTGGTATTGTAGGAACAGCTGAATGTCACCGAGTCTCCTTCCACTCCAGACACGTGGGGTTCCTTGAACTGGACCGAATCACCCAGCGCAGCACCTGCGACAAGAAATAAACAAACACAATGTACCAGTTACAGACAAGCGGAGTGCCCAACCGAGAGAGGGAGCGTGGAAGCGGAAAGGGGGACTACAAGTAGGCAGACAGTGAGGGACAGATATAAAACAGCAGATAGATTGAAATGGAGAAAGTGCTGCAAAGGAATGGAGAAAGCTGGTGGATTGATTCTAGTTTTGGGAGGAGAGCGGGAGGGTTTAATTAGCAGTGAGCCAGGCTGCATGAGCAAAGCGAACAGCTCCAGTACCTGGATACAGAGTGAGTATAAAAAGGTTTAGAACAAAGCACATGGCCATTGTTTAGCAGACTCTGCTCTTTAGAGTTAGAAAGAGGCAGTTAAAACACAACAGGGAAGCAACAGGATTGTTGGCTGAATGTTATAAACCGACCCAGAATTCTCCCTGAATAGTCGAGGGGGGCGGATCTGAACCCAATGCCCAAACCCCAGGAAATGAGGGGAGGGGAGAGGTGTTTGCTTCTGATTTCTCTGTGAAACCGTCTGTTTCCTGGCTCTTCTACCCACCCCAGCTTTCAAAAGGAGTTGTTTGTTCGTAACTGTGACTGTCTCTATGCAACAGATAAAATGTTTAGATATTGAAATGGACTTATTGGGCTCTGTGAGTCCCTGATGAGGCATGTGCTTGAATAAGAAGCTGGGCGGACAGAAAGACTGAAGTACAGAAAGAGAGACCTGGGTGGATGGATGTTGATTTCAGAGGAGCTGAAACGCTTCACAGCAGCTAAGAACCTGACCCGACAGAGTTAGACCAGAGTTGCGGTGATGGGACAGAGATCAGAACCTCGCCCGGTGTCTTTTACAGCATGTTGCCAGCTGCAGGAAATCCTGGTACAATCTTCCAAATTTTGCTTGTTAGCTGGTTTATTTTACAGACAACAAACATTTTCATATAAAGGTTGCAAATTCATGCATATATTAATTCACATAAATATAACGCATCGGGCTTGGTTTGCACAGCATGGTGGGTATAACATTACACAGGGATAGAAACGGAAAGATCCTCGCAGACATGGGAAGAGCAGAAGGAACTGAACTTGGCAGAGACGGGTCATAAAAAAAGAGTCGGGTAGAAAAACAGACTCTGCCACCCTCGGTGTGTGTGAGCACCTCGATCACTTCTCGTACCGCCGGAGACGCAGCTCTGCCCCAGTGTGGGTCTCAGCACAGTGATACACGCCTCTGTCTTGAAGGGAGACAGCCTCGATCTTCAAGGGAACCGTTTTATAATCGTCGAACAATACAAATTAACATGTCTCTCACCTGACTTCACAAGTCGAAGGCAGATCTGTAGAGCAAGGCAGAGACCATTTTGCAGCTTCACATTCTCCTAGTTTTTTTGCTAGGCTCTTTACGGAATTATTATATGATTCTTCCTCCTGATTTGTGTATTAAAACTTAAAAGAATGTGTCTGCTGTAAAAGTGCCCTCTCTGTGACTTCCCCCCTTCCTTCCTTCTCCTCTTCGTGACATGAGCGTCACAAAAGAAATGCTATCCAGGGAGTGTCTGGTTCAATTACACCTTAAATATATAAAAGACAATATAAAATGCAATTACCAGAAAGCCAGGCGCCCCCTAGTGGACATAGTAAATCGTACAGGCAAATTTGAAAAATGAGCAAGAAAACAAAACGGCCATATTGGGTCAGACCAATGGTCCATAAAGCCCAGTGTCCTGTCTTCCAACAGTGGCCAATGCCAGGTTCTTCACAGTGAATGAACAGAACAGGGCGATCACCCAGTGATCCATCCCTTGTCATCCAGTCCCAGCATCTGGTAGTCAGAGGGTTAGGGACACCCAGAGTATGGGCTTGCATCCCTGACCACCTTGGCTACTAGCCATTGATGGACCTATCCTCCACGACCCATTCAGATATTTCTCTGGAGGGGGAATGCTTATTTTCACATGGTTTATATCTCACATTTCTCTAGGGCAATCATATATTATGGGTCTGGTGCAGGAGTCATTGGGAGAAATTCTCTGGCTCTTGTTATGCAGGAGGTAAAAATGAATGGGCATAATTCTTCCAATTGACCTTAAATATCTGTTAATCTCTGTATTTCTTATCTCCAGAAGAGATTATTTCAAAGATTGGATTATTCCTAGACACCATTCCTTAGTTACAGGACTTTAGGGAAAATGTTTCATTTCTCCTTAAGAGAAAAAGATATTCTCACTAGAGTTCCCCATTGAAAACCTGCTTAGTGTAAATTATGAGGAGTGTTAGTGGTTGTAACTCTGCCATAGCCAGTCCCAAGCCTGGCTGAAAAAGCAAAAGAGTTGGTGTCAGGCTGGCAGCCAACCATAAAACTTTGCCAAATAAATCCATGAAATGAGTACTCTATATGCCTTATATGTAGGCTTGGAAGGATTAGATTTTTAGCATAAAAGTCAATAAATGTGGATTCCACCACACACAACCCCAGGTAAAAATACTTCCCTTGATAAATCTTTGCCTAGCTGTAAAGTTCAGTTAAGAAAAATGCTGCTTGAGTATTTATTGGAGTTTGATTTAAGGCCATTTACTTTTTATTTGACATATGAATTGTCAACATCATGTTTTAGTGGTCACATCACTTTAACTTTCTGGATCTTGGGTGTCTTCTGTCATTAAGTAATTGTGTAAATCTCCCAAATTTTGTGATGAGTGCGGGGCATGAGGATGATGATGATAAGGGGCCTCAGCTGACATCAGGGCCCCATTGTGCTGAGTGCTTCAGAGACATGAAATAGACAGACCCTGCTGTGAAGAGTTAAAAAAATTAGGATCGGATTTAAGAGCCTGAGGAAGGCCTCCATTGAATCACATTAGTTTATGAATGCATGTATCTATGTGTTTTGATGAGCAGCATTTTCAAAAGACCTTACAGGAATTATGCAGTGTGTGTGTGTGTGTGTGTGTGTGTGTGTGTGTGTGTGTGTGTGTGTGTGTGTGTGTGTGTGTGTGTGTACACTGTAATGTATCAGCGGGATATTGAGCAGGGAGTCTGTCTATCTGCACTGTGGTCCAGCACTGCATCCCTCACTGTGGGGCAAATGCTGGGTTATGGAGTGGTTCTCTCTGGCCCCTCTTCCATTCAGAGCCCCTGAAGGTGAAGGGAAAGGGGGAGTTTATGTAAGTGTGACTCTCTGCAAGTGGTTACATTAAGTAGGAAACACAGTGATTGGTTGTACATAGAGTAAATTACATGACAGACAAATCTAGGACCCTCTAACTGTGCCTTAGTGGGTCACAATTGAGGATGCCAAATTCAGGACGAATATACCAAACCAGCAACAAAAATAAACTTCTGTTTCACCACACTGGCTAACTAGAAAACATAAAGACAGTTTCCTCAAGCATTCCAGTTCTTATATCACCACCAAAAACACTAGATTCAGAGATCAGTGGTTCTTTACAACCAGCCTCATCAAATAAAAGGTTCTTCTGATCCCCAAAGGACCAGACACACACCCAGGTCAATATACAACTTAGATCTTACCCAAAAATCACGCCGATGACAGTCCTTTACTATCTAAAATTTAAAGATTTATTTATAGAAAGAAAGAAAGAAAGAAAGAAAGAAAGAAAGAAAGAAAAAAAGTTAAAATTAGTTAAAGGAATCCATTACATACAATAATGGCAAAGTTCTTGGTTCAGGCTTGTAGCAGTAATGGAATAAACTGCTGGCTTAAGTCAAGTCTCTGGAGCACATCCACAGCATGGATGGGTCATTCAGTCCTTTGTTCAGAGCTTCAGTTTGTAGCAAGGTTCCTCCAGAGGTAAGAAGCAGGATTGAAGACCAAATGGAGATGTTTCCAGGGCCTTTTATAGCTTTTTCCGTGTGGCGGTATCCCATTGTTCTTACTGTGGAAAATTACAGCAACGAGATGGAGTTTGGCGTCACATGGGCAAGTTACATGTTCATGCCCAGTTTCCCTCAGTCATTGCAGGAAGCCATTACCTACACTCCAGACAGCACACTTACATGACAGTCCACTCAGTGTAGGTGGGCGTCTCCCATGGTCCATTGTCAACCAAGTATTTCTTGATGAACCACTTAACTTGAATAGTCCCCCCAAGATGTGTTGGATATTATCTTGTGGTCGTTACCCCAGGAACAAACATTTGAAATCCAAGTATTGAGCCAATACTTATAACTTCATATACAAGAATGATACATGTATACAGATAGAATAATCATAACCAGCAAATCATAACCTTTTCATAGACACCTCACTTGACAACCTTTGTACAATAATATATATAACAGTGGTTGCAACATTGATCTATATGGTCATATTTTAATCAGATAACGTCACAGACCCCACCTCCCTACGACCAATTTCTCAAGGATTCTTGTTTACTGGTGCACAGTGAAGAGAGAGTCCCACTGGTTTTTTCCCCCAAATAGGAATTGGGATTCGGGCTTTGGTGCCTTGGAAAATCTCCACTTCCACAAATATAACATTTAAATATTCAAGTTGATCATCACTCGCCAAACACCCCCGACCCCTGGAGGATAAATTACACCCCAATGCGCACACGGAGCTCATTCAGGAAAAATCTGGATTAATACATAGAGGCTTCAAAGGATTCCCTGAATATCCGAGTATTTGAGCTTTGCGGGATCAGACGGGGAAAGGAATTCCTGAACTGGGCATCAACCCTCCAGATGTAAACTTTTAGGGTTGTTACAAACCATGGGATCAGTTTTCAACTGAGATTGGGGAGAGAGGGGGAGATGGGTGACAGTGGGAAATAATAGTGCAACCTTTTGCCATTCATTAAATTGAAAAGATTCAGTTTTGCTGTGAAAATTTTCCATTTTAATTTGTGTTGGGCTTTTGTTTGTCTGAAATGTGTTGAGTTGGATTTGACTGGGCTGGGTTTCTCTGGGAATTTTTTTTTAATGGATTGAGTTGAACCAGGTTTCGTTGGGTTTGTATTCGGTTGGTTTGGGCTGTAATCCCCTGAGTTGGGTTTGGGGTTGAATTTCATTGAATTGAGTTCGGTTGCACTGCTTGGATTTTGATTGGATGGAGTTGGGATCGGTTCAGCTGGTTACAGGGTTCAGCCAGGTTGGATTCATTTAGGTAGGGTTGGCTTGTTCTAAACTGGGCTCAGGTGGACTGGATTTCATGGGGGGAGGGGTGAACGCACGGCCAGGCGTCTTGTTGCCACATAAGATGCTATAAACACAGACAAATTGTAGTTTATCTGTTACACGTTTATAGATAGAGTTCTCCTCTTCTCTAGGAGGGTCAGACTTGTTTTGATAAACTTGTTGTCCGATATGTAGCATAAAACTGGGAGGGAGTTCCTTAATCTAGTTTTCATATGAAATTATAGTAGTGACAAAATATTATTAAAAGTTAAATTAAATTTGTACCCTCGATCTAACACTTGTCCTTTGTGGCTTACCTTTCTTATCGAAAAAAACTATTTTAATCCAAAGCATCTTCACCGATAATAATAATAAACAAAAATAGAGGAATATACTGTAGGGCAAAATGCAGGAACTAAATTGTGTTGGAGAGGATTAACAGAATATCAGATAGGAAAAAAAACAGTTTCTTTTAAAGAACAGATTGGACAAACACCTGTCCAGGATGATCCAAGTACATTTGGTCCTGCCTCATTACAGGGGGCTGGACTAGATCCATCTCTCGAGGTCCCTTCCAGCCCCGTGTTTATACGATTCCGTCATATTTCCGTAAACAGCCCCCCGCTGACTTTTTGTAGGAGCGGAGATGCAGTTCTCCCCCACTGTGGGTCTCAGAGCACAGTAATACACAGCGCTCTCCTGGTGAGAAACAGCCGCAATCTGGAAGGGAACCGTCTTATTAGCCATGTACAAAGATGCTGAGAATTTTCCCTGGACAAGCATCTGATCCGGAGCATTCAACTTCGTTTTAGTCAGTATATGCTGGGGAGGCTGGTTCGGATACTGCCGGTACCAAAACAGATACGGGCTTGTGCCAAGAGTGGTGAAGTTACAGTGTAAAGTTACACTTTGTCCCTCTGAGACTCTCACTTGTGGAGGAGACTGGTCCACGGAGTCACTTTGTGCAAGACCTGTGGGGGGAAGAAAAGCTTTAATCTATGTCTGGCTGGAACTTTTAAACTCCGTGGTACTTGGATCCCTCACTCCCTTGTGCTCCTGTGAAAAGTTCAGCCTGTGTATGTGTAGCTCTGAGTCACACCTTAAAAACCTCTCTCTATTCCCAGCACACTGATGACTTAGTTTGTGATGCTAACCTAGCTGACTCCTTGCAAAGGAAAACAAAATTCCTCCTACGATTTCTTTGTTCAGAGACCTTTATTTTTGTCTTTGTAAATACCTTTATTTCAAATGAAAGTTTTTAGTCTCACCTGACTGCGGAAGCAGAAGCCAGAGCTGTACAGCGACGTACAAGAGCATTTTGCAGGTTCAGGTTATCCTTGTGTTGTTACTAGATCTGCAGCTAGTTATAGAATATCTCCTCCTCTGTGTTTTTGAAAATGATCATTCATGTCCTAAAGATGAAACCTGCTTCCTCCGTGACTTTTCTCTCCTACCTCTCAGCTTGTGACGCTACACAACGAGGAAAACTCATTCAGCTTCTGGTTCCAAGTTACTTTGATACATACATACAACATAATGTAAAATATGGATGGTGTAAAGGTGTGCAGTGCCCTCTAGTGGATGTCAAATAAAACAACAAGAAAATCATGCGCCCGTCTCTTGTGAAAATCTGCTGTCCCTCATAGGACATTTTATCTGGTTTCTCTCTCCAGAGGATTTGTGAAAATGAGGGTATTGTTTTATGTCTGAATTTACGGGAGGGTTAGCAGTTTTTGAAAATTACCTCCCAAAAGATGCAAATTAATCTGGCTTTGATTCCAGGTTCTGCCACAAATTTTCTGGGTGACTTTGGGCAAGTCATTTAGGGTCTGGTTATTATAGGTAATACGGTGCCTAATGAGGCAATATAGAGGCTTACTGGTGTTTTAAAATCTCCTAGATGCTTAACTCGCATTGAATCCCGCGAGGCGCCTATCTCCATCTTAAGGCACCCAAGGGCTAGATTCACAAAGGGACTTAGGGACCTAAAGTGGCAAGTAGGTGCCTAAATCCCAGAATCAGGCCTTACTGGGATTCACAAAACCCCCGTTCAACTGCCCCAAAGCCTTGTAGTGGCCTAAAATAGCTCAGTGCGTATTTTTTTTTTTCAGTAAAACTTCCCCTAGCTGCCTGTTGTTGTTTTTTGTTTGTTTGTTTGGCCTATGAGGATGCGCACTGCCATGACAGGAAAGTAGAGGCCTAAACCCCAGAGTGATTCCCAAACTGGAGTGATCCTGCACCTAAGTCACCCGCTGGGCCCAGTCCAGTAAATGTGTCCAGACCTCGCCTATGGGATTGTCCCCTATAGGCAGTTTTCACATAAGCTGGGAAAGAGGAGGAGCCCCTCCCTCTTTACTTTTATCCCAGTCTTTAGGGTACTCACTGGAATGTAGGAGACCCCTGGTTCAAGTCCCCCCCCCTTCCACCCGAGGGAGAGAAGGGATTTGAACAGGGATCTGTAACTTTGTAGGTGAATATCCCAACTGCTGAGCTATGGGATATTCGGCGGAAGGCTCCCTCGACCTGACCTGAATAAACACTGAAAGATTCATGGCCGGGGCTGGGGAGGGAATAAGTCTGCAGCCTGGTGATGGGAGCACTTACTGGGGAGGTGAGGGACCCAGTCCAGTAGACTTCTTAAAATTATTTATGCACAGCGGAACAGCTTCAATAGAAGTCACTGAGGTTCCCCCCACCAGAATGTCCCATAGCCCTGTGAGTACCTTAACTATTGGGTTAAACGTTACAAGGAACCGCCTCCTTCCTCCCCCGCAGGTTAATGGCAAGAGAAGGTTTGCAAGTGACCATCTCAGGGAGAGGCATTTCCCTACAGCCCAGATCTAGGCACCTGTCTCCCCGAGAGAGGCGGCGCTTAGCACACACCACTCGGCTTGGGATCTCCCTGTTGGCTAGTTTAGGGGAGGAGCCGCCTAGCCTGCTGGCTTTTGTGGATCCCATTCGGAGGTGTCTGTCTCTCCCAACTCATTGTATAGGAAGCCTGGGCACCCGACTGGAGTTTTGTGAATGGCCGAGACTTTTGTAGGCACCTAAGAGCATGTTCAGCTTCACCGCACCCAAGGTCCATTGTGAACTCGCCAGACAGACCTTCTAGAAACCTTACTCAGTACCTACGTTTCCCCGTATATGATAAAATGGGTGTAGTAACACTTCCCAGCATCACAGTGGTGTCTGTGAGACAAATGCAGTAATGTCTGTGCAGTGCTGAGATTTCATTCGGATACGGTCCCGGCACCGAGATCCAGAAGCAGGGAGAGGTGATCAGTACAGTTTAAGACAGTGCAAAGGTAATAAAAACCGGATCCTAATATTAATCTGGACCCAAAATCTCAATCACAAACCCTAACTCAGAATCCTAATGTTATCCATAACTCCTCACCCTAACCATACTCGAATCCTAACTCCAAACCCTAACTTCTCCCTAACCATAACCTAAAGCCTAATCATAAACCTCACCCTAAACATAACCTCAGCCCTAGCCTTCAGTCTAACCTAACTTTAAACAGTAACCCTAAAACTAACCCCTAAATTTAACTTTTTTCTAACCCTGATTATAAATTTAACCCTGACCCTAATCTTAAACATAACCCCGGTCCTAACCAGAACACTAACTTCGACCCCTACTCTAACACTAAGATTTATTTACCCCAAACATAACTAACTATGTACATAACCCAAACCTAATGCTAATCCTACACCCTAATCTTAAATACTAACCTTTAATCGGTCTAACTCTAATCTCCATCCCACTAGCTCCTGACTGTGCCCCAACCCAAAGCGTTAATCCTAACCCTAATCCTTAACCTCAATAATACAAATAAATTTAACGCTACATTCTAAGCATTAGGTGTAATCATAGTAACCTTTAATCCCTTACTCCTAATTCTAACCTAAATGCCACCCAGGGCTAGGGTAAAAAAAGGGTGGGGAAGGTGAAGAATAAAACACAGAGATTAAGGAATAGAGATTACACACTGAGTTCTTGAGTCACCCGAAGTCTCAGCTATTTCAGCCCTTTGTGTTTCTCAGTCAATAGGGATTTTGTGCAGCTCCCCAGGGGCTTCACGGTATCTTAAGGCATTTGGGGCCCCAAACTGAATTGTAGATCGGCTCCTCGCTTCCTTAAAATCCTTCCAACATCTCAGCCAAACATAACATGAAACATTTGTCAAGTGTTCCTCATTTCCAAAGATCTCCTTCAGTTTACTACAATTACCTACACCCCCAATCCTTAAAAATTCCTTTTATTCTTAAACTATTTACATCAGAAATAAAGAACCATTTACACACGAAGGAATCCCATATCTTTTTCATTTTTCACTTGAATAATGTTATATGTCCTTCATGTTGCGTCTCTCTCAGCTATCAGTTTCATATTTAGGCATTGAAAGATTGGAAGGTAAGAAAAATATAATAGACTGTCTTGGTCCCTTCAAAAATATAACAATAAAATAGTTTAAAACAAATTATACTCGAACAAAAATTTATCATAACCATGAAGGAGAAAGAGAGCGGCATGGCCGTTTTAATAATTTGTTTAATAATACCTGTTGTTTTTCATTTTTGTAGCCATAGGTTTTAAGGAGTGTTAAGCAGGAAAGAACAGCACTAGGGACTCTTGGCCCTGCATCTGGTTATATCAGTGTAAACCCACAGAGATGCCAATAAAGTCCCTGCATTTGATAAGCAGCATGGTCTGGTGGATAGTCGGCTGGAATGGGGTTCAGGCTTGCTAGGTTCTATCCCCGGCTGTGTGATCTTGGGAAACCTTTTATTCTTAAACTATTTACATCAGAAATAAAGAACCGTTTACACATGAAGGAATCCCATCTCCTTTTCATTTTGTCACTTGAATAATTGTATATGTCCTTCATGTTGCGTCTCTCTCAGCGATCCGTTTCATATTTAGGCATTGACAGGTTGGAAGGAAAGAAAAATAGACTAGAATGTATTGGTCACTGCAAAAAATATGATTTGTAAAATGCAAAACAATAAAATAGTTCAAGTTCCCAAAACAAACTATACTCACTTGAACAAACAATTATCAAAACCACGAAGGGGAAAGAGAGCGGCATGGCCGTTTTAATAATTTGTCCTTTAATAATCTTGCAAAATCTGCCCTTTTCCACATCCACAGCTGTGTCCTTTTCTTTCCCTGATGCACAGAAGAGCAAAGACAAAAGTTTGCTTTGGGTGTGATGCCTTTGAAAATGATTATATCTCTGCTTTTGCAAAAGCTTAGCAGCTGTGCTAGCGGTATGCTGGTCCCTTTTCTGTCTGCAATACCCCTCGAACTTTTTTTGACAATGTCTGAGGAGAAAAGTTACAGGAGGAGACTGCAGAGGCCAGGAAAGGAAATACCCTTTGTGTCACAGACAAATGGACTAGGTCTCACAGGTGTAACAGCGACCCTCTGTGTTCTAATCTGTTCACCAGTGCAGAGGGGATTTTAGGGTCACTTGGTTTTACCGAAAATAAAAACTGAGGTATCAATTAAAATATTATCTGAGTAAAGGAAGTAAACGTCCTGCTCCAGGGCATAAAATAATGTCGAACGGGGCGGGGAGGGTGAGAGGGGGGGCAGAAAGACATTTTCCCTAAGGGCAGGTTCCCCCATGTCCATTCAGCGAAGGGTCCCTTGTACTTTCCACTGAAGTATATTGTACTGGCTCCGTCTGGAGACAGAATACTGGACAAGGTGGAGCCTGATCCACTATGAACCCGCGTTTCCTGGTTTCCTTTAAAACTGTGTGCAACTTTAGTGCTCAACCCCAACTCAAAATCCTAAATCTAAACCTATCCCCCAGCCCTTCTATTAACTCTGAACTTTTATCCCAACCCCTTACCCTAATTCCCCCAGAGCCATAATTTAATGCTGAAATCCTCCTAACCCTAAACAGAACACAAACCTTAACCTTAAACATAACCTAAAAATTGCCAGAACCCTCACCCTAACCTAACCCTAACCTTAGCTGTACCACTACCCTTACCTAACCCTAATACCAGCTCCTAACTCTCATCCTAATTTTCCCTAATCCTATCCCCAACCCTCATCAAAAATTTAATTCTGACCCTAACACTAAACGGAAACTCAATCCTAATTCTAATCCTAGCCCTAACCCTAAATCCTAACCTACTACAACAATTTATCTACAATAACCATAAGAAAAAAAGGTAACTACAAACACAATCCTATCCCTAACCTACTATTAGCACTAACTGCTTAGCACTAACCCTAAACCCGAAATTAAAACACTAACCCTAAAGGTGAGGTGACTTGTGCAAGTGGCCGAGCCAGGATTCCAGTCTCCTGAGCCCCAGATCAGTGCCCCGTCCAGGCTATATTGTTTCATTATCTAACGGCAATGAGAATATCCCTAATTATATTTAAAAGGTTTCTAGACGTCTGGGTTGGCTATAAATCTGCCTGTTTTAGGGTATTTACCACCCTTTAGCCAATCGGAGTTAGGGAGAAATTTTCCATAGAGCCAGATTATCCCAATTCAGAGTTTTTTGTGCTTTTCCCTGTCTCATTCTTTGGCCATTTCCAGTAAGAGGAGACTGTTTTTAACCTGGCCTGATCCATCCAGGGAACGCCTGTGTTTCTGAGAGGAGTGGTTGGCAAACACATTGGTTTTTGTGCTGCCAGTGCGTGCACCTGACTCTCTATGGGGCTCATGGCGCAGTAATAGACACCGGAATCTCTCAGTTGGGAGGAAAGTTTGTTGAGGTGATAGGTTCGATCCTTGTGATGAGCAAAAAAGTCTTTCCTATTCCCTTCCTCCGGGGCAGCGGAAACATCTCTCAGAAATAGCCTGGGTGCTTGGCTGCCATACCGCACGTACCAGAAGAGAGTTGGGTAGCCGGTAGTCTCATAGGTACAATTCAGAAGCACCGGTTCCCCTTCGCATATAGTCACGCTGCCTTCGGTCTGTGTGACAGAGTTCCCATTAGCACCTTAAATATAAAAGATGGTTAGGTGTTGGATTTGCAAAGGATCCTAAAGGATTTAGGCACTGAAATCCTCTTGAAATGCAATAAAATTGGAGTTCTTAGGAAACATCCGATTATTAATCACTGACATTGACAGAGATTTAGGGACAGATGCTAGTGGGTGTAAAATAGATTACTGCCAGACCTATTTGGGGTGGGGGGGTTGTTTGTTTTTGGCGTTGTGTGTAGTTTGTGTTTGTTTTTGGAGGGTTGGGTGGTTGTCTCATTCCTGTGAAAAAATTCTATGAACCTGAAAAAAAAACGTCAAAATTTCTTTTTTTTTCAGTTTAAAAAAAAATTGGAAAACCAAACTCCCCTCAACTACAAGTTGTTTTATACTCTGCAGGAGCACATCTTGTTTTCCCTTCCAAACTTCCCAGGCAAAGGCGGAGAGGGAAGAGTTATAAAACATGGTGAGGTAGGGAAGAAAATGCATAGTTGATGTAAATCCTATAAATTCTAGGATTATTTTCTATTAAGCTAAACTGCTTTACACCCACTGAGGATCTGGAGGAATAGATCTGTAATATTGCTCAACTCTGACTCACCTAGCATGGGAAGTATGGCAATAACCGAGACCCGGAGGAAGAACATTTTCAGGGGATGAAGTGGGGTAGAACCTTCTCCACCACACCTAGGAATGAAGTTTCTTCCTTGCCTTCTCCAGCTGTGAAGAGGAGGTGGGAAGGAATGGCTCCTCTGGGAGATGCCTTAATATATACCCACGTCCTGTCTTTCTGGAGCTGGTCTCCTCTCCTGAATGAGAGGAGTGGTAATCACACTAGGGTGGTAATCACACAGCAGCCTGCTGTTGCCTTTAATGTAGGCTCCCCGGCTTCAACACGGTGTTTGTAAGGAAGGGGGAGGAGCGATTTCAGGGGAATCAGACATCCAATTGAGGAAGCTGTCTGACACCTCGGCATGTACCGTGAGTCGGTGAAAGAGCGCTACCTTGTGGGAAGAGAGGAAAGTTTGCGACGCAGCTAAGAAGCTTTTCTCCCATCTGCAAAACCTTCCTAATCTTATGGAAAGGGATTTAGAACCACTCCCTCTTTCTTTTCTGATGGGAGAGGGGCGCGGAGGAACCAAGTGGGATAGAAGTGAGATCTTGGAAGCCTGCAAAACCCTCCAAGACTCTTTTGTTGGGCTGAGCCAGAGGCCATGGGCACCAAGAATGTTCACAGACACTTGGTTCATTTAAGTGTTCTGTGTCTCTTTGTGTTTCTGCATCACTGGGTGGGTTTCCTGAGAAATCTGGCATCAGTGGAGAATAATTAATTCCCAGTCTCAACACCCCCCAGCCTCTGAAATTTTGCCCCCTGGGGAAAAGGGCAACGTCTGGTTTTACCTGTTTCAGGAGGCTTGGGGAACAGAGGCCCCAAACGGTGTGAAGTGTCAACCTGAATGAATGCAAGGGTTGGCCCGACTTGATCCATCCTCTTCTTGGTATGGCTGATGTAAATGAGGAGCATCAACTATAATTTGACATTTAGATGCTGAAGCCAGATAACTGCATCTGGAGTAGAAGAGTGTATGGCTGTGATGCCTCCTTCCTATCTGTGAATCGGGCGTTGAGTTGTTATATTTACTCCTGGGGGAATTCTGTGCCAAAAAATTAAATTCTGCCCCAAAAAATTCTGCGTTCATGCTGCTGACTCTTCTGGCGCTACAGCAGCCTCTGGTGAGCAAAAGGCAAAATTGCAGCACTTCTGGGGCAGAATGTATTTTCTATGGGGGGGGGATTCTGCGGGACACATAAATTCTGCACCTGCGCAGTGGTGCAAAATTCCCTCCTGACTATTGTATGTTCCACGGTCTGTCCTGACTGAGTCTTTAATTTTCCATTTGTGAAACATTACTTGACATGAGACTTTAACCAAGAAGGCAAAACGCTACTGCGTGTCTGAGGGATCTCCATGTGGAAGATGGATGAGCCTACATCAAGCTTTTCCATGCAGGCAGTTTATTGTTTTTATTATAGGTTTTCTCTGCAGTGCTTTTGTGATATATACTGTATTGTGATTTGTGAAGGCTGGCTGGTCACTGGTTGATGCTGCCGTACCCCTTCGGGAGATAATACAATGCCAACCGTTCTGCTAAAGTCAAACCGTCAGTTGCAATCCTAATCCTCTCCTGTGGCAGGAGAGGGATTTGATGGGTGTCTTAAATGGGCGACTGACCCACGGATGCCAGTGAAGTGACACCGATACAAATCAGCTGAGGGGCTGGTCTTCTGTCTTCCTCGCCGTCTGACAAACAAGCACTTATCAGATCAGCCACTCAGTGGGTTTTTGTGCAGCTCCCCTGTGGGTTTCAGTCACTGTGTCACCCAAGGCACAGAAATAGACAGCAGAGTCGTTGACTTCGCTGGAGTTTTTATTTAGATGGAAGGATACTGGATTTCTCTCGTGTTTAGCAGAAAAGCCTCTCCTGCGCTTTCTCTCCTCCTCGTCTGTTGCTTCATAGGCTGCCAGCAAGAGGCGAGGGGCTGCGTGTGGATACTGCACATACCAGAAGGGCACTGGAGACCCAGACGTGTTATAGGTACAATTCAGAAGCACCGGTTTTCCTTCACGGACCGTAATGGTGCCTTCAGTTTGTGTCACCGAATTTCCATAGGTCTGTTCTGTGAATGAAAAAAAATGGTTGATTGTGGATGGGATTTTCTGAGGATCTTAAAGGCGTTGGGCACTCAAAAGCCAGTTCTATCACAGCTTGGCACCAAATCCCTTAGTCTCCTTTGTAGAATAGAATACAGCACAACATATCTCTAATATAATATATACCTCTCAACTGAACCTTATTGAGGACATTGCTTATTCTATCCCCAAATTTATTTATGATTATTAAACCTTCGATGTCCCCTCATTCTGTTGACATCTATTTAGACCAGAAGTAAAAGGCCTTCAAACTGAGCATAAATGGAGAGCTATTAAACCTAAGGAAGCAGACTTCCAAGCTTCCAAAAACTGAGGCGATCGGGCTAAGATTTATAAACTGGTGGTTTATAAACACGAAATTAGGGCTAACTCCGCATCTCCTGAAACTTGTTGTAACTCCACACTGCCTTCCACGGAGTTGTGACAACTCACAGCAGTTGAGGATCTGGCCCAATAGACCTGACATCTTACTCACCGAGAGCGGAAAATATTGCAACGACTGAGACCCAGCTGAGGAACATCTTCAGGGGATGAGGTGAGCTAGAACCTTGTTCCCGAGCTGCAGAGACAAGCCTCTCCCTTTTGCCTTCCGCAGCCGTGAGGAGGAGTGGGGAAGGATGTCTTTAAAATATAGATCCACCTGCTTTCTTGCGGCGCAGCTCTCCTCTGCTGAGTGCCTACGGTGCTAACCACAC